>NC_054534.1:56598094-56939344 GCF_017654505.1 Polyodon spathula | reverse complement strand
CGCGTTTGCATAATTTACATACAAATTATTTTTTTTTTATTTTCAATCTGTCCTCCAATTGTACAAAATGACGCCAGTATTTGCTTTTCATACTGGGTGGTGTAATAATTATGTGCTCAGGAGCACTTCTACCCACAGTGCTATCTCTTTTGTCAGACATCTTTCATTTATGAAAACGAACCGGAATCAGTTTTGCACTACACTTGAGGAGATACATTTAAACCTTACTGCCGGGTATTTGTGTTGGTATTTCAAGTAGACATATTGGTGGCGTCCTGTAATTTAAATGCCAATATAGGAAGTTTAGTGCAACATTTAGTTTATTAATTCCAGAAATTTAATAAACTTTGCCATTATCAATGATCCAGTTTTATTATCGATGATCATAATAAGGAGAAAAATCAATAAAAATACCGATTTTCGATTTTATCGTTGCAGCCCTTTAAGAACTGTGTTTGGTAGGGGTGCAACAATTAATCAATGCATCAATTATTGATCATCGGTCCTTAAATTTCCCGAGCTTCAATTACATAATGGTGAATCAATGCATTAAATTAGAACCCACTTTGAAGTCTCCTGTTGCCGGTTTGCATTACGTGTGTGAGAGTGCACTTCTTTTAGTGCTCGTATGGTAGATTAGCGCGTTGCTAGGATACACACTTTAGAGCTCTACATTCCTGTTGGACAAGCCCAATCAGAAGTAGGCCTACTGTAGTTACATTTCTTTGATTTACAAATTAAGGCAATACGTTTTTTATTTATTTATTATCTACTAAATCTATGATTACCTTCTTTTGTTTCAAAGCATGTGTTTGGATTACATGGCAATATTATATAAAGAGCTGAATTTAGTACGACGGTTAAATTGGATAAGACTTTTGTCTTATTCAGGTGTTTCATTATTATTAGTTTATTTAGCAGATGCCTTTATACAAGGCAACTTACAGCGACTAGGGTGTGTGAGCTATGCATCTGCTTAGAGTCATAACAACATCTCACCCGAAAGATGAGCACAAGGAGGTTAAGTGACTTGCTCAAGGTCACACAGTGAGTCAGTGGCAGAGCTGGAATTTGAACTACTGCTGAACAATTTCCAACTTTTTGTAGCAAGAGAAACAGCTGCGCATTTTGCCTTTTGTTTACATGGCATTTTGTAGGATGAGGTGCACTCGTGGAACTCAGAATACAAAACAGGATATCAATGATATGACAGCGGTTCTGGAGAGATTTAATAAACCAATCAGTGTGCCTCAAGACACTCTTGAGAAGATTAAATAAACCATTTAAACTTAAGTTTAATGGTGATCAGTTATCAGATTATAAAACAGTACTGTATTCTTTTAAGCGAAGTCCCTGTTCCTTTAGCCGGAGCATTTATAACAGGAAAAGGGTTCCCTTAGGCGAAGTGTTCTCTTAGGAGGTGTTCCTATACGCTGAGACTACTGTAGAAAACAAAGACAAATAATACAAATACAGCTCCTGTATAACGGTGTATGCCAAACAAAAATAAATAATACAAAGCTAAGGCATTTTGTCAAAAGGTCAGCCCTGAGTCCAAAGTGGTGAAAAAACGAATTGCCTGATCTATGCAAAACACCATGTTGATAAAGTTGGTAGATAATCTTGGCAAAACTTATTGTTAAATATCAAAGTTATGTCATTAACAGTTTAAATTCAAATGTTCCTCAGCAACAGTGTGAAAACACAGGGAACGTCCGAAATAATGCCAAACAGTATTTCAACATCAGATTGTTCAGAAATTGATAAGGAGATGGAATTTGCGGCCAAATTAGACTTTCCCACTCAACGGTGTTTAGATGACTGTACATGTGTTGTGTCAGGAAATACAAAAATGCAATATTTTTTTTTTTTTTAGGTCGGATCATCCTCAAAGACATCATTCTGAAAGTGAATACATTGTTTCTGAATCTCATTAGCTAGTTTATTTGATATTTTTGGCTCAGAAGAGATGCTCCAAAAGAATGATTTTGGACATCGGCAGTGCGGCATTATGCAGATGTTTGGACACATATGGATTATTATACAATGACCAAATACAGTCAGAACAGCAAGGTGAGACAGTTTGTTTTATTTTTCATGTAGTGCTGATGTACCCTTTAAGTCACATCAGTGGGAAAAAAAACACTACCCTTTCAAGCACATGGATTCCTATCATGTGTAACTATGCCAAAACATGATCCATTTTCCAGGTCAGTAGTTTAGAAATGTTTGATAATCACTTGTAAATTTCTTTCAGGTTTAAAATATATTTACTATAACTCACTTGAATGTGGTTCAATTGCCAACAAATTCAGCAGAGTAGGAAACACCTTTCTACATTGTATTAGTGTTTGTCATTATTTGTCTATCTTATGATAGTGTTTTTTTTTTTTTTTGGGGGGGGGGGGGGGGGGGGGGGGGGGTTCAGTTCATCCACAGATGCAACACAGCACCTTTGTATGTTGCACGCAGAAACGACATTTCAAAGTTAGGTTAAACTGTGTAGAATATGTGCTATTAAAATTGAATAGTGGCAATTGAACATTTTGCCCTTGCCCTTTCTTTCGCCTATTTAGAGCACTGAGATTGTGGTCTGAATATTTTTGGCAAGTCAAGTTTGACAACTCTGTGCTCACTGCCAGCCCCTGCATTGCACTTTTTAGCTGTTTTGGCATTACTAAACATTAGGATAGCTGTTTACATTGGCAATACAGTGCTGGTCCATAGTGTGAAGCATCATGCCATTTCTTTTAAATCAGGAAGCATTAAAAAGCTGGCAACTTGGATTCTGCACACTGATAATACAACGTGGGTTATGATACCTAGAAAATGCTTAAACATATTTAGCCTTTGGGTTGTATAGCTAAATGGAGACAAAATACTGGTGATGCATCATCTACAACTTCAAACACTCAAATAAATTATACATACTGAATATAAACTTGGGAAACTGTCTTCCATACATTTACCAGAGAAAGTCCAACTAACTTGCACCAACTATCTGAGACAGACATGAGTGCTATTCAAAATGTAATGATGAAACACACCGACCTGACAGTGACTGGTGTCGCTTCCTCCTCCTCCTCTTTCGTTTCATTTTCATCTGACCAAAAGGAAATACATACAAATAATAATCAAACAAATGACCTAATGAACAAAACCGTAACGTGTTACTAATATCACACTTAACACCACTGCTAATATTTGGGCAATTATTTTACAGAATCTTAGCTCAAGACAACAACACAGATGGAAAAGAAGGTGCTTGTTGTTCGTCAATATAACAACCAAGCGTAATGTCCTCTTAAAATGATCAAAGTTAATTAAAACAAACACACATGCAACACATTAATACTGTATGTGAATCATAAAACTAGTAATATTAACACGCATTTTAATACCTAACATTCAATAAATTGCTTTTAGTAGAAATTACGTTAATTACTTGTAAGATCATTTGGCAACTAGATAGGTGCTTTAGTTGTATATTACTTGTTGTAAAAAACGCATTTTTTGTAAGCATGTATGTAGCGATAATCTGTACAAAGAACAGGCCCACAAGCGCAGGTTTGTCTTACGGACTCAAACTTAATGCATAAAATCAGAATCTTAGAAACATACAAAAACATTAGTTTATCCAATAAAAACTACATACCCCCATAAAGCCATTCCTCCTCTTCGTCGCCGTCACCGTCTCCATCTCCATCTTCATCTCCTGCTGGTGCACTTGTATCAGTCACCATCGATTTATCCGTTTCTTCAGCAGACATATTTTTCAAAGCACGGTGGGTTTTTTTTTTTTTTTTTTTTTTTTTGTAAACGTCTCTTATTTAGTAGACTTTTTTGGGTGTTTTTTATTAAGCCCTTCCTGTACACCTTTCAATTAGAGCTCAATATACATGATTAAAATTATGATTTAATCCATCAGAAAATGTTGAAAATCGTTAGGTCCCACACGTTTTTTTTTTTTTTTTTTTTTTTTTTTTTTTTTACACCGACGATCTTTCAACTTTCACCCGCCAGTGATCCCCAAAGCAGGAAGGCGCTTCTTCTACCGGAAATGTTCTGCCATTGGTCAAAACCTCTGAAGTCGGGGTTGAAATTTGCTAACTGTGAGTGTTATAAATGACAGAGTCGTATCACATAGAGCTGTTGCTGTATTTGTTCAGATTTCCATTCATTTGTGTTTATATATTCTGTACAGGTGTAACAGAAATAATATGTAACGAAACTTTTTAATGCAATTAACAAAATAAAACAGTACTGTATTGATGCTACTTATAATGTGTTTATATACAAACCCAACACAGTGCAATACTGCTGCTGTACGCGTTGCCTCGTTATGTATAATGTTCTCATTTGACAGAACTATTTAGCTGGACACACAATAATATCAATATAATTATATATATATATATATATATATATATATATATATATATATATGAATATATGTGTGTTATATATTATATATATTATATATATAAACAAAGGTTCTATTTAATATATATATAAACTATTTGGGAACTGACTATTTGTTTTTACCCTACAGTAAAAAGTAAGGTATCTATACTTTTTTTATGTTTTTTTTGTTGTTGTTGTTTTTTTTTTTTTTTTTTGGTTTTTTTGACACTGCCGAAGTGATGCATGCATAGTTATTTTTATAGCTCAAACACATTATCCACACACTATTCACTCTGGATGCAGAAAGTATGCAGAGCAAGTGTTGAATATGAACCTTTAAGCAGTCACCAAAATATGATCCTTCTCGGCTTTGCTTTCCTTTATCAGAAACCAATAGTTGTTGGCTTGCCAGTTTGGTTACGTCAGTTTTAGAGTACAAACTCCCTGTATCCCTCATTGCTGCTTCCCAGCGACTGTGTCATTGTGAACTAAGCCACCCAGCTATTACCTGCAGCCGCATGGGTTTATAAATGCCAATATGTTTTAGCTCTGAGAAGAAACACTTTTCTTATATAAATGTGGGCCACTAGAGAGTGCACTGCATTTCCTTGTCTCTACTAAATTGAGCAATGGAAAAAGGTTATTCTGTCCCAAACCAAATCTTCTTTTTTTTTTTTAATTACTGTATATGATAACTACACAGTGATTATGCTATGGAATGTAAGAACAAAAAGAGCTGTTGAAGTCAGGTTATTGTTCTTACCAGTATTTCAAGTTGGAAGCTTAATCTTTTATTATGCTTGTGAACCTGGTAATACATTTATACATGTGAAGGTAGAGAATATGCTTTCTTTATGCTTTAGTAGCTATGGAGCAATACAGGATGATAGGTTATGGAATCACTTGATCTTGGTAAGACAGTGATTGTATCATACACATGAACTCAAGACTTTAAATGCGTAAGTGTTAGCACATTTGAATGATTCCATATCGAAATGCCACTTGCAACTGAATGTTGACTCTGTTGTCCTTTTCAGGGGCCTGTAATGCATAGAATACTGAAGACAATACTGGTGTTCTAACTGTGTGGAATATGAGATGGAGCACCTGAAATGGGCTCTTGCTTATTTCAAGCCTTCCATACTCTGTGGTAAATGATGATGATTTGTTTTATGCAAACCGTTGTACATAGTTTCATCATTTTTACGGTATTTGAGTATAGCCTCTCTTAAAATCAGTAAAAACTGCAATAACATAACATACAAAAACTGTAGTAGGAATTTACTATGTGAACTTCAGTTATGAGGTTATAGCCCCATTCAAAAAGCATTGTATTTACACATAGCGGCATTAGTAAAGAAGCTACTTTTCCTGCTCATAAAGCTCTCATTTTGTTAAAAAAAAGCTTTGAAACAGACTTTAAAGTTATATGTGTAAAACTTTGTTAGGATGTTAACAATGAAAGGATAGAGGCTCTTAAAACTAACTATAAAAATGCTTGACCCCACTTTGCAGAATATTTGTGGTGTCAAGAGAGCTACTTTTCAATGGATGCCAAAACTGAGAATTTGATTTGAAATGCAAATACAGTACCATATACAAACGTACAGGTTAATTTATATGTAGTTGCTTCATACATTGATACCATGTTTTAAAATTATAAGATACACCAGGGAAGTAAAGAGAAATTAGAAATTCAAAAATTAAGCAACTTGGGAAGGGCCTGTTCTTGATTTCTTTTTATATGTTCTTTTTTTCTGTTGTATTAGCAGTAGATCTAAACCTTTGACTTCAGCACAGGCATTCTGTTGTGAAATGTGATTTTTAAACTGTGTCATAATCAACATTTGTTGCTTGTTAACATGTTTATAAGACATGCGGCTCCAATGAAGAGTTCAGCTTTGCTAAATGGTAAACACTTTCTTTGGTGTAGTAAACGCAAGTTGAGATTTTTCCAGTTTGACCTGTTTGAGTAAGGCTTTTTGTTTATTTTAATCCAGAGCAATCAAGCAGTCAACAGCAAGTGACGTGTCTAGACGTTTTAGATCAAATACATTTAATTTATTAAGCCGTCTGGATTTGCATTGGTAAAAATAACAGTGTGAGAAAAAAAAGCTTGTCCTATTGGCAGTAAAGATGTTTTTTTTTTGTTTTGATTTTACTTTTTTACTTTTAACAACTGGTGACCAGATGTTCAAAATTTGATGCTGTTTGACATCAAATGGCCTCTGATGTCTGTCATTTTACCACCCAGCAAAATGCTAAATCATTACTGCCCCATGCAGAGCCATATGGAATGGGGAACAATTTTTTGCACGTTTTGTATTTGTGTGTGTTTGTAATCTCTTTTGTGGATCCCACAATGATATTTTATGGGTTGTGTACCTAAACTTTCATATCTCAGGGAATGGTTCACGTAAATATTGACAGTTAGATTTCTGGAAGCTCAATCACTTACTGTGTCCAGCCCCTGCGCTATTTATTTGTGTTTCATGTTGTATGTAGTGTGTTAATGTTGGTGTATAGTCATTGGTACACGGCATATAATATGGGTTAGGAGCACAAGTGTTTAAAATGTATATTTGTATTTAGGCACAAGGATTGCACAGCACTTCACGTGCAGATAAAATATAATAATATGTGAACACGGGGAATTGCACTTTATTAATTCACGTGCAGTTGTACCGTGACTCCAATTGAATGATTGACTAGCAATCGAGTCTCGGTACATCTGCATAAAAGCAGCATATTTGCACTCACTCGGGGTTGTATGTTTGGTGATTGGAGAACGGTATTGGAGACGGAGGTAATAATAATACTACTACTACTACTAATAATAATAATAATAATAACAGCTCACTGTGTTTGTCTCTTTGTTTTGGCTACCAGTGCTGTGTCCTGTGTTTTGTTTGCCTTTCAAACCTTTTATTTTCTGTTTAATTATTAAATGCTGAGCGCAACCAAGCGCTCGGCTTCACCAAACTCCCTGTCTGTGTCTGTTCTGTGTTGGTCCCTGTTTCTGGTCTGACATCACCCTCTACAGTCTTGTGACAATGTAATAACGTAAGTGCAAAAAAGTAATTCAAGTGCAGAAAAGTACAGTACGGGTAGGCTACATTATTGCAAATTGTTTCCAGCGAAGAACTCTGTGATACGCATCTTTTTTTGCAAATATGGATGGCAAACTTTGTCAGCGTTTTCTAAAAAATCCAAATTTGGCTCTATCTGGATGCTGCTCCATATTAGCAGTGTTGTAAGCGCAGCACGCATGCTTGCGTCATCGGAGTCTGTTTCAAGAAGAGCGTCCTGGTCGCTAAGGTGACAAAACTGAGAATTGTTGATGGTGTCAGTGTTTTTCCTTTGTATTTTCATCATCACTTTCCTCCTCAGCTGCAGAAACCCCGGCTTTTTTGCATTGTTTGCTGACTGACAGAGTTCAATTCATGCTTTAGCAAGCACACAGTATCTAACAGACACGTTATTTACATTGATTTTTCATGCTGATGCTCATCGATTTATTTTCCAGCCATGTTTGCCGTTGCAGCCAGTGCTGTAAACCTGACACTACGTGCAGGGATTAAATAGCCAAGGTACAGTACAGGGGTAATCGCTCAGTAACGAGGTGCAAACAGCTGATTGATCAATCTGTCAGGCTTTTACTACAGTAAAGTGCTGCCTTTTTTTATTTAAATCTATGTGAATGGCCATGTAACGAGGTGAAAACAGCTGACTGGTGGATTAGTAAGAGCAATTACTACAGTAATAAGCAGTGTTTATTTAAATCTGTGAGTTTGCCCGAAATATACGGCATGCTTAACACAGTATAAATAATGCATTTGTTCTTGAAATCAATGGGAATGGCAAGCGATATTTGTCCACTATAAACGTCTGCCCGAAATAACCCTGTTCAGCGTAAATGACAGCACAGTTTGGCATCATAAGTAAATGTATTTATTTGTCCTATTAGTTCCAGGTTTCAAAGAGAAAAGGTGTTGTCAGGTTATCTTAAATATTTTCCAGATCACTACAAGGTTGTGCTTTTAAGTCCATACATGTGATCTACCTGCTTTTACTGTTACAGATATGACGTTATGTGATGTTATGCAGTTTGTGCTCTTAATTCCTTAAGGTACACAAGGAATTGAAAGGGTGTTCAAATGGTTGTTTCTTAAAATACATTTGATTTCCTCAAGTATTGACAATTTGGATGACAAGATCCAACCTAGCCATACATTGTTAACCCTTTTGTGTGCACCTCATTGCAAAAATAAGAAAGTATATTATTTTTTTACTCACATATTTATTAGAGTAAATATGCATGGAGGTTGAGAGATGAGCACAGATGGAGCCCATATACTCTGTAAAATTTCATTAGAGATCTTTGAAACCATGCCATCCCTGTCACTTTCTGTTACTCTGAGCTGAGTATTTAATAGAAGATCAGCTTTCTACATCTGACCAAGCAACATTCACACAGCTAGCTAGCTGGCTATTGGTAGTGTATTGCTTGACCTTACTTAATGTAAAGTGGTTTGTTGGTGGTCAGATAAAAAAACTTTGAAGGACAGCTGCTTTCTAGTTGGCGATGCTAGCTGTCAACTTCATAGATGATTGATCAATCTGGTTGTAATTGAATGGGAGTTTCTACAGAGAGTCTCCTTATTTGTCTCTCTCGGCAGGGGGTTGCTGTAGAGCAAACTACCTCTACACTACCTCAGCCCGTAATGGCCCAGCTATTGCAAAGTAATTTCCACAGCTGCAGTAGCAGAATGAACATTTTCAGACTCAGCCTGTCTAGTCCTTCATGTCTTAAAACCCTGAGGTGTTTCCATGAACAACAAACTCTTGGTTGGAAATCTGTGAGTGTGAAATAGAAAATACAAGGTTACCAGGCCACCAACTGTCCCTGAGTTAAATGTATTTTTTTTGGCTTTTGCCAATAAAACCAAGCCTTTGATCAACTTCAGGAGCATGCCTTATAATACCTGCTGGAGTGGACAACACATTTCCTCCAAGTAACCTACAAATGCTTATGAGATTATTTGCTTTTGTCAACATTTTAGGTTGGCTAAACAAATATTGAAGCGGCTGGTAAAAGTGCATGGGAACCTACCATGAGTGTACAGCTTCAGACTCCAATAACAAAAAAACTATTGTGCCTCACTGTGTAAAAACTCTTACAGAACAAGTTCAAATCTGGAGACCAGATTTATTTTTATTGAAAAGGCTCTATTTAAATACAAGCTGCCAAAAAAAAAAAAAAGAAGCCAGCATGATGTTTCCATTGCTAAACCACAAATAGTACTAGATTTAGAAACATACTTATTATAGAAGCTTTTACTTTTTCAGTCTAGATTCATTCTTGTGAGCAAGCCCAAATTTAGTGGATAACCAGAAATAAACCATGGAAAAGATTGTGAAGAATGTTTGTGAGTGATTTTCAACAGTGCTTGAATTGTCCAGTTTCTTCAATGGTAAATGTCACGCTCAGGTCACAAAAACAAAACAGCTGCCACTCAAACAAATGTGATGGCTTGTCAAGTCCCTTCGGGGGGTGGGGGGGCACATACTCACACAATTTGTTATATACAGTACGGCACTCTGAAACATTTTCTCCTGACAGGTTCTTGTAAATGGTAGTAAACACTAGGATTTTTTATTATTATTATTATTTTTATTGGACTGCCTGTGAAAATAGCCATTTTATTCCCCCCCCCCAAGATATTTACTCAAATATGTATTAGTTTTAGTATTGTTACATACAGTAACTCTTGGTTTAAAGTAGGCCACCTAGGATGTTAAACTAACACGTATTGCTATAGTAAGTAAGGTATGTATAGTACTTTGTCTCTTGTTCATGTTTTTTGTATTATTTTTAAGTTACTGGAGCTCTTTTTTTTTTTTTTTTTTTTTTTACAGTTGCCAAAGGATTCAGTTCCATGTACTGGTAGCTGAAATAGCTTAGCACAGTCTGCAGCTCTTGATTTTTTTTGGTTTGTTTTTAATCAAACACGTTGATACTGAATGCAAATGCACAGCACCCTTTCCATGTATGCAACAGCGTGTGCACTGGCTCAGTGCTTGCTGGAATCCTAGGACTGTAAACGGGGTCTGAGATCAAACTTATCGTACTGATGAAGTGGCTGTTCTGAGATGTGTTGGCTTTGGCAGTGGGTCATGGTCCTCAGTGCCTGGCTGAGCAATTTCTGTGATTGGCGTCGGAAGCCGTGGGAGCTGGGAGAGACAGCACAACAGCTGACCCAGTGGCGGATATGGGACAGTTTGAAGCTACTTCAGTTTCCTAATAAACATTTGTCTTGGGTTAAAGAGAACAATAGCATTTTTGTTTTCATTCACTGTGCTGTATCTAATGGAACAGGTTATGCCAAGAAATCGTTAAACACAAGGGACCACAATTTCAAAACATTTTTAACCTGTTTTTCAAAAGAAGAAACTACGACATGAAAAGTAAGTTACCGTTCTGTTGATTTGCCGAGACCTTGAGGTTTATAGTACATAAAATGTTGACATTGTTGTCAACTTGCATTTTGATAAATACACATCTTTCAGCCTTGTAGTATTTTCTCTTAAACAGTGATAGACACCAAGATATATAATTAGACTTGGTATCTTTGGGGAATTGTTTTGAGGCTAAGCTTGATGAGCCAGGTCTCTGCAGTGACTTAATGTGTAAATAATGACAATTTTGCTGATGATTGGAAATACCTGATGGGCCCCAGGACTGAGAATGTCAACAACGGAAATGCCCTATGAATACCAGCTGGGAGTATCATTATTGTTAAAAAAGGGGGAATATGTATAAAAGATGGTTAACTTTAAATATAATATCTTTCCGGAATAATACTTTCACAAGCAATTATGGTATGACTGAGGTAAAACTTGAATGGCTGTTCTTGAGTGCTTTGGCTTTGCCTCCTGTTTTAAGCTAAGAGGGTCAGGTGTCATTTGGACACCATACTGGGGTTTCCTGCTAGCCTTGCTAGAAATTCTTGCATTTATGTAAGTGATATAATAGGTAGCAGATGGAAAAGCTCACCAATGCACAGCAAAAACCTGTGATGACCTTATTCATGAGTCATTGTCTTAGAATAAACCAGGTGTCTGAGGCATAATGTATGGATTAAATTAAATCTGCATTGAAGATTCCTATTCAGATGATGTTTTTTATTCAATCTGCAGGACTAATGTAATATCACACTTATGTTAAATTGAAACAGTCACACAGTAAACACCCTTGTCTCTCCCCTGAGAAACCTTAAAAGTTTCAACAATGATTCATACACACACAAATTCTGGTTCTTATACAAAGCTCCAAGGATTTATGAGTTGACTTGAAGTTTGAGGTACATTTTATTTACTGTATGGGAGCCTTTAAAAAGGTAGAAGACTTGGTATCAGTGCATTTTCAAGTGTATTTATTTTTTGGAACACATTAAGTAAAGCAACTACTGTATAACTGAAAGGCAGGCTACTGGGATACTTTAGTTGAATTGACAACAAAACTGGTAGAAGGCATAGGTGGTGTTGTCCATCAAATCAGAAGCATGAAGGTCACTCTTGAAATCAGGACAAAGGATGTGTTGCAGTAAGGATACATTTGTTAAGAAAGGGAAACAAGACTAAAAGGCAAAATTACGCCCAAGAACACAGAAATTGGACTATAGAACCATGGTTAAAGGTACTTTGGACTGCTGATGGATAGACAACGACATATGTGCCTTCTGCCAGTTCTGTTGTCAATTCAACACTTGTCGTCTGTTCATTAAGGATATTATCTTCAAGTATTGCTCATCCTTGTTAGACAGCTTTTTTTGGTCTTCCAGTCCTGGGTTTGTCAATTACAGACAATGTTTCTCTGTACTTGTTGATTTTATGCTTAGGATACCACACCTTGAAAATCAAGTGATGTGAGCTATTTCACTCACTGTATTTCCTTCTTTATGCAAGTCAAGGTTTTTATAATAGCAGACAACACTAGTGAAGGCTTTAAGTAAATTGTTGATGCTTATAAAGCATCAGAGTTGGAAAATACAACATGTCTAAGACTTTGCACACCAGTGAATATAGCCACAAAAACTTAAACCTACTGCCCAGTTTAAAAGCAGTGCATGTTAGAAGCAGACCCTAAACAGGACTCCACATTGTAGAGTAGGATAAGTGGTCAAATGACTTGCCATAAGCATTACAGACAGGTTATGGGCTTCCTGCTGCTTTATAACAAGAATACAGCTTTTCTATAACAGAATGACGGTCTAATGCACTGTTTTAAATTGCTGGAGCGTGGAAAACAAAAATCTTTTAAAAACAAAACAAGAAAATAAAGATTAATTGTCCTTCTAACCAGGCTGTCTGGATTAACATTTTGACCTGAAACAGCTTCCTGTACTTTGGTGCTGTCAATTTAAAATAATTAAATTTATATGTCAGTGTATATCAACTGTTTTCATAACTTGTAGGATTATTTTTGGTGGAATGTTTTTGTAAATAAGATCAAAACCTTAATCAAGTACAAATTGGGAAAATCAAGTAGCCTATGAGTATTGAAAGTGGTAATTATATCTATAGTGTTTCAAATAGTATCATTTCCCCTAATACATAATATAATTAATATTGAAACTGTTTTAAAGCACCTAAACCTAATTTTAAACATACTTGGAAGTGGTCAACTAAATTTCCTGTGGGAGAAGCTAATATAAATGTGCACAGGAAATATCAGACAATATTAATAGTGCAGGTGGATAACTGACTGGCTGGAAAGACAGTACACCTGGAATTTGTAGATTGGCTATGTAGGCCACAACAGACCCTCTTAATGAATCAGAAATATTTTGTTTTATAATGGTGTGCTGTCATTTCATTTGAAAGAGCTCTACTCTGCACTTAATGCTCCTTCCTAATCAGATTTCTAATTGTAGTAATTAACCAAAAACATACTGTATGTAAACACATAGCTTTACAAATAATACTGGGGTCAAACACACCTGTCAGTAGGGTCCAGTGAAATGAGTATTTGGTTTGAGCTGAGCTTATAAACATTTGCAACAGTCTCTTGACATAAGGGTTGTACCGACAGCCTGGAGAATTGCAAACGTAATTCTGATCCACAAAAAGGTAGACAAAACCAAACCAGGTAACTATAGACCAATAAGCATGACTTCTACTACATGTAAACTTATTGAAACTATAATAACATCCAAAATGTAAAATTACTTATATGGTAATAGTATCTGGGGAGAGAGTCAGCATGGTTTTAGGAAAGGGAGATCATGTTTAACTAACCTGCTTGATTTATTTTTTTTTTTTTTTGAGGATGCTGCATCAACAGTGAATAATTGCAAAGCATATGACATGGTTTATTTAGATTTCCAGAAAGCTTTTGACAGTCCTGCATAAGATTAATTCTCAAACTGAACACAGTAGGGATTCAAGGAAATGCATGCACATGGATTAGGGAGTGGTTAACAAGTAGAAAACAGAAAGTATGGATAAGAGGAGAAATTTAAAAATGGAGCAAGGTAACCAGTGGTGTACCACAGGGATCAGTATTAGGTTCTCTGCTATTCCTAATCTACATTAATGACATAAGAACATAAGAACATAAGCACATAACAAAGTTTACAAACAAGAGGAGGCCATTTGGCCCATCTTGCTCGTTTGGTTGTTAGTAGCTTATTGATCCCAAAATCTCATCAAGCAGCTTCTTGAAGGATCCCAGGGTGTCAGCTTCAACAACATTACATGTTGTTACTACTTCAACAACATGACTTCGATTCTGGTATAGTAAGCAAACTTGTTAAATTTGCAGACGACACAAAAATAGGAGTGGCAAACACCATTGCAGCAGCAAAGGTCATTCAAAATGATCTAGACAGAATTCAGAAATGGCAAATAACACATGGTAAATTACACTAATAGAGAAAAGTGTAAGGTACTGCACACAGGCAACAAAAAATGTGCATTATAAATATCATATGGGAGATACTGAAATTGAAGAAGGAATCTATGAAATAACCTAGGAGTTTGTTGACTCAGAAATGTCTTCATCTAGAAAATGTGGGGAAGCTATAAAAAAGGCCAACAAGATGCTCAGATATATAGTGAAAAGTATTGAATTTAAACCAAGGGAAGTAATGTTAAAACTTTACAATGCATTAGTAAGACCTTGTGTAGAATATTGTATTCAGTTCTGGTCACCTCGCTACAAAAAGGATATTCCTGCTCTTGAAAGAGTGCAAAGAAGAGCGACCAGAATTATTTTGGGTTTAAAAGGCAAGTTCTATGCAGACAAGCTTAAAGAATTGAAACTGTTCAGTCTTGAACAAAGAAGACTATGCGGCGATCTGATTCAAGTATTCAAAATTATAAAAGGTATTGACAATGTTGACCCAAAGGACTTGTTCATCCTGAAAAGAAACAAGGACCAGGGGTCACAAATGGAGATTAGATAAAGGGGCAATCAGAACAGAAATTATTTTTACATAGATAATTGTGATGGTCTGGAACTAACTCCCCTGTAATGTTGTTGAGGCTGACACCCTGGGATCCTTCAAAAAGCTGCTTGATGAGATTCCGGGATCAATAAGCTACTAACAACCAAACTAGCAAGATGGGCCGAATGGCCTCCTCTCTTTTGTAATCTTTCTTTTGTTCATATTTGTATCCAGACACAGAAGAACATAAAATCACTGCCAGTTTATTGAAATATTTTTTACTTGTGTTGTAAACGCTGATGTGAAATTCATATTTCCTGTGAGTAAATGTACAAGGGAGAGGTGTGTTTTTTTTTTATATACATATTGCAGCCATTTGAATACTAAGACATTAGCTATCACCCTGTCACCAGGCTTCTATCACTGGCCCGCCTTACACATAAATCAAACTGTATCCTCTACAAGCTTGAGCCACAGCCAAAATACACAGACATGGTTAAGTCTACAGCAGATCACACTAAGACAGTGGCCTGAGGTTTTGGAGTATAAACAGGAAATGTTTTTTTTTACTTGCTTGGTTAAACATTATGCCCTTTGTAATGGTCAGACTTTGTGGTTTTCTCTTTGTGCATTTGCAAATTGTGTTAAAGTAAAATCAATGACTCAACTTTTTAGTTTTTTTGTTTTGCTTCCCAACTGATCAATTTAATTGCTACAGTACTGATTTTATATTCTTGCTTATATAAGTAATTTTGGCTTTGAAGGAAGCAGTGTAGAGGGCCCTTCTTCACAAGTTCTTTGTATGTCTAATTTGTTATTAAAAGGGTGTATAGAGGGGGCTCCTGAGTGGCGCATCCAGCAAAAGCACTCCACGTGGATGTGCCCTATAGCCTGGGGATCACAGCTTTAAGTCCAGGCTATGTCACAGCCGACTGTGACTAGGAGTTCATAGGGGGCAGCCCACAATTGGCAGAGTACTGCCCGGGTAGGGAGGGCCCATGTTGGCAGGGGAATCCACTGCTCGCCACGCATCAGCGACCTCTGTGGCCAATAGGGCACATGTGGCTCTGCAGTGGAGCCTCCAGATCTGTGTTATCCTCCGGCACTATTGATCTGGTGGCCTCGCTGTTGATCCGATCTGACAGATTGGTAGGAGCACATTTCGGAGTACGCGTGCTCCAGCCTCCGTTCCCTGAGTCGGCGGGGGGCTGAGCCGAGGATACAGATAATAATTGGGCACGCTAAACTGGGGAGAAAACCGAGTAAAAAAATTGGAGACGACTACATTTTTTTTTTTTTTTTTTTTTTTTCAAAAGGGCGTATCGAGTATTATGTCTTTTGTCATTTTTTTTTGCTATTCTGGTTTTATTACTGCAACGAGTTGTAGAATAACTGCACATGCAGAGCTGGGTAGCCATTTTTCTTCTGTATTCCCTCTGCAACCTAAAACACATTGCTTGTTCCATAAAAAAAAAAAAAAAAAAAAAATCTTATTTCTGTTGGAAGAAGTTTTGGAGTTGCTTAAGTTTGTTAAGCAAACAGGTTTTGTATTCTCCTTAAATTTACTCTGTATACTTTAAGAAAGCATGTCATTATTCCAGCTGGCATTAAGCAGACCCTTTCCATTTTAAATGGCCAAATTGAGATCCAGTATTCCTGGCACACCACAGTTGTTTTTAGTTGTTTCTGTAGGTCCCAACATTATATGAATAACAGTGTGATTGCTGTAGATTACAAGTTATTGTTAATGTGGCAACCGATGGGCTACTTTCTCAAGCATTACAGTTTGTGAAGTTCATATAAGCCGTGCACCACTGGTATTTTGAAATAAAGCCCTAGTTTTGATTCCATCTAAAACAGAAATCAAGTATTTTTAAAACCCCACCCTAGAAATAATGTGCTGATGCACATTATTAAGAAACTTTTAAAAGATGTCTTGAGAAATGTAAAATGTGTACTGTTGCAACTGGCAGTTCCTCTGGTCTGTAGGAGTATAACTCATGGAAGTCCTTTTTATTTTTTTTGGCTGAGGTAAAAATCAACATGGGTTCCATAGCCTTACTGCACTTTCTAACATTTTCATGTAGTTGTGCATTTACATTGGATTTCAAGTAATACTTACTGCAGTGGCCTCCCAGAATTGAGCACTGAATGCGTTCAAAGATACTGTACATGTGACCATGGAAAATGAATAAAGCAGGACTGCTACCTGGTGAAAGATTTATTTGTAAATCTAGACAACAAAGTACTGCTTACAAAATCAGAAGCAATGGTAAACTAATTCCATTAGCTTAATATTTTCACATTAATATTGTAACTGCATTATATCTCTGAGGAGTACTAGTAATAAATGAATGTATTTTATTGTTGTTTTAAGATTGAACGCACTGCTGTCTGCTACAGGTATCCTCTGTAAAAGATAAATGGCTTAGTGGAATTTTGTAATTTAAACAGTAATGAATGACTTCAGACCATATTTGTCAGCATATTCAGTGATTTGTTTAAAAGGGAAGTTGAAAACCAGTATTGCTTAGTCAGAGGCGCAGCATACATTGAGGCAGATTTCTGCCTCAGTAAAAATCTATTCCTAGCTACAGTCCTGTTAGTTCAGTTTCTTCAAGCATTTCTTTATTTAATTCCAAAATGACCAAAGATTCGTGTTCTTGTTTGACTTCTTCTTGAAGGAGTACAGTCCAGTGTTACATTGTTTCCCAGTTTAATTTGCTGAGCCAAATCAGTAGAGTCCCTTGTAGCGCCTACCAGCATTTTGGCATTAGTTGGATTTGGAATAGTGTGTGTGTGTGTGTGTGTACGTGTGCGTGTGCGTGTGTGTGTGCGTGTGTGTGTGTGTGTGTGTGTGCGTGTGTGTGTGTGGTCATGCAATCTTCAAACCAGAAGGAGTACAATAGGTGTTATGTAGCCAGAAAAGGGCATGGATGCCAAAAGCTAGCCTCCTTCTCTCAGCCCAAATGTGTTCCTGCCTCTTCTGCAAATACTGTGTCCACCATCTACATTAAAATCCATGTGCCCCTTTATCCTGCTCTTATCATTCCCCCCCCCGGGAGAAACCAGGCCACTAGCTCCACCTTCCGCCAATCAATAAATGACACTGTCAGCAAATTGCTCAACAGGTTATCCCATACACAGTACAAACCTGTTAAAGGGTGAGTAACTAATCCTATCTGCTTTAAGGAGGTGATGTGGAAACAAATGATTGATTTGCAAGAGCGTTTCAAGCCTAAGGGAACTCTGAACAAACTTGAATGTTGGAGGGATGCACTTTTTACAAAAGTCTTATTGCCAGTTTTTGTACCCTCCTCCTGGGGGGGGGGGGGGGGGGGGGGGGATTGTTTGTTAGTTTAGACTTTCAATATATGAATCACCCACCAGCATGTCATCAACCATGAATGCTGCTTGTGACAGTAAGCAGTGAGGAATTCAACAATTGACTAATCTAAAGGCTATTTTCACAGTTTACGTTTTAAAGGATCCAGACTTAGCTTTAGTCACTTTATTACCTACAGTACCTTCCAACAGTCACTACCTCTCTAAACCCCTGAGTGCATTGAGGCTGAAGACAATTTCTTGTTTCTTTTACAGACTGGTGTTGCTGGTAGCATACTAATAGTTTCTTAATGATTTTCGCAGATATTGGTAATGCTTGTCACGAGACGAGACTTGTTTGTGAAGATATTAAACAAGCAATTGATTTTTATTTGTACCTTAAAGCCCCAAATAAGTTCCTTAAAATTAATTTTACACTTGCTGAAACTTGGATGTTGCCAGCATGTACTACTAGTGTGGTAACTGTACATCAGTCTGAGAGAGGCTTGAAAGAATTGGTCATACCTTGTTTATAAGTGCTCCTAAAGATTTAGCCATGGGGATGGGGTCAAGAATTTAAACCAGACCATAAACATTAGTCAAGGTTTTATTAGTTTAAAAAGCCCGGGGAAAGACAAATACATTTGGCATTTTGATATATGTGTTTATCATTTTCTAACCAAATACTTTATTTTTTTTAAGTTCTTAATTTAGGTCATGTTATCAAAATCCACTAAAATATTTTAATCTATGAAAAGTAACTTTTTTTTTAAAGTAACTAAAATAGGGTAGAGATATTTTATTAGAAACAAGGTTTTTCAATCATACTTTAACTGAGGGAATATTTTATTTATGTAGGTTATATAGGTTTAAAACAAGGATTTTTAAACAAACAAATTGCAGCAGAAAGAACTTTTAGAGGCAACTTGTTTAGTTTCAGCTGCCCAACAGTGAAAAAAAAAACAGAAGAAAAAAAATCTGTTTTTCTTTTAAAGACGATATTGCTCAATTTCAACCCCCTTCCCAGTCTGCAGTGTTGAGGAATGGAACAGATTACATCTGATATTAAACATATGGTAGCAGTTATCATGGAAAGGGAGCTTTTTTTTCCTAAAGAACGAAAACCAGGATTGCTGTTCTTTTTTTCTAAGAAAAAAGAATGCAGTGTCAACGTTTGGTTTCTAACACTACTGCTTAAATCATCATAATACATCCAGCTTATGTTCCCTTCTTGCAAGACCTGTTCAGTTAGGTCAAAACAGTGTTTCGTTAAAGTTGCCAAAACAGAAAATAACTAATGTAGGTGAAAGACAAATGAACAAAGTACACCAGCAACAAGAAAACAAAATGCTAAATATCAGAATCTTTTCTTTCAAATGCAGATGCCTGGTCAAGTGGCCTAGAAATCTGAATTCCCTCAGTGGTTACCAAACACCTATACCAAATGTTAAAGAGTACACTTTAATAGACAAGTATCAAAAAGCAATACAAACCACATATGAACCCACAGTTCAAACTGAAGTCAACCCCCAAGATGCAAACTGCGTAGATGTCTATTCTGCAATACTGCTTTGGTGCTTTAACAGTTGCTTCTATATTTTTATTTTATAAGATGTAGACAAAAAAAAAAGTCTGTTTGCAGTTATTCCTTGTTGCATTCCCTGTTTCAGAGCTTCTTGTGCAACGAGCTGTGCTTGATGCTACAGTGACATTGCTCAATTGTGCTGTCATTGCTCCATTATCCAGCAGCCGTTTAACCTGACCCTCCCGTTTCCTTGCAGTGACCCTGCAGCTTAAGTCCTGTGGGAGTCCATGCTGCACAAGGAGGCTGTGATGGAGGTCCGGAGACACCTGGTGGAGGCTGCCAGCAAAGAAAACCTGCCTATTTAAGATGAGCCTTGGTAATACTGCCTTTCACAATGTTCATAAGATTGTAGAATGCTCTTTTTATTGAGAAAGTACCCCAGTCACCCCAGCAGGATGGCGGGGAAAAATGTAATAACAAAGCTGTGAAGTCTGAACATCTTCTCACAAAGCTTTATTCCTTAATGAATATTTCAGTTGGATCCAGGCTTCATTTTTAGAAATGAATAATGGAGCATAATTTTGTACATATGAGTCATATTATTGATTGTATAAGTTGAACTTTAAGAAATTGCCACATCACCACTAATTACATTCCGTTAAGGTTGCTTTCAGTGATCTGATTTTGTACATGCTTTTGAGATCCTTTGAAAAATGATTCTTCTCTTAATTTGAATTAGACTCCTTTGTATGGTCTGGTCCAGTGGTTTTCAGTCCTGGTTCTTAAGTAGCCCTTTGCTCCAGGTTTTTGTTTCAACCAGCTCTGTTTTTTCTGTTTTTAATTTGTATTTATGCCTGCAGATGAACACTGTTTAAAGTCTCGTAAAGACAAAAAAAAACTACATTTTGTTCTTGGTTGAAAATATTTTCAAAATGCAGTCACTGTTTTTAGCACTTTTCTGAGCCTGTGTCAATTTATCAAAATAATAACCATGTCGGAAAGTCCTTTTGTTGTTACACAGATTGCTGTTTGTCTTCAATTAGAACTTAGTCAATCACAATTCAAACAACTGGGAAATATAACCACACTAATTAGGGGGAATGCCAGTATCCCCCACATATGTTTTTGTTTTCTGTTAAAAGAAACATTTTAAAAACTAAAATAAAAACAACCTTCAGTGTCCTGTGAATAAATTAACACTGTGGGGGGAATTTGAGGCTGTGAAAGGTACACAGTGCCCTCTTGTGGGGTGTTTTCTTATTTTATTTTTTAAATAAACGTGGTTACATATGTGGTAGAAGGAAATCAAAACCACATGTTGACATCTTATGTGTGCTGTCTGTAATTAGCAAGTAAAACACAACGTGCATAAACGTTTTTTAATAAACTATTTTTTGGTTTATCACCAATACTGTCAGGGATTATTTTAATAGTAGTAGGGTTCTTCTCTCTAAGCCTGTAGGCTTTTAAGGAGCCGTAAAGGTTGGTCACAGATTGCAGCCATCCTGTCTCGCTCCCACAGCAGCTTTGTTAACTCTATCCTTAATAATGCATAGAGAGCTTTTTTATTGACAACCAACTCCTGGAAGACACTTTTTACTGTCCTATGAATCACATATTAAACAACAGACTATTGAGATGCAATATGTTGAAAAAAAGAAAAACCAAACGCGTCCATGTGACACATGTTATGTTTCCTTTGAACTGAAGCAAAACATTGAACTGAAGCAAAACATTGGCAAACTTTGACAAGCCAGGTCCATGTGTACAGACCCCACATTCTAATGTGTTACCATTATTTTTATTTGCAGTTTGCCGTGTCAAATGTTTTGGCAGAGAGACTTGGGATCACTGATTATAGGACTTTTCTGTTATTTAAATGCTTTTCTAGAAGAAGAGCTCATTGTTCCAGTGCAAACCTGTTTCAGCTTGGTAACAACAAGAGTCTTTTCATGACAAGAAAATTACCTTATCTGTATTTCCCCTTTTATCCGTTGAGTTAAAGTAAACCAATAACACCGTGAAGTGAATAGAAATTGACAATACATAACAGATTAAAGTGTAAATGAACATGTGATAAACCGTACAACTTCTTGTTTTTTTTTGGGTTTTTTTGACAAGAGGGGATTTCCAAGGATGTCTGATTTGGTAGTTACAGTATTGATGTGCATTGTCCTCCTGCAGTTGTATATCAGTGAACCTGTAATGAGCCAATAAATCTTCATTAGTTAAAGACTAGTGAATAAGATCCAGTGTTTTGTTTTGTATTGGAGATTTGTAATGCAGATTACATGTTTTGATCAGTTTTCAACTATTGGGTCTGTTTTGAGGATGCTTTGTGTTTTTAATATTCTAATATTCTTTACATGGGAAAGACATTTTTGTTCACGGAAAGACAAAATAAAGTGTTCCTTTAACAGTACTTGGCTATTTGCTTTACTAAAAGAAAGTAATATGTATTTGACATAGGATGTGGCAGAGAATCTTGGCAAGCATCATATACAGTAGATCCTTTATGGTCTATATGTAAAGCTGAATGTCTTTTTATGCTTTAAAGTATTCCATAACTAAACAACATATGGTTAGCATACAACAACCGGACAGGTTTAATGGAGGTGATACTGATAATTTTATAAAGCTGATTGGGGGGGGGGGGGGGGGGGGGAGTCTTAGATTGCAAGATCGAGCTAGTCCCAGTTAAGAACTGACAGTGTTATTTATTTATTTAGTAAGTTTTCACGTTGTCAGCCAGCAGCTGTCTGCATTAATTTATCTCCATTATTAACATGAGACAGAAGTGGTAAAAACATGACACTCCTATTTTACAGTTTTATTTTTATCTTTTAAACCTGTTTAAGTTATTGCACATCTTGCTGGTACTGCTGTCATTTATATTTTTTCTCCATAGCTACAGTAATTAAAAACAAGACAACTCTGTAATGAACTTCTACTTCGGCAGCATTTTTCTTTTTATGCTCTGTACAGTACAGATACCGTAGACCAGCTGTTTTTTTTTTTTTGTTATATTTATAGGGATATAAACAGATCTTGTAAGGGATGACAAATATGCTCTCTGATATCTGATTATAACTCTTGTATTTCAAGTGTCCACACATTTTGGAATTTTTTTTCCTATTCGGTTGCAAAGTTGCTTTAAACAAATCACTGAAATACTGTAGACAGCCTATTAGCGGAGTTGTGTGTTATCTTTTATTAAATTAAGGTTGGCACAAGAGCCAAGTACATTCTGGCTCACCTTACTGTAGCTTTTAGAAGATGAGTCTGTTGACAGTAGGACTGTCTGGATTTTTTTTGGACAGCTTTCAAGCTTTATTAGAATACAATTTAATTTAGAGAGACATAAACTTTCTTTCTAAGTTATGATTTACGAGCTTCCATTTATTTATTTTGTTTAATATTTAATACTGTTATTTTCCCATTATTATTCCGTATGGCTTATTTTAACAGCCGGATGCTCTTAAATCTATTAGCTGGCAAAAGTGTATCCAACATGTTTTCTGGCTCCGCAGTTTAGCTGACTAGTTTGTGCAGCAAATCCATCGCTCAGACAATACAAGCACACCCCTGTTAAGACTGTCCTTGTTATGTTTACAAAAACAAAAACAAAAAAATCCAAAATCTTCAAACATAAAATGTTCTAACAATATGCACTGTCCCTGCATTACAACACAGAACCACTGGCTGTTGGTATTTTTTCTAATGAATAAGACATTCTTCACATTCTGTTAAAGGCATTTCTCAGAAAAGGTTAAGGTTTTAGAACTCAGTAAGCAAAGGAAGACCTAAAAAGGCAACATGACAGGAAAAATGAAGAGTTTCTGCAGCTTAGATGCACTTTGTTTATTTAATGATGATTTTTTTATTTTTTTTTAATATGATATTCATTATACACTAGTACGTGTTATGTCTACATTTTCAGATTCCTAACTTTCAAGAAAGCATAGAGAACACTAAAGAAATTAATCAATTAAGCAAATGCAGAAACAGCTTCTGCTTGTTCTGTAGATACACTTGGAAAGCAGTTTTATTATTAAGTCAATCTTTGCAGGCTTGGAAATGTCCCATGTGCTGGTGTCTGTTTTAGCCATTAGAATAATGTGTTTATCTTTTAATTATTTAAATATAGCACATGTTTCTGATTTGCCTCTTACTTACTAAATATAGTCGTATCCCTTAGAATAGGGATTGTTCTATAACAAATATACTGCTTAAAAGACAGGATGTGCCTTGGTCTTCATCCATATTTTTTTTCTCTGCAGGTAGAGTCACACCTGAGCAGCTTAGTTCCTCCATCTGTTTAAGAACAACTTCAAAGCCATGCAGAACCACTGCAGGACCCTGAAGCTCTCCCTGGCAACTGTGCAGACACTGAGGACACCCATTTCACCAAGTGAGACAGTTCCTGGCTTTTGAGCGCCTGCTATTAGAGGTACTAACCAACCAACCCACCATATCTTTCCCTTTTATATGAAAAGCATTGTCCCAAAGAGTCTGAAATATAGCCTATTGCTTGTTGGCAGAAAAGTTTAATTATCCTGATTCTTGCCAATGTGTAAATTGAGTTGTTGTTATATGAAGTAGTGTACAACATAATTTACCTTGCATGAGAAATAGAGCTTAAGACTGTGTTGATCTAATTATTTTAAAAAATATATATTTGGGTTGCATTTTAGTCGTAGATGTTTAAAAACAAATAAAACTAATCTAAAAATATGTCAATATGAAAACAACAGAAAGAAGTGGAATAACAAAAGTGTTATGAAAGGATTTGGCAAGTTGTTCTGTAATAAGCTATGAAAAACGTATCACAACTTTATTGAAAGAAATGTGGAATACCAACTTTGGAGTTGGGTTTCTACAGCTTATGTTTTGCAAATCTATGACAAAGGGGCTGATGTAAAGATAGGTGTAGTGCAAACAATTGCGGTTGCAAAATCCAAATTGCCCAGCGGCCAGGAAATTATTGCGCATGGAAAAGAAAATCAAAGTTTTCGGGAGCAGAGTCCTTACGGCTGAGGTCGCTCAGCATGAAACTGAGTTATTTGGAAAAGCCTCAGCCAACATCAGTTATGCTACCAGGCAGGCCATATGGTCCTCTATAGTGGAGAAAGTCAATGTTACCAGGAGGACAGTCAACTGGATGATGAAAAGATGAAATTCAGCTACTAGGTCTAGGATGACCTGTGGAGTGAGACGATAGCACCTTACCACCGCATCCTCCAGCATTCCAAACAAAGTGAGTCTGGGTTTGAATATGCATGGTCCGTCTTGCCCTTGTCCTCCAAAGGTTTTCCTGCTTGTCCTCAACAAGAGCTAAGCATTGCCGTATCAGGAAATGTGCCTCAGCAGCCATCTTGAAGCCAATGACAGGTCTCTGCAGCTGTGTGCTTTTATACAGCTCCTGATTACTTGCTTCTATAACAGTAAAAGGAGGTGCAAAGTTTATGGCGGTCCAAGTGCAAGGCAAAATCCTTACATCTCATTATAATGTTTGCTCCCACTTAGTATTCCAGATCCCTGTCCAATTTCACACTCCTTATTTCATTTGAATACATTTCAATAGTATTTAAATGGATTAATGATGGCAAAGTGCTATTTTAATAGGTGAAAACCATTCTTTACGTACACCATCTTTTTTGTGGCCGCTAAAGTGCTAAACAAGGTTTGCATTTTTTGGGGGGCAATATGGGCATTTTACAACCACAAATTACTTTGCACGTGTCTTTGCATTAGCCCCAAAATGACTTTTTAGTCCAAAGCTTCCTTAATAAACAAGCACATATGCACAAGATACTGCTTTGGCAAATCTTTGTCATGTGTCTGGTTGCCATCGTAATATAGAATTTTTTTTTTTTTTTTTTTTTTTTTAAGCAAGTTTTTTTTTTTTTTTTTTTTTTTTTTTAAAGCAAGTAGCTCAAGTAGACTTGGCAACATCAAAAAAATAAAAATAAATAAAAAACCCATTAACCTCTGAGCAAAAGAACAAAATAAATGTTACATTTCTTACGATTAATGTTGGTGTTCATGAAGTTTGTGAGTTCCTGTTAATTTGCAGTATACACAAATAGGGATGGCTTTGCTGTTACAGGAGGAGCCAGGGGAGGAACCAGCCACTAAACATTGCATGAAAAAAAAACTTAAATCACAGCTTTCCAAAATTGTGATTGAACAGTAATGTTTATAGTGCAAGAAAAGATGACAGCGATCACATTTATTGTTTGTGGAAAACCCAGAGCAATGTTGTACCCCCCCCCCCCCCAACTCCGACTCCTTCCAACTGTTCAGTCCGTACTCCTCATTTTCACAACACCCAGATAAAGTCCTTAATTGACATTAAAATCGCATTCTGACTCTGTGGCATTCCTGTTGCAAAGTTGTGTTTATTTGTGTCATGCTTGTTTTTCATGATGCAGTTTAACATTTTAAAGGAAGCATTTCTTTTTTTCTTTGTTTGGAAGAGAGAGAAAGTACCCTGTAGGAAAAAGTTAAGTTACAAAATGGTCAAGCAATTAACATGCCTCCATATTATAGTTGCAGTTTTATTAAAAAATAGACCTTAACCAGTTGTCGAAATGTCTGCTAGCACTCATTATGTGCATATAGAGAAAAAAAATATGACAGATTATCCTGAAAGACTATTTAAACCGTCCAAGAAGAATGTCAATTTAATTTGTTTTTCCAATTGGCAATATTGTTTTCTTTACTTTTCCCGGCTCCTGACTTTATATGTGTAGTCAGGTTTTCTGGAAATGGATGCCTTGTATAATGTATGCTGTTAAGTGTAACTCATATCATGAGACCAACTACTAAAAACACATCATAAACAGGAGAGCCTACAGTTTTCTAGTTGCCTTTTGTTCCTCGTTTCATACCTTTTAGAGCTTTATGGTTGTTCATGTGAATTTCTGTGCTGTTAAAATGTGATGAGTTAACAGCACTTGTAACAGACACCCTCTGATTTTCCACACATCGGGTAAAGCCTGAGCAATGGGGTTCTTACACTTTTTAGCCACTCCACCTTAACCCTGACCTGCAGGTAGTATTTTACAAGAGGGTAGTTCAAGCGTCATGCATGTTCAGAATTGTATTGATGTGTGAAATATCAGAATTACCATGCAGCATTTTTGACAGTATCAACTAGGTATATAGAAAACGTAATGGTTTAAAACGAGGATAACTTTCAGCGCACTGAAAAAACAATATGCTTTAGGTACTGTGTGTTCACGCATATTGGAAACTATCATTTCTCTTTAAAAAAAAAAAAAAGTGACAAAGCTAGATCATGAAAAATACTAGCTATAGATCTATGCCAAATCCAAAACACCGTTCATTACTTGGTGACAGAAGCAGTTCCTTGACAGCGAGGAGTGGCCGCGTGTACAATTATTAGTAATGGCTGTGTTACTTGAAGCGTTGTTGTCCTTGCTCTCCAGTTTGTCCCTGTTTGTGCCTGTCACTTCTCAACTGTTGTGTGTGTATGTGTGTGTATATAATATATATATATATATATATATATATATATATATATATATATATACATACAACACACAACACACACACACACACACACACACACAACAAAACACATCCTATTCAGAAGGGACTCAGAGTCTTCAATAGCAGACTACGATGGACAACGATACCTGTGCCTTCTGCGAGTTCTGTTGTCAATTCAACTCTTGTCGGCTTTATATTCCTTAAGGATATTATCTTCAAGTATTGCTCATCTTTGTTAGACAGCTTTTAGGTCTTCCAGTCGTAAGTTTGTCAATTACAGATGATATTTCTCTATACTTGTTGATTATGCTTCAGATACCACACCTTGGAAATCAAGAGATGCGAGCTATTTTACTCAATGTTTTTCCTTCTTTATGCAAGTCAAGGTTGTTTCAATAGTAGAAAACACTAGTGGCGGCTTTGAGTAAATTGTTGATGCTCATAATGCATCAGAGTTGAAAAATGCAACATGTCTGAGACTTTTGCACAGCAGTTTGAAAACCTTTGACTCTGTTTACACAAGATCTGTATTAAGCTCGCTGAAAAAAAAAGGAATTGAGAAAACGTACAGAGAATTGATCAGCACCTATACAAGAATGCAACATCCATAGTAAGACTCCATAAAAACAGAGAAAATCAAGATTGAAAAAGGAGTTTGTTGAGGAGATACAATTTCCCCAAAGCTCTTCAACGCTACCCTAGAAGACATTTTCAAAACACAGGATTGGGAAAATAAGGAGCTGACGATCAATGGAGCTACTTTAATTACCTACAATTTGCGGGTGACATCCTCATATTTACAACATGCCCAGAAGAATTACAAACCAGAATACAAGAACTACACGAGGCTCGCATCAAAGCAGGTTTGAAAATGAACATGAAGAGGACTCGAGTCATGTTCAATAAGTATACCACTACAATGAAAATTGAAGTCAATGGGATCAAGCTTGAAGAAGCCAATAACTACGTATAATTAAGACAGTTTCAGCAACGGACAACCAAATATGCGGAATCAACAGAAGATCAAAAATGGGCTGCCAGTCCTAACTTACGGATGCGAAACCTGGATTCCTGGACTCCACAGAGTATGCAAGGATGCATACTGGGAATACTGGAGCTGAAAAATTGTAATGTCAGTGGGCTGGACATGTAGCAAGAACAGACCATTGCTGGACTAAGAAGATACTAGACTGGATCCCAAGAGACATAACGCGACCAAGAAGATGACCTTCAGGAAGATGGCAAGATGAAATTAGGAAACACGCTGGAGCAACGTGGATGAGGGATGCAGCAGACAGGCTTTTATTGAAGAATTTTGGGGAGGCCTTCATCCAGCAGAGGATTGAAAAAAGCTGAAGATGATATATTGTATTTCTTGTTTTGTAATTGTATTTCCTGCTGAGATACCATAGTATATACAGGGGATGTAAAATTCAATTCCTTCAGGGAAGTTGGGTTAATATTATGCATTATAACTTGTCAACTGTGGTCTGAGTTGAGTGGTCATTATCTTACAGTAGGTGTTCTCTAAAGCTTGTGAAACTCACTTTAACCTATCAGTCAGTTACAAAGTATAACTTAAAAACACAGATAAGAACATTTTCATACAGTTCAGTGTTTTGTTCCAGCCCTTTGTCTAAACTACCTCCTGCATGATTGAATGGATTGAAAAGATTTGTTGAGCCAAGCGGTGTGAGAAAGCCTTCTGTGCTGCGTGCTTGGTGCCAGAGCTGTCAATAAGCACAGCTTTGTTTCCCAGACCTGGAACCCAGTAACGTCACCTTTCCCAGGAACTCAAGCAAGTGTTGTAACTCAAATGTTTCTTTTTTTTTTGTTTTTGTCTGAGCTCTAAATTGCTGTCATAACTGAATTCCACCTATTTATTTATCAGAAAGTCATACAGTGCTGTGTAGTTCTAAAATGTATCTGCTGTGAAATCAAAGTACTGTGAAATTATTGACCTCTGATTGCTTTCAAGAAATCACAGCAAACTGGTTAAGTGGTAAATTAGAAAAACAAAAGCATATTGTATTCAACTTGCCCTTTTCATTATGCATTCACTGAAATTTGAACTTTACTCTGAAACTAAATCTGTGATATAGTTACTTCCAGAGGTGAGCTCTAACACTAACATTTTGCTAAATATATTCATAATAACTGGGTATTTACAGTGTGTCAGTCCAGGATTCTCTTGTATTTTTCCTTGGGTGTTATTATAACTTGGTGGATTATAAAGATTGCAATGAAAACATTCTGTTTAAAAGGTAAATAGCTCAAAAATATGGGCTTTTGTTTTTCTTGGCTATACTTTTTTCTAACCTGTTACTTATGTAAAGTATTTCTTGGATGGAATCTGTTTACAGTGCAAAAGACTGAAGACCACCTTAAACAGTACAGCAGAGGCAGTTGCAGTGCAAATGTTTCCACGTCTTCATGTCAATGTACCTCAACCCTTTCTTGAAGAGGCCACCTTCTAAAAGGATGTAAAAACATCTCCTTGATCAATCATCATATGTCATAATAAGGACCCAGCAGCATTTGTGCCATTTAATGCAGTAGTATTAGTATGGTCGGATTACCGAACGGGCAATCAGGGCAGCTGCCCAGGGGCCTTCGGCCACCAGGGGGCCCCCGACAACATGTCATGTAACGTGCATGTATGCCACTGAAATAAATTAGAATGAGCATGTCAACTGTCCAAACATGTTTACACACTTGCTGTTGAAGAACACCAAATTGACCAATTAAATTGTGTGAATATTTTCTGCCAGAGATATACCCTTTACAATGGTAAGGGAGGGTGGGTTTAATGTAAAGGCTGACAAAATTAAGAAAAAATGTAGCTAGCCAGCTAAGAGCAAAACCAGAAAAAAGCATGGATCGACGCACTCCTAGTGGGTACGTTAAGCAAAAGCAAAAAAAGAGAAAGAAGTGAGAGAGGCAGCTCTTTTACAAAGTGTGCCTTCTATCGACAGCTTTTTTAAAAAGGAGCTTGCTAGTTGCTCGTCAGAGGAGGCACCTGTTGCTAGTGCTAGCTCGTCGGCTAATGTTAGCGATGAGGCTGATTGTGAAACCACCAGTCCAGCTTGCGAGCCCGAGCTGCCGGAGAGTCTCTCGCCACCACCTGGAGGTAGCAGTGCTACATGCGACACGGTCCCAGAGGTTAGTACCACCAGCTCAAGCACAACCCATGATAGCGGTGGAAAATATGAACGACCCGTCTTTGTGGGACACGATAGACGAGCGACTTTGGACGGCTTTAATTGAAAGCGGGGTGTCTGCCTTCCAAAACCGCGTGGCCAAATATCCAGCGTCAACACATGGACGTTGCTGGGGGTAGGACGCGTTCCCTAACAAATTATTTATTTTCTTGCTGTTTACAGAACGGAGAAATAGTTTCAAGAGATTGGCTCATTTACTCACCTACTACTGGACATGTGTTCTGCTTTGCCTGCAAGGTTTTGTCCACTAAAACGAATGCGTTTACAATAGGATTCAGCGACTGGAAGCACTGTGATCGTATAACTGAACACGAGAAGAACTTACAGCATAGAACTAATATGCTTGCGTTATCACATCAATGTAATGCAATTGGGTCTGTTGATGCATCCATTGTGTGGCAACTGGAGGGGGAGAGCAAGTATTGGATAGAGGTGCTGAGGCACATTGTTGCCGTGATCAAGTTTTTAAGTGAGAGAGGCCTCCCATTCCCGTGGCGAAGATGAGCTTCTAGGGTCAGCGCACAATGGAAACTACTTGGGGAATTTTAGAGCTGATTTCTCAGTTTGATACCTTTTTGGCTGATCAAATGGTCAGAAGGGTATTTGTCTTCTACAATATACGAGGAATTCATTGTGCTAATGGGGGAGAAAACTAAGCGGGTCATTGCAGCCGAGCTACAGAATGCCAAATATTTTTCAGTGATTGTGGATTCAACACCGGACCTATCTCATGTGGACCAGCTTACTTTTATTTTCAGGTTCGTTAATAATAAGGGGAAAGTTGTTGAACAATTTATTGGATTTGAGCCTATTGACAGCCATACTGGGGCGAGCCTGGCAGTGTACTTGCTATGATCCGAGACCTGTGCTTGGATCTGTCTAATTGTCGCAGCCAATGACATGACAACTCCAGTAACATGTCCAGCCAATACAATGGTCTTCAGACACATTTAAACAAACAAAACCCACTAATTGATTACATACCGTGTGCTGCACAGTCTTAGAATTTGGTTGGTGTCAGTATAATTGAGAACAGCTGCCAAGAGGCTAGTAATTATTTTGGGATGCTGCAGTCCATGCACAGTTTTTGCGCTGCGTCAACTCGCCGGTGGAATAAAGTTTTTCACAATGCTGATACCAAAGTAAATATGACTCTGAAATCCCTATCATGCTGTCATATGTCACGTTGACTCAACATCTGCACTTTGGAAGAACTACAGCTCAATAAGGGATGCTTTGGGGAGTTTGTCAGGTGACATGCATGAAACTCTTGATACATGACGTGAGGCAACTTCGTTGTTTGGCAAAATGGAACGTTTGGAGCAGCCTTCATGGCCCATTTCTGGGATGCCGTCCTACACAGGTTCAAGATGACAAGTGAGCTGTTGCAGAAAAGCAACACTGATTTAAAGACTGCTGTGCGACTACTGGAGTCTTTGCTGTCATTTGTGGCATCACTTTGGGATCAGTTTTCAGACTTTGAAAAGATTGCCATTGGTGTCAGAGGTGTGTGCCAGACCTATCAGCACGACCTTCATCGGATAAGGAAACGGAAAGAATTTGCAGATGAAACCAGGGAGCATGAAGTCACAATTGAGGGGAGCCACAAATTTCAAGTTGAGACTTTCAACGTGATTGATCAGTTACTCGGCTGTCTCAATCAACGACTGGATGCATACAGGCCTCTGAATGATTGCTTTGGAGTTCTGTTTGATGACAAGGAGTCTGACACCAGTGATGTTCCTAAGCGGGCCAATACACTTTCCTCTGCTTACCCGACTGATTTGGATTAGAGCTTTGCAGACAAGCTCATTCAATTTAAATTCTTTGTAAGAGCAGGATAAATCACCCTCAACTGCTGCAGATTGTGTTGAGAAATGACCTAAAATCAACCTTTCCAAACATGTTTGTTGCCGAGACTTTTTGTGACTCTACCTGTAACTAATTGTGAGGGTGAATGATTGTTTTCGCAAATGGCAAGAATAAAAAACAAACTCAGAACAAGTATGTGTCAGAAATGCCTTGGTGCACTTTCATTGATGGCTATTGAGTCTGAACTTGTCAGAGAGCTGGACTTTGATGATGTGGTGACTGAATTCTCAAGGAAGAAATCAAGAAAGAGGCTGATCTTCTAAGGTAAGAAGCACATGTTATTTATTACATGCTGGTATATTCACTGCTGGTACGTATGATTTAATTACATTTATAGATAGTGTGCTGTTCATTGGCTGCTGTAGCCTACCGAACAATCAATTGAATTTTGTAACCAACATAGTTTTACATATAACTAGCTGAGGTTGAGTTGATAGGAGGAGAGGTGGGAGGGGCCCATCATGCATTTGTGCCCAGGGGCCCAGAATGTGTTAATCCGGCCCTGGGTATTAGGTATGGATGCTTGATAAGACCACAAGGAATGGGCTGAGACCACAAGAACTAATCTTGGTAAGACCCCCAACTGCCATCATATAAAAATGACTTTAAATCACTAAAGACCCCAGGGTAAAGGCTTCAACTCCCATTACTAATCTGCAGCGCCTCCAATGGGTCAGGCTGTGTCTTCTACAGTCTTCTACAAAATAACTGCATTGCCACATTTTAATTTTTGTTTTTCAAAGCAAAATGTAAATTGAACCGTTACAGAATGGGTCAACCTGTTCAGGATTTTCTATTTGGTTCAGAATAAAAACACAGTGCACAACATTTATAAGAATCACTGATATAAAAATTAACTGCATATAGCAGGGGTGGCCAATCAGCGTCTCCACAGCCGCATGCGGCTCTTTTGTGGTCAAAATGTGGCTCTTCGAACTTCCCATAATGAATAAGTTGTTTATTTATTTTTATTCTTTTTTTATATGTGAATTATTTTTACAATAAGTCTCAGAGTTTTTTTTTCCATCACAAGCCGATCCATTTCTGACCTTAGCCAATCGGCAACGTGGCAGGAATACTTTTTTGTTACATAGCAACTAAGTAGCAAATCATATCCACTCTTACTTTACTGTGCATTCGGGACTCGAGTTACAGAAGCTTGGAAACCGTTACCTTTACTTTGAACAGGACCGGCTTCAGTTTTGTTCATAATGGCAGAAAAAAATAGTGAGAGAGTAATGTATTTTTTTGTTGAACGCAATTGAAAAATACTGTGCCTTAATTGCCAGTGCCCGCTTGCATAAAACAACTTAAGTATTTCACTTGTGTATTTTTCACTTAGCGAAGGGAAAAACTTAAGGGTGTTGCACAAAACATCTTATCCAATCTCCTTCGCTAAGGGAAAACATTAAAGTATGCATGGTCTATTTACGATTTCAACCAATAGGCGAGTAGCTTACTGTACTCTGTAAATCCTGTCTCCATAGCAACATTTGGGCAGTTAAGGAAAACTACAGTATGGCTGGTATTAAAAAAAGAAACCCAAACTGGACAGAGGAGGAAAAACACAATACTTATGGAGGAATATAATAAAAGAAAGCAGATAATAACAGGCAAACGGCAAACTATGTCCGAATTTGACAACTGCCATGAAGCAGAAGAAATTGGCAGAAATAACTGAACGTGTGAATGCAAGAAATTTAATAGTAAATCACAGCATTCATGTATATATATATATATATATATATATATATATATATATATATATATATATATATATATATATATATATAGTAAAAGATCCACACACTCACACTGGTTCGTTGCCCCTTTAAAAGTAGACCCAGTACTCAGAAAATGGATTTTTACAGCACTGACACACACTTTTAAGAAACACCAAATCAAAATAAATAAAACAGAAACAAACCCCTTGCTCTCTTTTGGAGCTCTGACTATACATCACTAGATACCTAACTAACCCACAGGACGGCTAAGCCGTTTACCTGTTACACAACACAATAACTCACACAGGTTTCACACAGCCCTGCCTTTCTCACACCATCTGCCTCCCTCCACTCAGCAGCCCTAGAATAGACTGGCTGCCTCTCTTAAATACCCTGCACCTGGCTTCAATTTACAATTAGCACCAGGTGCAGGGGATTATCTAAACAAAAAAAACAATTAAAACCCTTAGCCCATTCACCCAAAAGTGCATTCTCACATGTTTTTAGCAGGGAGGAATTTTAACCCCCTCCCTGCTATCTTACTACATATATATATATATATATATATATATATATATATATATATATATATATATATATATATATATATATATATATATTGATTATCTATATATATATAAATATATATATTCTGATTTCAGAAGAGCATCACAAAAAACAGGTACATCTACAAAAAATGTACACTAAACCTATTTGGTATGGCTGTGTTCGCAACAAAAGTCAGAGCAGTATCTTGTATTTAGCAGAATTAACTGTTAATCTCACTTAAGATGTTATGCAACCTGCCAAATGTTTTTTGTTTTTTTTACGCATACATTTTTATAGTAATAAAAAGCCACCAGTTGAGAAAAAACGAAGTGCTACCGCTGTATTTGAAGAACAGGGAGCAATGCGTGATTTCTTCATGTTTGGGGTTGTTAATCTGCTTCCAGGATTATACAGGCATTTAAAAGACAGTATTTCGGTCAAATCAATAGTTTGATATTAATTGCTTGTCGTTCATTATATCCAAAGGATCTTCTCTCTGCAAATCCTTCTGCTAAGTGTGGCTCTGTCCTCTTCAATTTCCAAAAATGCTGCCATGCCATTTTTTCGATTTTTAAGGGGCCTCAATAGGACATTTAAGTATTTTCACTTAGTTATTCCCTAAAGTCGTTTTGTGCAAGTTAACTAACTTAAGGGAAATAGTTAAATACAAATATTACTTAAGTAGAACATTTGGGAAAACTAAGGGAGGGATTTCATTTAAGGTGTTATGCAACTGGGCATTTGCCTTATGTCGCAGTTGAAATCTTCAAATCTGCAGCATTATTTCACAACAAACCATACCCGCATTGACAAAGAATTTCCAAAAGATTCTGAACTTCTGTCTTTAAAAGTTAACGCTAGAACTGCCATGATAGTCATGCATTATATGTGCTAATTTTGAAAATAAACATTTTGTTTATTTTTTCCATTTAAATATGGTGTTTCTGTTATGTAAATGTTAGACATTTTGTTCTAGAATACAACTTTTTAGTTGTATCTGAAAGTTTGTATTTCATTTTTATATCGAAGCTGATTAAAAAGTACCCGTCAAAATGACCGCTGTCGGTAAAAAACAAATGGATAAACAGATGCAAATGTTGACCAGATTTGCCTAACAATCTGAGACTGCGACTCTGGCTTCTCCTAACAAGTGGCCTGGAACATTGCCTGTTCAAAAAAACCCTACTCCGAAGGTGAGTTTGTGAAAACTCTGAAGGGATAAATCAACATTCATACCAGACCAGCAACCAAATTACAGCGTGATCCCTTTATTGAAATACTAATGCTGGCACTGTATCCCAAACAATATTGGAAACATGAAAACAGTTCAATCTTTTAAAGTTATACCACTAATCTAATTACATTATCAACCCGCGACTCCTTAATATTTCCTGCGGCTGTGTTTTCGAAGTAGCCCAATTCCTCAGGAAAACCACGGACCTGGCAACACTGCATGCAGCTCTCACATTACAAGGTAGAATGTATCCATCTCGGATCAAAATGGTAACATTGAAGTACAGCTGCATTCAGAACTCCAACAATGCGTGCAGTAGAATGCCAAAAGTCACACTGAGTACAGATCCTGCCTGTATGTGGTATAAGAAAATAAACGATAGTTAGCTACTCACCCAAATAAGAAACATAAACAAAACTACTTTTATATATAGTGAAAATGTATTTGTTTGGATATCAATATTACGTGTGTGTGTGTGTGTGTGTGTGTGTGTGTGTGTGTGTGTGTGTGTGTGTGTGTGTGTGTGTGACAGTAATTGTAGTAAAACATTATCAGTGAAATGCTGAATTAAGCACTTTTTTAAAGTTTGTGGCTCTTTGTCACTGTACATTTTATTTCCTTGGTTCTTGGTCTGTGAAAGGTTGGCCACCCCTGGCATATAGTGATCCAAACCACTTGGACAAAATCATTCCTATACTAACCATGCTGCAATAATCCACTTGTAAGAATCAAAATAAGAATAATTTCAGGGCAGACTGACTACATGTAATACTGTACTGTATCACGTGGCATGACGTGTACAGCCAATGAAGTTTTTGAATTTGAATTTGATCACATTTGATCAGGCATGTACACAGCGTGGATTGTGCAATGGTGCAGAAATCAGGGAACACTGGACAAGTTTGTAATCAAACAGTGACTGTGTCTCTGCATTGAGCAGGTATGTTTTTTGTGTTCACTGTTAGTGAAAATTAGTTTCAATAAAGTGAATACACATTCATTGAATACATACTGAGTAACGCAGTGTTATTGTGTGAAGTCGTGGTGAGGAGGAGGAGGGGGGTGGGAGATTGCAGAACATTAGTGAAAAACTGTGAGAGTTGCATCATAACTGAATATAAGTAAGCCACAGATGCTTAAATGCAGCGGTAGTCCTGACATAAAATAATGTACTGTAATGTCATTTTAATTCAAAGGCCATTACACATAACACCGCAGGGCAGTTAAACTAGCCACCTCCACGAGACGATCGCTTCTCAAATATACTGTAGTAAAATAGGATTCTGCGGCCTTGAGTAAACATAATCGTGATCATATAACAAGTTGCTTACCCATGAGGGCCTGTTTTGATGTATTGTCCTCAGTGATTGAGCACCACTGACATTTGTATACTGTATTCAAACTGCTGATGCGCGGAGGCACGCTTTTGCTAATTGTTATCATATCGGTCTGTTTTTAAAAATCAACCGCTTATAAGAATCAAATCTTCCGGGACGGATGTCATTATTATAAAGGGGGTGCACTGTTTATGGAATTTAATGGTCAATAATTGAGAAAAGCATGACACCACTCGTGTGTTTGTGGGATATTGTACAGTTTTAATAATGACACAACGTTACAGTAATACAAGGCCCTGGACCCAATTCCTAGGTAAACACTTCAATTTCTTAAATAAATTGCTATAAAAATCATGGACTTTTAATATTAAAGCATTAGTCCCTGTACTGCACACTGAAGAATGTTTCAAGATAATACTGCTTTGCTTAACCATTGAACCTCTGTTAACAAATGATTGTAAAGACAGGTGTGATGTTGGCGAATATATACAAGTGTAAACTATTGTACTGAAAAAGTGGCATTCTTATGTTATGGAAAGCAGCAAGTGAATATACTGTACGTACAACATACAATATTTAATATTTTACCAAACAGTATAAGGGTCATGTTTTATTTGTAATTGTTTATTAGTATATACCTTTAAAATACTAAATATCAAACAAACCTTTTGCATTAAAAGCATTGATGATATAGTGTAGGGTTATAACTGTGTATGTAAAAAAACATGGGAAAGCTGTACATATCCTTCAAAAAGCAGGGAATGGCATTTGATAAGGAAATACTTTAGCAGCGCTATAAGTTATTATGTTTTGTACCAAAGTTAAATATACAAACTTTCTTGACATTTCTGCAGCGCAAAATAAGTACGATTTAAGAACTAATGTTGATTTATGGTCTATCACAATCAGAAGTGATTGTAATAGCCCTCTGGATGCCAAACTATTTAGAAGCAACATTGTGTACAGTACTGTACATTAACTTAATTGAACTGAAAACTGTGCCAGGGCTTAGCTCAACTGTATAGATGATAATTTAATAATAATAAATAATATTTTTTTTATCTAGTATGCACCATAGTATACACTAGTAATACAGTTCAGTTACTTGTATAGCTGGTAAGTGGAAGTGAAGACTTTTTATTTAATCATTGAATAGCTGGACAGTAACACGTTCAGTGACCAATGGGGTGTTTGTTGTATCTATGAACTGTGATACTTTCAACATGTATGATATTGTAATAGGATTAGGTTACAATACATCATATTGTATTGCGACTGCATGTCATATTGTGACATTAGTGTATTGTTACACCCTGAGTGTACATGGACCAGCTATTAAACTATATGACATTGCATTGGAACAGTTTACATTATACTATTGTACATATTATTGAATGTCTACATCTTCTATAACAATAACCAGACTAAAAGTCTAGTTTTATCACGTATCAGCTGGTAGAGTACATTTGGCATTGAACTATGGCTTGGGAGTGTTTACCAAGACTCTTGTGCTAGCTCGTTTACTGTTTACATCCTCTGATTATACATTTTAAGATTGCAAGGTCTGTGGTATTTTAGTTTATTTCCGACAGGAAGTGAATGAGTATTCGTGTCCTCCTGTGTTTTGTTTAATTCAGTTACTCGGAAAGCAATTTTAGACTCGGAAGGATTCAAGCTATTGTAGTTTGAGGGGGAAAAAACCTACTTGGAAAACCTGTAATCTTGTGTAGTTATTCAAGGTTTTATCCATGGACTGATGACAACACTGTTGCAGGGGACCATTTAATTATAATAATTCTTACCAGGGCATAACAACATATCCATTAAGATGTAATAGCTCATTGTAACGTTAGTTAAAAAAAAAAAAATAATAATAATACATTTGCTGCTTAATCATTAATCAGTATTGTCCTCAATATATGTTAATTGGTTGAGACACTAATCAATGTGTACTTGAGAACATTGAGATTTTTCCTCAAGAAGTCAGACTTTAGTGCCAACTCTTCCCTTAACTTTGTGTTTTGCAGAAAAGGAGATAGGGTGAACAGCAACACATCAAATACAATTTTGTAACAACACTTGATGTGTTGCTGGGTTATATCTAGTTATTGGGGCTTTGTCATTGGACCAGCTGAATTCACTTAAGACTAAAAAAAAAGAATTTCACTGTGGGGGTGATCTGTTTAAACAAAGTTCATAACACATATACCAACTGGTGGAGATTTAATTATCAACTGACGCTTGTACCTAAATGTTGAACATCTGAGATTTTTTCAACACGGTTGAGAAGTCAGACTTTAGTGCCAAACTCTTGTCCTCTCTTTCGTGGCCTTGCAGAAAAGTGTCATGTGTATTAGTTATTTGTATTTAGGCACGAGGATTGCACAGCACTTCACGTGCAAGTAAAATGTAATAATATGTGCGCACGGGGAATTGCACTTTATTAATTCACGTGCTGGGATTCAAGTGAATAATTAATTGGTAATTGAATCCCAGCACAATAGTATATATAGATGCACGTTGTCACATACTGGGGTTGGGTGTTCGACATTGGAGACGGAGGAATCAATGTGTACTTGAGAACATTGAGATTTTTCCTCAAGAAGTCAGACTTTAGTGCCAACTCTTCCCTTAACTTTGTGTTTTGCAGAAAAGGAGATAGGGTGAACAGCAACACATCAAATACAATTTTGTAACAACACTTGATGTGTTGCTGGGTTATATCTAGTTATTGGGGCTTTGTCATTGGACCAGCTGAATTCACTTAAGACTGCAAAAAAAAAAAAAAGAATTTCACTGTGGGGGTGGAATAAATCAAAATAGCCAGATAACTATCTGTTCAGTGTTCAGCCCTCATGAAAATCTGACAGCCAGTGAAGGTTTTATTTTATTCTGTTTATGATAAAATTAGATCCCTTAATGGATAGTGATCCTCATCATAAAATCTAAACCACAGCAGAGGTGAGTTAACACATAATTTGTCAGTCCCAGAGAGACAAGGTGAATGTATACTGAGATTTTCAGACTGACACTAACCAGAAGGTCAAAGATTTTTGGTTCTGACCCTCTGTGTGATCTCAAGGTGGACTGCATATGCAAGTTTACAAAGAGCTCTCAGGGATCTTGACTGCTTGTTTGGAGGTGACAGATCTTGTGAGGTAGAACAAAACAAATCACTAGTGGAAGATAATTTACGCGTACACTCATAGTCTTAACTGAGATATCCAGCACAGGCACAGGCGTAGTGCCGCTTGTGCTTAATGATTTTTTAAACATGTCATCTTTGTCACGTTTCCTATACAGTCTTTATCCCTCTGTGGGTCACAGACTCTCTAGTAAAGCTAAACACGTTTTCAATAGTATGCTGCATTTTACTTTTATTGTGAATTATCTTGTAAAATCTCACATGAACAAAGGCCTGTGAAAAAGGAGACCTTGTTCATGTGAGACCTTATGTGAGACCTTGTTCATGTGAGACCTTATCTTTTGAATAGAAAATGAAGCACCAGCTGGCTAATACCTTGGTAATTCAGGTCGTGTCAGAATTTAGCCTCATGTGGAACGAGTCTGCAGGTCACTGATTTTTACCCATATTGATTGCACAGGTCATCCTCTGGAATCCAGCTGGCCATTGCTCAAGTAGCATGCAGGTCAGTCAGGTCAATTTAAAGATGACTGATTCTCCCTCTTGCTTACTGTTACTGGGGATTGAAAGGGCACCGTGTTATCACTACCAAAAGCCAGTTCCTAGAAGAATAAAGAAAAGTAAGACCATTGACATAGCTGAATCTTGATACCTTTGCATTTTAAGCCCAGATAGTTTGCCTTTATTACAATAGGTTCTTCAAAATCTAGCCATGCATAGACAATGGGACTCATTATCCTGTTTATACAGAATACCTGGCTATAGCACCTGGTTTGCTTGGCTTTTAGCCTTTTTATTACAGGGCCCTTGCTATTAGTGAGAAAAGAACTTGAAAAAGTAGATGTGTTTAAGACAGTCAACATGGTTTAATTTAATTCTGTAATTAAGATTAAAAATTGATGTATTTGTGGAACAGTTTCCTATTTTAAACTGTTCACTCTCATTGATCTTGGAAGCACTTGATGTAATTAGGTACAGTAAGAATGGAATACTATAGCAAAGGACTGCACAACATTAGAGAACTGATTTTTTTTTAGACACAAGATACAGTAGACTTAATATCTGAATATTTTGCACCAGGGAGTCAAGATTATTTGGGTTCTGTTCTCGTGGAACCGTTACAGAACTAACCTGTTGACACTACTCTTTTTGTTTATTTCATATATGTAGTCTAAAAAGACTAAAAACATAAATGTTCTATTTAATAAATTGAACTTGTTTTGCAATTTGTAAAGCATTTGCTTGAGCACAAACACTATACACACCTGGTCAGCTTATCAAAAAGGTTCTTCTGGGCTCGAATTATTACGCAGCTGATTTCTTAATATAACCTGTTGTGTATCCGATATATTTTTTTTATTATTTATTTTCTATGTCAGTTTCTAAAACTCCCCACACCCCCCCCCCCCCACCCCCGTGTGTAGTTTGTTGTTATATGTTGTATGTGGTGTGTGTTATTATTGGGTGTGTGTGGTGTGTGGGTGGGTGTGTGTGTGTGTATCTGTATATATATATATATATAGTATATATATATATATATACGGTGTCCCATATTTAAACATTTTAAAATACAAACAACAACATCCCGTGTACGTACAATGTGTATTAATATGTGGGCATGGGGATTACCCAAATCAGTTTACGTGCTGGGATTCCCTAAGTGAACTGATTTAATCAGTAACTTGAATCCATGTTGACTGTATATATGTATATATATACACAATACTGTTATGACAAAACCTAAACAGAGTGACACTTGTTTAGTGTCTATCTGTTTTGGCCAACATGCGATTTGTTTTGTGTAAGTGTTTGTTCAAACCTTATATAAAGCACGCAAGCAGCACATTCACATTTCACTCACAGTGCTGTGTGTTTCTTCCAGGTCTGACATCACCATCTTGCCACAATCAACATTTAACTGTTGGAGTTTTTTCATGAAAAGGTTTCAACACTGGTCACTGGAGTGCTTTAAAACAAGACAGAACTAAGGTTTGCATATGGTCAGGTTGCTATAAACACTTTATTCAATTCATGCAAACAAAGCATCTCCATAAATGGTTAATTTGTATTTCTATTTTACAGTTGTTTATAAAAGTAATTTCTTAAGAACAGTTTTGTTTAAAAGGAAAACCGAAACAAAAAAGGGAATTTAAAACAACAAAGAACACAGATTACAAAAAAACATTGACATAATAAAATAATAAAGCTGATTGTTCGTATGCCAGCCATATGTATATATTTTTCTTCAAGACTTAATGACGCAGTTAGCAGAATTTTTTTTTTTTTTCCACTAATGGTGTGTTATTCATTTACTCATATCATCTGATTCAAATTAAATGTGTATTACCTGAAGATTGTTCAGGTTTCTCAGAAATGGAGGGGGGGGGGACGACAGGTTAGAGTTTGATTTTTCAAAGCAAACCAAAAAATATTACCACCTGAAAAATTTCCTTCCTGAGAAAAAGGCAAAGCCGAGACTTTGACCTTTTCTTGGTAATTTTTTTGAGATTTAGTCGTTGCCAATTTTTTTTTTCATTTCATTTATTTTCTCCCAATTTGAAATGGCCAATTATTATTTTAGGCTCAGCTCACCGCTGCCACCCCTGCGCTGACTCGGGAGCGGCGAAGACGAACAAACCCTGTCCTCCGAAGTGTGTGCCGTCAGCCACCCGCTTCTTTACACACTGCAGATTCACCATGCAGCCACCCAGCAGCTACAGCGTGGGAGGACAACGCAGCTCCTGGGCAGCTAACCGGCAAGCCCGCAGGCGCCCGGCCAGACTACAGGGGTCTCTGGTGCGTGGTGAGCCGAGGACACCCTGGCCCACCTAGACCCTCCTTCGGCGACACTCAGCCAATTGAGTGCCGCCTCCCGGGAACTCCAGTCCACGGTCGGCTGTGGAATAGACTCGAACCGGCAACATCCAGGCTATAGGGCACATCCTGCACTCACGCAGAGCTCCTTTACTGGATGTGCCAAAGTTTCCTCTTTTTAAGATGATGATTGATATAGTGGGCCCTGATTTTCCAGTTTGTGGCAGTCAAGGATACAGATGCTTCAACTCACAAGGGACCAAATATCATGCCATTTTAATATTTCTACAGCTAACTAATACTCGACTGACTGCTCCAGACGTTATAAGCAACACCAAGTTATACTTGTCATAGTGGACCGCCTGTATATTGTTTCACAGGGCATCTGGGCTTCAGTGCTGTTGAGAATATAGGGAGCAGAGAGGGATTCATTTTGAGCATTATTGAACATGATTTTTGTAAGTGCAATCAGCAAGGTTCCAGTGTACAGGGGAATATGTATGTAACGCAGTAATTTCAAGTTTTGTGAATAATAAAAAAAAAAATACCAAAGAACTTCAAACTCCCTGTCCATATAAATGTTTTTTATTGATTGCTTTGAAGTTAAGAGTTTGAGTCTTTCTATATTATATTGTAATTACAAATATTTTTGTTCCACATGTTATCTGTTCATCTGGGAGGGTATTATGTCTGCACTTGTTCAGAGCAAGGGCATTTGGTAAAATTTTTAAGAGGGTAAAGTTTTGTTCCATATATTATCTGTTCATCTGGAAGGGTATTATGTTTGCACAAGGGCATTTGGTAAAATATTTAAGAGGGTAAAGTTTTGTTCCTAAATATATGTGGGCTAGCCCTGTTTTAAACTTCATACTGTACAGATTCATGCCTGTCACTTCCACAATTTCCTAGCTCAGTTCAAAGCATGAACACAATTTCTGCCAGAGTCATCCATTGAATCTGTTTTAAGGGCGATCTCAAGGTCGTAATTAGGGACTGTAAACATATTTCCTAACACTTGTTTATGAGCTATAATTTGAACAGTCTGTCCTAAAATTAAACAGATGTTTTGGGGGTGTATTGTCCCGTTCGAGCATTATAAAGGTAAAGCTCAGGAGAAACAGTACTCCCAGTGTTTTAAAGATGTTTTGTTCATGCACAGGGCCTGAGTGAAATGAGCCCAAGAACCCACTAAACCTTCTATGACAGGAGTCCCCAAACTTTTTTCACCAAAGGGCCATATATAAATTTGTACTCATCTTGGCTGGCCCAGGAAAAATAATACTATAGTAAAATGTATAGTAAAATGTATACATGTAATCTGTGTATTTACTACAGTTTTATCACAGTAACTTACCATTGTATTTTTGGGGAAACTGTAGTTTTACCATTTATAGTATTTACTATACTGTGCACTATATTAATTACAGTTTTTACTACACCTTCAACTATAGTAGTTTACTATAGTATTAACATACTACTGTGTTTACTGTAGTTACTATATCGAAAACTACAACTAATACATCATTTACTACAGTTTAACTATAGCAGCTTTAATTATATGTACTATAGTTTACTGATGTATTTACAATAGTCAATACGACTTTGTTTACTATACTTGCTGTATTAAAAATATCACTAATATTATAGTATTAACTTTCTCTGCAATATGATATCCCAAAATCAACACAGATACTAGTTGGAACAAAAGACCATGTGTATCTCCACATTCCGCTGCGGACCAAATATGCCTCCGCTTCACTGGTGTCAGAACTAAGCGGAATATAAAGTCTGCAAGTGATTCCCAGATGATGGACCACTGGGACTACTGGAACCCCAGCTCAGCCCGAATCTGGTAGGATGGCGGATGGGAGGACGTCTTTGAGGACCTAGAGGACCGAGATTGGTGCTTCGTCTGCGGGGAGTTCGGACACAAATAGGTGCGCTGTCCCCTCCTGAAGCAAGAAGATGAGCCATGTGCCTGTAAATGAAAAAGGAGGGACGGACGTTCCCAGAGGCAGGTAAAGAGGTCAGCGCCGGCTCCAGTATCGGAGAGAGAGATACTGCCTGCACGAGTGCCGGAGAGGGAGAACCTGCCCGTTCTAGTGACAAAGAGAGAGGTGCTGCCACCACTGGACTCCTCCGCACCCCTGTACGCTGCACAGGAGGAGGAAGGCTGGGAAGACTACCTGGGGGCATTTTGGATGCATTATGCTGTGTCTTCAAAGAGTATGGGCACTACGTGGTGTACTGCCATTGCATGCCAGAGAAATAGTGGCTGAAGCTCCTCACCCTAAGCAAAAAATGGTCGCAAGATGGGGAGAGCCACAAGCGCTAGCATTGATACTGCCAGTACCACCACCACTGCTAGTATGGTCACTGCTGGAGTGCCCCACACCATTGCCAGGGTGGCCATGGCTGGTGTGTCCAGCACCTGAGTGCCCAGCATCGCCACCAGAGTGTCCAGAGCTGCCGCCTGAGTATCTACCACTAGCATCGGTACAACCACTGCAGCCGCTACTGGAGAGCCTGCAGCTGCTACCGGAAAGCCCAGCTCCACAACCGCCGCCAGGGAGAGAGTGCCCCATGCCGCCTGAGAGAGGCTGCCTCACGCTGCCAGAGCCCAGCATCACCAGAGCTGTGAGCAAGCGCTGCGTTACCAGTGCCCCAGAGAGAGAACCCTGTGTGGCCGGAACACCCGAGAAAGAGTGCCACATTGCCAGAGGCCCTGAGAGGGAGTACCGCGCTGCCTGAGCCCCAAGAAGAGAGTCCCCTGCCCCGTGGCTGTGGCACCTAGCTCTCTCCAAGCAGACAGGTTCTGAGGTTGCTCTTGGGGCTGCACTGGCTAGCCTCTGCAATGCTGTGGGGAGAGGGGCAACGGTCCAGTGAAGCCCAGACCCAGGAGGGACAGTCGTCCTGGACTGGCATGGGGGTCTGGGATTGGTGGCCGCCCTGGAACCCTGTGAAAGTGACCCCAACCCCTAAAGTGGTCATCGCATTGCATCGCTCTCAAACGTGCTGCCAGGACCCGACCATTGCTGGAGCGGGAGTGTTAGTGTTAGGTATTGGTATGTGTGTGCTGTCCTGTTTTCCCTGCCATTTCTGTGTGTGTCACCCCATGTGAGTCTGTGAGTGGAAGCATGTTTCATGTCTAGGCAGTGCTGGCGCACAGCGCAACTGTATGAGAGAGGGGTCTGTGTTGGCTACACTGTGATTTGTGTTCGGTTCTGTGAGTCAGCTGCTTCTGCGGGACCGAGGGTCTGAGCGATTAGTTGGTGTGTATGTAAATGTGCCCTTGTATGTGTGTGAGACAATAAGGCTCGGGGGGATCTCTATTTATGAGCTACCTGCGCGCAGCTTGGGTTGTGTTGTGTTTTGTGTCGTTGGCGCTGCCTACTAAGCTACTTATCCTTTTGCTAAAAAGAGCGTCTTTTTTGCCAGCTGTTACAGTTTCAATAAAAATAGCAGTTTTAACTGCTTTGAGCTGCATCCTGTGTTGTCTTCTTTTATTCTGCTGTGGACCAGACACGCCTCCACTAAAATATGTATATTCTGAATTCTTTTAATTTACTAAATTTACAAAAGAAAAATTACATATTCAACACTGGTTGAGTCAGTTGGGGAATTTGGAGGTTATGTCTGAAACTGGGGCACCCTGTTACATACAAAGTGACGCGCTTGTAAGTAGTGAAAGAAATGAGTTTAAGGGAGGTCAAATTTATAAGCTGTTGAAATTATGTAAAAGTGCCCTCAATATATAAATCCTTGATGGAATTAATATCATGGTTACACCAAATATGGAAGGCTTTGTCTTGTAGGGAAGGAGGGAATAAATGGTTTGCATAAAGAGGGAACATTACTGAGAAAGACTGCAGACCGAAGAACTGCCTAAACTGCGTCCAGACCCTGAGGGTCGACCTCACCAGTGTATTGGTGATGTCATATGAGGCTGGTAAAGGGATTGGAGAATGTATTAAGGCAGGTAAAAAGGTAGGGGAGTGTGACAGGTGCAAGTGGTGTGATGAATAGAATGATTGTCCAGTTATTCCGTGTTTTTAATAATGCAACAAAAGAGAACCACCCCTCTACCAGCAATGGTATCTGGGGGAACACGGCTGGTTTGCAAACCAAAACAAAAAGTACATTCCTTTATAAAGCCCCCCTCCTCTACAAAGACACGTAGTTACGTTTCAGCGCAAGACAGTGTATTGACGTAGCTGCTTCCCTTTTGTACCCACAACCTCCTCCCTGCAATCAACCCGTTGCCATGGTTTCTCCAATAGACAGCTGTCCCACAGATGATTGCAATAGAGTCATTCCGGGTACTTGCAGCTACACGCTCCCCCTAATATGGTCACCTTCCGGTTTCCACTTACCGTCTTGGTGGCCCGTTGAGGAGGTAGCGTACCACTATCCTTACACAGCACCCTTTCTAATCGGGAGAGAGATTTACAACATTGATCCTTTCTCTCTTTAACACAGGGAGCAAGACACAAACTCCATGTGTAGCCACACTGTGGTAGTTTGCTGGAGGTTGATGTGCAGCCAGTGTAAGTGTGGTGAGTGGATACAGATGAATGCAGAGCAGAGCGGATAATAATCACACAGACAATTACTTTCAGGTGCAAGGGTGTTTATTGATTAATGACAATGTCCAGATCCTTAAGGCAAACACCTGTAATCAATAAATGTTTGAGTGATACAGCAATGTGTATCACTCGTAATTGTAATCCCCAGGTTTGACTTGCAACCAAAAGTCCAAGTTTTACAAACACACACACACACACACACACACACACACACACTAAATACACAAAACAAACACAAGACAGTGAGTGATATTAGGTGCTAGTGGTGTAATTACTGTTGTCTGTGAAATGCAGGGGTGAAAGTGATCCCCGGGTTGATGCTGGCTTGCGCTACAGCTCTAGATCGTGTTACTGGTAGTTACAGAGACAAACAACAGTTACAGCAGACATTAACAATCACAAAACAAACTCACGGTTTTCAGCAAAATACAGTATTTCTTCAAGCTCAAATCCAACCATATACAAAGGAACAGATTACTTTGCTACGCCCCTATTTTATACCCTCCCTTATGACCCCTTGGTTAACGAGTGCATCCACTTCTCCAATCCACGGATGCCACGGCGTTTCCTGTTCGGGTACCAACCCTTTTCTAGCCGGCCTTCCACCTACCCATGGGAATAAATTGTTATGCCTTTTAGTCCAGAGCACTCTGTTCCCTTTATATAGTGCCCTCACAGGTCGGGAGGGAGATCTAACAGCAAGTGTCATTCGATCTCTGACACAGTAAGACATTACGGATATTAGCTGGCCAGTAATATAAATGAAAATTGGACAAATCCAGGCCTCCTAATGGTTTCGGTCTCTGTAAAAAGATTTTACGAATGAGTGGAACTTTTTTATTCCAAGTAAAGGCTGAAATGATTTAATCAAGTTTATGAAAAATGGATTTAGGGATAAAGACTGTAATGCACTGAAAGAGAGTTTTCAGAGAAAGAGAATTTAGGAAGCATATTCATTTTAATAGAATTTACACAACCAGCAAGCGATAATGAAAGTAAAGACCAGCGTTTAAAGTCTTCTTCAGCATGCTAAATGAGGAGTAAATTTTGATTTAAACAGATTAATTTTTACTTGTAACACAAAATCCCAAATAGGTAAAACGATCATATGTAATCTTAAAGGGGAAGGAATTTAGTGGATACAAATGAACAGCTGTATTAATTGGAAATAATTCCCTCGCTTGTAAACAGAAATTACACCAAGTTGTTCTAAAATGGAAAGGGCGTGGGGGGAGAGATGCAGCAGGGTCAAATATAAAGAAGTAGGTCATCAACATAGAAAGAGACCCACTGCTCCTGTCCTCCTCTAAATATCCCTCTTTAAATGTTGACTACTCCAAAAAGCTATTGAAAAGGGGTCAATAGAAACTGCAAAAAGGAGGGGAGAAAGAGGACAGCCCTGCTGAATTCCACACTGGAGTGGAAAAGATTGAGTAAGTGTTTTTTTTGTACTGACAGAGGCAAGAGGGGATGTCTAGCCCGGAAATAAAATCGTCACCAAAGCCAAGTCTGCACAAGGTTTCAAAGAGATAGTCCCACTCAACACGATCGAAAGCTTTCTCTGCATCGAGAGGGACGAGTGCCTCTGGGATGTGGGATGTCGAAGGGGTATACGTATATTAAACAAGCACCTGAGATTAAAAAAATAAATGCCTCATTTATGAATCCGGTTTGGTCTGGGGAAATAATAGAAGGCAAAACTGATTCCAGACGTCACGCCAGAATTTTAGCCACGATCTTCACATCGGCATTAAGGAAGGAAATAGGACAGTACGACCCACTCTCAAGGGGGTCTTTATCTTTTTTCAATATATAAATGCCTCACATAGAGTTTGGGGAAGGGACGATATCAGGTGTAGCTTTTGTACTAATGAAAAAATCTATTTGTGAGGAAATGAATTGTACAACATTTTGGTCGGAAAGTAGCAGTGAATTAAAATGCCAAGGAGGATGAGTCTGTCTGATCTGGAAACGCTAGTTCCATAACCAGAGATGCATGGTCAGAGACCACAATACTATCATAAGAATAGAAGCAAACAGAAAAGAAGCTTGTTATCTAAAAAAAAATAATCAATGCGGGAGAATATATGAATATATGAAAAATATATGAATATATGAAAATATATTTATATGAGAATATATGAATATATGAAAAGAAGAATACTCTCGGACTGTAGGATTAAAGAAACGGCAGGCGTCAGAAATTGTACAATTATGAAGGAAGGACTGAATAGTAAGGGCCGATTTTGAGGGAACAATAGATTTTGTGGCGGAGTGATCAAGAGTGAGGTTTAGACAACAATTAAATGGTGGGTTAGGAGGTTGAGAAAGATGATATTCATGCTGGCAGTTGGCTAGAATAAAATGTGAAGACAACATGGAGGCATCTCCCAACTCGCATCTAGTGAGCCCCACAGTGCAACAGGAAGACCAAAGAAAGTAAAAAAAGAGACGGAAAATAGGAAAGACAAAGAAAAAGACAAAGCCCCCACAGCACTTCCCCAAACGAGGTGCATGCAAACCCACACATAGAAAAATGTTTGCACAGTGCATTCTACAGAACATAGTTTCCAAGGTCTAGAGAAATGGTAATAAAGTAAAGTAGGCAATCTTATTAATAGTAGTTAGGTAACAAAGTGCATCCCATTCATTCTCCAGTAAAACATAGTCCTGTCAGGACAGGGATAATCCATTCCTACAGTCCACCTGCTGCTGTGGAGGCCGTCTATGTCACCTGCTGTTCAGTGAAAGCCATTACATCTGTAGGATTATCAAAAGTGTGCTGGACTCCGCTGACTGTAAGCCTGAGGCGTGGAGGGTACATCCTGGCAAATGTAACATTATGGTAGTTATGCATTAAACGTTTTACATCTCCAAAGGCAGCTCTTCTCTTTGCGACAGCAGCAAAAAAGTCAAGGAAAATAAACACTCTTTCCTAACGACAGAGTCCCCCCACACACACACACTCTAGCCTGCCGGAGAATCTCATCTCTGACCTGATAAAGGTAGATCCTGACAATAAACAGGCATGGTCTCTGTCCCTCCTGTGGCTTTGGCTGTAGTAATCTATCAGCCCTGTCTAGGACTGGTTTATCCTTTAAGTTGAGTATATCTTGCAGATATTCGGCAATGTATTTCGTGGGGTGAGGGCCCTCCATCCCTTCTTCAATCCCAATCAGCCTAATGTTATTCCTCCTCGACCTGCCTTCCAAATCTTCACATTTTGAATGTAATTCCCGAACCTCTGCTGAAAGCTTACCGACTTTAGATTCCAGAGCCGCTATGGCGTCGGTACATTGCACTGCAGAATCTTCAAGTTGTTTTAGTCGATTTCCATGTGATTCATATGCAGTTTGTAAAGTTGTTACAGATAACCCAAGCTCCTCTCGGACAGAAGTAATCTCAGTGCGTTAATCAAAGGTCACTGAGTCAATTGTATTAAATATATCAGATTTTAACGATACATTCGCTTCGATAAGACTCACCTGCAGACGGAAACGCGTTGGCTAGAAATGTTGCGGTGACGCGGCCTACTTCCGGTGCATCTTTTTTAGTGCTTGGTCCAGGCATTTTAACAATTTGTGAGCTAAATAAATGGAGTGCAACAGTGGAAAAGCCTTAACTTGGACTAAATAATCTATGCCTATTTAGTAAAATTTTTGTGTAACCTTGTGGAGCTTAGGAGAGACATGTCTTATATGTTTTGTGCTCAGCAGTGCCTCCCCCTATAATGCGTTTTAAGTAAAAATCCAAGTACTACAATAAGAAAAAATAAATTATACAATGCTTTTGTCTGGTTTTATATGCATAATATTCCTTTACAACATTTTAATTAGAATAATAATTAATTTCAGCAAGCCAGCGTCTTATTTAAACATCCTGACTGGATCCTGTACTAACACCTTTAGCTAAAATACATTCTGTGGTAATTCTTCGGAAATACATCCCCAGACCACAGCGGTCAACTGGTGATACTGTAGTTGTGAGCAACATCACTTTTTAACAGTTAACAGAAAGTTTGTTTTGACAAAAATAGCTAAGCGCAATCTTATTTTTAGTTTATAAAAAGGTTCAGTGTGTGTGTGGTTATACTCAGAGAAAACTATAACTGCAGACAAGCAAGCTCTTTTCTTTGGGGTCAAGCTGGACCCCTGGTTTTCTGTCTTCTTTGACCGAGGTCCATTCAGTCAAGGCGAAACCCTTGCTTCAGAGCTCCTCTCATCAGCAGCAGCAGAACTGGCCCTGCAATGCACCAAAACCTCCTCTGTGTTCTCCCCATATGTATGCACCACTAAATTAGACAAAGATCCTGCTTGAACATCGGTGCTTATTTTGTATATTTTCCACATCAGGCCAGGCTTAAGGATCTTAACTAGTTTTATGACATTATATGTTGGTGGGAGTGGACTGGCAGTTATCCATACATTAAGCATTACCTAGTTGCAAATGTGTAGCAGATTTCCTCTGCATTTGAAATGGCTGGTTTAACATCAATTCTTCCCTCCAATCTTAGCCCCCCATACCGCTGCAGGAGGCAGCTGACGAAAACTCCTCTTGCCTGGAACATCCACTTTTATTTGAGTTGCTGTTACCTATAAAAACAGCTTGATCCGAATCTGATTTTACAGAACTTGTGGCAAAAAATTTTAGAACATTTTTCGCGCACCACCATTTTGTGAGAATTTGATAACTGATGCTAGTCAGAACATACTTTCTTCGACTGTTTGAATAAATGCTACCTTTCAGAACACTGTTTGTGGTGGCAGACTATGAATGTTTTTGAAGTTTTTTTCTTTAGATTTTTCCAGCCCTTTACTCCATTTTCAGTGAAAGCAGGTTTTCGAACTTCTGAAAAAGTGTCTGCAAGGAAAGCAGAAAACCGCATCTGCCTGCTAACTGTACTCTAAATATGAAAATGTATTTAAATATTCTGATGAAAATGAATGGTTTTGCTTACCAAAGACAGTTTTCGGATACACAGGTAAACAAGGCTATGACTGTCCTGTTGCAGTAACACAAAGGTCCAAAATACAGTATTTAGTTGCATTTCAATGTCATTTGAGGGGACAATGCTTGGCTGGTTTAACATCCATACTTCCCACCGATCTGAGCCCCACATAGAGTGCATCTTACACGGTAAGAGTGCAGTTTTTTTTTTACAAATACATTATGAATTATGTTGAATGCCCTTTGATTATAAGTACAATAGTAAATATGTGTTTAGAAGCTTAATAGTCAGTATTAATAATTGATTTAAATTGGTGTGAAATGATGGAAATTGTGTTCAGAATTTGTATAGATACTGTAGGACTGCACAGCAGGTTAACTGATTTAAAGGCTTTAAACAGTGCAGCTTGTTATCCTGACTGTTTTTCTAATTTGCTTAAATAGGCATAACATGTTTTAAAGTTCATAATAGTGCTATGTTGAACTACATTTATTTGGCCACCTTATGTTGGGGGTGCTATAAATTATTATACGGTACACATTCTCAAAAAGACGCAGGAGAATGAATCTGGTTTACAGCTTTTATTTGTGTTCATCAGTCCGACCTATTTTTCAAACTCAACACAATGAATGAAACTTAGAATTCAGACTCACTAGTAACAGAGTAATAAAAAAAAAAAAAAATGTAAGTCTTAATACACATACACACAGTGCCTATAGAAAATCTACACCCCCTTTTTCATAATTTGTTGTGTCAGTGCCTCAGAGTTTCATGCATTTAAATGAGGATTTTGTTCCACCTATCTACACACCATACTCCACACTGTTAAGGGGAAAAAAGTTTTTATTGGGAGAAGTTATATATTAAATACAAAACTGAAAGATCATAATTGGATAAGTCTCCACCCCCCGGAGTTAATACTTGGTGGAAGCACCTTTGGCAGCAATTACAGCTGTGAGTCTGTTAGGATAGGTCTCTACCAACTTTGCACACCTAGATTTGGCAACATTTGACCATTCTTCTTTACAAAACTGTTCAAGCTCTGTCAAGTTCCTTGGGGAGTGTTGATGGACAGCAATCTTCAAGTCATGCCAAGTCATGCAAGTTTGATTGGATTTAGGTTGGGGCTCTGACAGGGCCACTCAAGGACATTTACCTTTTTGTTCCTTAGCCACTCCAGTGTAGCTTTGGCTGTGTGCTTTGGGTTGTTGTCATGCTGAAAGGTGAATTTCCGTCCCAGTTTCAGCTTTCTTGCAGAGGGAAACAGGTTTTCCTCAAAGACTTCTCTGTACTTTGCTTCATTCATTTTCCCTTCTATCCTGACAAGTGCCCCAGGTCCCTGCCAGAGAATAACATCCCCATAACATGATGCTGCCACCACCATGCTTCACCTTAGGGATGTTGTTCTTTGGGTGATGCGGGTGTTGGGTTTGTGCCAAATATAATGCTTTGCATTTAGGACAAAAAGTTCAATTTTAGTTTCCATTTATGCTTCAAACGGGATTCAAGGTGGGCTTTCTTGAGTAATGGCTTCCTTCTTGCCAACCTACCATACAGGCCAGATTTGTGGAGTGCTTGGGATATTGTTGTCACATGCACACTTTGACCAGTCTTGGCCATAAAAGCCTGTAGCTCTTGCAAAGTTAACATTAGCCTCTTGGTAGCCTCTTTGATCAGTCTCCTTCTTGCTCAGTCATCCAGTTTAGAGGGACGGCCTGATCTAGGCAGGGTCTTGGTAGTGCCATACACCTTCCACTTCTTAATAATCGTCTTGACCATGCTCCAAGGGATATTCAAGGCCTTTGATATTTTTTTTTATACCTATCCACTGGTCTGTGCCTTTCAACAACTTTGTCCTGGAGTTCTTTTGAAAGCACCTTGGTGCTCATTGTTGAGTCTTTGCTTTGAAATTCGCTACCCATCAGAGGGAACTGCTGAATTTATCCTGAAATCATGTGAATCACTACAATTTAACACAGGTGGAGGCCACTTAACTTGGTGTGTGATTTTGAAGGCGATTTGGTTACACCTGAGCTAATTTAAGATTGCTATTACAAAGGGGGGTGGACACTTACCCAACCAAGCTATTTCAGTTTTTTTTTTTTTTTTTAATTATTAATTTTCTACAAATTTCTAGAATATTTTAATCAATTTTAATTCCAGACAATCTTACTGTACATCGTGGGGTTCAATAAATGCAGGGGGAAAAGGTGTGGAATAGTCTCCCCAAACGAAAGACTCATGCTTCTCATCATCCACTAAGGGAGAATTCCTCAGAGTTTTGCCACTGTGGCACTTTGGAATACAGAAAAGCCATTTTCAGCATTGAGAACATTCTGTATCAGTTTGAACAACAGGCATCTGATGTCTGTTACCGCATACACTGCAGAATAATATTCCATTCTCATTGGACTAGCTAGATATTCTTGTTAGAGGGTACATAAAGAATCCCTTTTATATTGCTTGAGTCTGTTTTGATGGGGGCTGATGAAAGCTGAAAAGGTGTTTGTATAACCCTTGAAAATGTGGTATTACTCTATGGAACAAAGACCTTGTTTTCAGGGAGGTCCCAGGAAATAGCCAGCAAGTTACAAGTGATAACATTTTAATACATAAATAAAGAAAAGAAAAACACACTCTATTAAAATTGTGAAAGTTTTGTATTGTACCATAGAATAATACCAACTGACTAAGCTGTCACAATTCAAAGAATGAGTTACAGAATGTTTTAGTTCTATGTCTGGTAATAGAGATCAACACTTCCTGTAATTTTCTGAACATAACGTGCACTGTGCGCATGACTTTTGTAAAAATGTACGCATTATATTCTGATAATCACAGTATAGTGTTCAGCACAGAGATACTTTAACTGCAAGTACAGTAAAATGTCCAAAAATACAGAACATGAAAGTACTGTACTATATCTCTCAGATAAAGCAGGAACTTAAGCTATCACTAAAAACCATTATATTTCACCTTTTTTTATTATACTAGTTCAGATTGCATATCTGTTGACACTAGGTCCATTATGGTGAAACAGACTTAATATTAGGCAGGGATAAATTTCAGGAGGTATAGTGAGTGAATGCTTCTTTTCTTCTTCATTTTTCTTACATTTTATTCCTGCTCTGTGGAGAACAGCAGGCATTGTAACCCTGCCAACTTTGCCTTTCTGTGAACAGTGGAAGGAATAGAAGCATTAGAAACTCACTAGTCTTGCGCAGTCCTGGGCTTCAGAACTCCCCTTGTTTAGGTAAACTATTATTGAGTTTACCAGGTACCAGAAATTTGAGTGATTAGGCCCCATTAAAGCTGCTGTAAGTGGATTACTTTTATCACAGCATGACTAACCCTCACGTGAACTCCTACCTCTAATCATTTAATTAATATACTTAACTGAGGCTTAGTTTTGAAATCCTAGTGATTTTCTTGCCATATGAACCAAACTCTTTTGAATTGTCTGGCTATTAATTTCTTAGTGTAAGGTCTTTGGAAGTTAAAATATATACAACATTAAATTACTTTACAAGATAGTGGATTTATTTATCCATTACAGCATCAGCTAGGACTTGTCAAAGGAGAACATTTTCAACAACGTGTGGCAGACATCACACATACAGGCAATTGCCAAAGAGCTGACCAATTTTTTTAAGTGTGCATGTGTATTCATCACCATTACTAGCTCTTAAGAATTTCCAAGCATGTGTTTTGCATCTCCCAGCATTGCTAGACTTACCGGCAGTGTGCGCTGTACAAAGTCAGGTCATCAGTGACTCCTCGTCATGCTCAAAGACAGAATTAAGGAATTGTTTTGTAGTGCTGTGGCACTCCAAAATAGGCCTCTTTTTGGCATTTAGTCCATATGAGTTTTTAAACCACAAGCATCTGATCTGTATAACTGCTGCCAGGGCACTGCAGGAGTATGTGACATTCTGATTGGACTATCTGGAGAATATTTCTGTCTCAAAGAATATATGCTTACCTTTATAAACGTTTACAATGTTACTCCACAAACAAAGCAAAATAAACTGTAGTAAAGAGGTGGGCCTCAGGGGGTAGTTCGACCAATAAAATTGACGCTTTGCTGTTCCCTTGGGTCTTGCCCTTCTAGGAGAAATGACAACAGGAGTTCTGTTTGTAAACTGGATTACAAACCATAACAATGCCAGTGTCAGGAGGGAGCAAGAGAATGGGGCAAGCAAGCCCAGCTGAAGATGACAGTCGCTGCACAGGAATAGTGTGTTCTGTGTCCACATACCCCTAGAGGGACATTATTAGCTTAGCTGGGGAAAGTCTGGATAACCCCCTGAGTGTGAATGAGGGACCAGCAAAGTATATCTGAAGCCCGAGCCATACTGGACAGCAGTGGCTGCAGGAAGCTGCAAGAACAGTCCCTTTTGTTTGTAGTTTTATTTTCCTTGTTTCTTTTGCCTTCTGGTTTTGAACATTATTTCGGCACCTGCATGTGCACCATAATGGGACTGAGCAGTGAACTCTACCATTTGTTGGTAAGGCCAAGAGAGAAATAGAAATGAACATTGCTAAGGGAGCTAAAACCAATTCCAAAATGTTTTTCCAATATTACAACAGCAAGAGAACATTCAAAGAGGAGATTAAATGTTTAAGAGATACAAATGGCAAAATCGTACAGGAAGAAAAAAAAATAGCAAATATGTTAAATGATTACTTTTCACAAGTTTTTACAAAGGAAGATACTGACAACATGCCCCACATGTCATCCAGTTCCTATCCAGTTTTAAATAACTTTAGCATAACTGAGGCAGAAGTGTTAAAGGGACTAGGAGCTCTTAAAATAAACAAATCCCCTGGGCCGGATGAGATCCTCCCAGTAGTACTCAAAGAAATGAAAGAAGTAATTTACAAACCGCTAACCAAGATCATGCAGCAGTCTCTTGACACAGGGGTGGTACCGACAGACTGGAAAATTGCAAACGTAATACCGATCCACAAAAAGGGAAACAAAACTGAACCAGGTAACTACAGACCAGTAAGCCTGACTTCTATTATATGCAAACTTATGGAAACTATAATAAGATCCAAAATGGAAAATTACCTATATGGTAACAGGGTACTGGGAGACAGTCAACATGGTTTTAGGAAAGGGAGATCGTGCCTAACTAACTTGCTTGATTTTTTTGAGGATGCAACATCGATAATGGATAATTGCAAAGCATATGACATGGTTTATTTAGATTTCCAGAAAGCTTTTGACAAAGTCCCGCACAAAAGATTAATTCTCAAACTGAACGCAGTTGGGATTCAAGGAAACACATGTACATGGATTAGGGAGTGGTTAACATGTAGAAAACAGAAAGTACTGATTAGAGGAAAAACCTCAGAATGGAGTGTGGTAACCAGCGGTGTACCACAGGGATCAGTATTAGGTCCTCTGCTATTCCTAATCTACATTAATGATTTAGATTCTGGTATAGTAAGCAAACTTGTTAAATTTGCAGACGACACAAAAGTAGGAGGAGTGGCAAACACTGTTGCAGCAGCAAAGGTCATTCAAAATGATCTAGACAAGATTCAGAACTGGGCAGACACATGGCAAATGACATTTAATAGAGAAAAGTGTAAGGTACTGCACGCAGGAAATAAAAATGTACATTATAAATATCATATGGGAGATATTGAAATTGGAGAAGGAATCTATGAAAAAGACCTAGGAGTTTTTGTTGACTCAGAAATGTCTTCATCTAGACAATGTGGGGAAGCTATAAAAAAGGCTAACAAGATGCTCGGATACATTGTGAAAAGTGTTGAATTTAAATCAAGGGAAGTAATGTTAAAACTGTACAATGCACTAGTAAGACCTCATCTTGAATATTGTGTGCAGTTCTGGTCACCTCGCTATAAAAAAGATATTGCTGCTCTAGAAAGAGTGCAAAGAAGAGCGACCAGAATTATTCCGGGCTTAAAAGGCATGTCATATGCAGACAGGCTAAAAGAATTGAATCTGTTCAGTCTTGAACAAAGAAGACTACGTGGCGACCTAATTCAAGCATTCAAAATTCTAAAAGGTATTGACAGTGTCGACCCAAGGGACTTTTTCAGCCTGAAAAAAGAAACAAGGACCAGGGGTCACAAATGGAGTTTAGAAAAAGGGGCATTCAGAACAGAAATATAGGAGACACTTTTTTACACAGAGAATTGTGAGGGTCTGGAATCAACTCCCCAGTAATGTTGTTGAAGCTGACACCCTGGGATCCTTCAAGAAGCTGCTTGATGAGATTTTGGGATCAATAAGCTACTAACAACCAAACGAGCAAGATGGGCCGAATGGCCTCCTCTCGTTTGTAAACTTTCTTATGTTCTTATGTTCTTATTTCCTCTCATCTGCCGTGGAGACAAACTTTACCATCACTGGTATTGTTCCTCCACTCTGCAACACAGCCCCCTTGTGCCATACAATAAAAATTGGATGCCGGTGAGGTGGTCTCAAATAAACTTTGTCTCCTATGAATTCAGTGAACCCCACACCTTTCCACAGCCATGTTTAAAACATTTACTATTGAAAGCATGGTTTTGGTTTTAAACTTTTAATATTTTAAAATGTTTAGCACTTTAAAACAACATTTATTCAATAAAAAAAAAAACTGATACATGACTGCACAGTTACCGTGGTAAACTTCTTTTGTAAATGTTTATAGTTTTAAGTTGCTCAAGGAATTCATCAGGAACAAAAAGAAAGAATAAATAAGAAATGTAGAAAAGTGGTGAAAACAAAATAAAATAAAAAAGAAAAGGTACTGGGGTAATCAAGAACATTACTTTGTATTTGTAGCTGTTCTGGCGGGATTTAGCCCAGACACCAGGCAGAGCAAGGAGAGGTTGCAAGCACCCAAATCCACCAGGTTAAACCTGATCAACGTCTATAAATAGAGCATGATGTAGTAAAAGAAAAAAAATGCCAAAACATATATTTAATGATTTAATGTATTATTATTAATAATGAAGTATACAAGTAGCAATATGTATAAAACAATATGGTTACTTAAAACTAATTAGCCACCAATTATACACACAGGAGTGTACTGAAATTAGCTAAGTGTTTAAAAAACAAAAAAGATAATACTAAGAGTCAGAGGATGGCTATTTAAATAATTATTAAATAGCCTATATTTAAATGGTTTAATTACTCATCAATTATTTAACAATGTGTCCCGGTTTTGAGCTTTTAAAATTTGGTCACCCTAGATACATCCATTTGGCTAGTTAACAGTTTTGGTTTTTTTAACAAGCAATATTTCTTGTAATTTGCAAATTTTGTCATTCCAGTAATTATTCTTTTCTGAAACTGTGGATTTTGTTTTGCTTATAAAAGACAGGTGGCCAGTACTGAGTTGCTCTGAAAGTCCTAGTTTACAGTTTTATTTGACCTTACTGGGGAAAAGTAGCTGGTGTTGGATTGCCACTGACTACATCAAACTTACTAAGGATCTAAGAATCAAGTTGCTCTTCTGTTTACTGTGTGTTGGGAGAACCTGCATTTTCAGCTTTGGTTGCAGATTTTAATCTGGTTCTTATTGGAAGCTGAAAATAGTGACCTTAATACCGTACACCCTGAACCAGGTAAAATACAAAACATAACCCTCTTGACAGACTACAGTAGTAAGCAAATTGTCGTTTGCTTTTTTTTTATATGAAGCTTTACTGTACTCACCTTTGCTGCAGTATGCTATGCTTTACCTGTGGAATATCATTGAAACAGACCCTTTAGATACATTCCAATCAAAAAAGGAAGTGCCACTACTCTTTCATTTTTTCGTTATTTTATTTTCATGCTAATCTCTTCTTGGGGAAAATCCTACATGTTTACATTCTATCTGTAATCCTTCACCTGAGTGAACACTATCAGTAGTTCCCTTTCAAGTGAAATGACAACCATTACTGAACGGGAAGAGCCTCTCTGACCCGTCAATCACTGAGCATATATACAGTGGCTTGCAAAAGTATTGACCCCCCTTGGCATTTTTCCTATTTTGTTGCCTTACAACCTGGAATTAAAATGGATTTTTTGGGGGTTTGTATCATTTGATTTACACAACATGCCTACCACTTTGAAGATGCAAAATATTTTTTATTGTGAAACAAACAAGAAATAAGACAAAAAAACAGAAAACTTGAGCGTGCATAAGTATTCACCCCCCCCCCCCCCCCCCCAAAGTCAATACTTTGTAGAGCCACCTTTTGCAGCAATTACAGCTGCAAGTCTCTTGGGGTATGTATCTATAAGCTTGGCACATCTAGCCACTGGGATTTTTGCCCATTCTTCAAGGCAAAACTGCTCCAGCTCCTTCAAGTTGGATGGGTTCCGCTGGTGTACAGCAATCTTTAAGTCATACCACAGATTCTCAATTGGATTGAGGTCTGGGCTTTGACTAGGCCATTCCAAGACATGTAAATGTTTCCCCTTAAACCACTCGGGTGTTGCTTTAGCAGTATGCTTAGGGTCACTGTCCTGCTGGAAGGTGAACCTCCGTCCCAGTCTCAAATCTCTGGAAGACTGAAACAGGTTTCCCTCAAGAATTTCCCTGTATTTAGCGCCATCCATCATTCCTTCAATTCTGACCAGTTTCCCAGTCCCTGCCGATGAAAAACATCCGCACAGCATGATGCTGCCACCACCATGCTTCACTGTGGGGATGGTGTTCTCTGGGTGATGAGAGGTGTTGGGTTTGCGCCAGACATAGCATTTTCCTTGATGGCCAAAAAGCTCAATTTTAGTCTCATCTGACCAGAGTACCTTCTTCCATATGTTTGGGGAGTCTCCCACATACCTTTTGGCGAACACCAAACATGCTTGCTTATTCTTTTCTTTAAGCAATGTCTTTTTTCTGGCCACTCTTCCGTAAAGCCCTGCTCTATGGAGTGTACGGCTTAAAGTGGTCCTATGGACACATACTCCAATCTCCGCTGTGGAGCTTTGCAGCTCCTTCAGGGTTATCTTTGGTCTCTTTGTTGCCTCTTTGATTAATGCCCTCCTTGCCTGGTCCATGAGTTTTGGTGGGCGGCCCTCTCTTGCCAGGTTTGTTGTGGTGCCATATTCTTTCCATTTTTTAATAATGGCTTTAATGGTGCTCCGTGGGATGTTCAAAGTTTCGGATATTTTTTTATAACCCAACCCTGATCTGTACTTCTCCACAACTTTGTCCCTGACCTGTTTGGAGAGCTCCTTGGTCGTCATGGTGCCGCTTGCTTGGTGGTGCCCCTTGCTTAGTGGTGTTGCAAACTCTGGGGCCTTTCAGAACAGGTGTATATATACTGAGATCATGTGACAGATCATGTGACACTTAGATTGCACACAGGTGGACTTTATTTAACTAATTATATGACTTCTGAAGGTAATTGGTTGCACCAGATCTTATTTAGAGGCTTAATAGCAAAGGGGGTGAATACATATGCACGCACCACTTTTCCATTATTTATTTTTTAGAATTTGTGGAAACAAGTTATTCTTTTAATTTCACTTCACCAATTTGGACTATTTTGTGTATGTCCATTACATGAAATCCAAATAAAAATCAATTTTAATTCCAGGTTGTAAGGCAACAAAATAGGAAAAATGCCAAGGGGGGGGGTCAATACTTTCGCAAGCCACTGTAAAAAAGCTGCTCTATCAAGGCTCTGCTGTGAGGAGGAGGCCCCTCCCCCCTCCTGCTGAAGAGGGACGTCCTCACTGTAGCGTATCGCCAAATTTTCTCTCTCATCTCACTGAGACAACACACTGATTGCCTTGTGCTTTTCTTTGTGCTGGAAATTGGCTCATTTGTACGGTTTCGACCTACAAATTGGATTCATAATGGTAAGCTACATAATCATGAGTGTTTTTGAGATTTCTAGTTGATTTAGTCTTGCTTTGGTAGATTCTACTGATTAGAGTTGGTTTCGACCCCTCTATAGAGATTGGCTCTAGGCTTTTATTCTCGATTACTACCTTGTGTAGTTAAAATACTGTTTACTGACTCGTGTGAGCTATTGTGCTGCTGTAGGGTGACCCTGCGGGCTCGCGGCACCGTCCTCTACGCCGATTTATTTGGTTGAAGCTACCATCCAGCTCAGGCCTATGAACCCTTCTCAGCTTCGGGCTTTCCTAGCTCTACTGCGCTTCTCATGCACCAACCCCAATGCCGATTTGAACCTGGCACCAGCTAGAACAGTTCAACCCGGCACCGACAGTGCTCTTCCTCTGCACCGATCCTGGCGCCGACTGCAACAGCTCGGCACGACTGCGCGTCCTCATGCCGACGCTGATTAACTGTGCACCGATCAACAGCCCCACACCGTCTGCGCTCATTTTGACACCGATCGGTGCGTCCACCTCGGCGCAAACACCGACACCGATTACTCAGTGCCAACTACGGTCACCAACACCGACAGCTTGGCACCAACGAATATTGCTCAGCACCGACGCCCCGGTGCCATGTCAGTGCACTCCGCAGGATCCTCCACTGGGTTCTACCAGCGTAACCAATATGCAGTCAAGCTCCCACAACAGGATGGGCACACCTCGTGTGCTCAGTGCCTAGGGCCAGACCATGTGGCAAAGGATCTCAAAAAGAACCAAGCGCAGGAGGGCAGCCCTCTCCCCAGTGGATTCTCACTCCTCGGGGCAGGGAAGAATGAGATCCGAGGTACTGGGTCCTCCTCAAAGGGCATCTGGAACCCCACCCACCACTGTGACCAGGGAGCTCCCCCATACCCCTGGGTTGCCCTCCCCTTCCCCACCAATGGTGCGGAGGCGTAGAAGCCCTTCAACAGAATCGCGGTGGACAGCACCGATGTGGCACCGTTCGAGAGGGTGCTCGCCCGGAGACAGGCAATCGCCGCAGAGGTACCGCTCTCCTTCCCCTCATAGGTGCAGACGCTCCCCTTCTCAGTTGCCGGAGAGATGCTGAAGCTCGGCTGAAGAGGGGAAGGGAAACAGCTTCCTGAAGCAGAAAGGGCACCCGCAGCACGCCCTCCCTCTGTGTCAGGACTTTGTAGAGCTGGTTCGCTCTTCATGGAACCACCCAGCATCTGCACCCTCAGGATCCAGAACAGTGGAGTCCCTGCTGCACACCGCCGGAGCCCAAGAAGCTGGCCTGGGCACGTTCCCTCCCATCGGGGACACGGTTATGGTGCTGGTGCAAGGATTCACTTTCACCAGAGGGGATAAAAACCCTACCTGCCTGTCTAAGCCATGCAGGACTACTGACGCCATGCTTAAAAAGGCATATGCTTCAACGGCGTTGTCAGTAAGGGCGGCAAATGCCATGTTCATATTGGTGCTCTACCAATCGCAGCTAGCAGCAAGACTACAGGAACGGGCAACAGAGTCAGACGTGGGGGAGCTTCAGGCAGTGACGGGAGTGATGACTGACCTGATGGGGGAGTTAGGTCAGGCATCAGGGAGGTCTCTAGTGGCGCTGGTGGCTGCTCGCCGACATCTTTGGCTGACCCAAGCCAAGGTCGTAGAGATGGAGAAGGTTCCTTTATTGGATGCCTTATAACAATGGGGCAGACATTTGGAGCGTGCATTGATCTGAGCCTTGAGAGGTCCCACAAGTCCACGGAGGTCGCTTCCAAATTCTCGCCCCTTCCTGCTTATCGCCAGCACCCTAGGTGGCCTTCACAGCCTGCTGGGGCAACTGAGCCTGAATGTCACCCTCAATCCCAGACCAAACAAGCAGGCAGAGGAAAACCTGGCGGCAAGGGACCACCGCTGGCCAGGGGATACCAGTTCTCCAGCTGGAGACTGAGGCCGGCGCCTTAAAAAAGACGTGCCACCTCCCAAGCCCAAGGGAGACCGCCCCTGAGGGGCTCCAACTGACACCTTGCCCCCTCACAACTGGACTGACCACTGGACACGACCCATGGCAAGGCTGTACCCAGGACTCCTGGGTGCTACTGACTATAAGACATGGTTACACTCTACAATTCCCCTTAGGCCCGCCACCCTTTAACAGGAGATCGCCAATCTTTAACAGACGAACACTTGGTAAACCCAAGCGATGCCCTCAGCGGCTTCTACTCCAGGTATTTCCTGGTACCCAAGAGGGACAGCGGTTCACATCAATCGACCTGCAGGACACCTATTTCCATGTCCCGATCTGTCCCGTGCACAGAAAATATCTACACTTCGCCTTTCAAGGCAACGCGTGTGAATTGTGTGTGCTGCCGCTTGGCCTCTTGCTGGCGTCCCGTACATTTTGCAAGTGCATGGATGCAGCACTGGCTTCACTCAGGCTGCGGGGTATTCGGATCTTGAGCTACCTGGACGATTGGCTAGTTTGCTCACGTTCCAGAGCACGCGCCGAGGTGCACACCAGACAGGCCATAGACCATGTGACGAAGCAACTTCATACCGTCTCAGCCCACAGTGTTCCTGCGGATCAAACTGAACTCTGTAAACATGCTTGCCTCACTGTTGGAAGACAGGATTCAGACGCTGGAGGCCACACTCTCCCAATTCAGAAAGGATGCTCTTCTACAGGTCAGAATATTTCAAAGGTTGTTGAGGCTGATGGCAGCCGCCTCGTGAATCCTTCCCCTAGGGCTGCTGAGAATGCGCCCGCTTCAAGTCTGGTGAATACGCTCATGGTGCACCTCGTCCGCGATTGATACCGGCTGGTGCAAGTGTCCAGACAATGCCGGAAGACATTGGAGTGGTGGCTCCGCCCCGACAATCTACCCCTCAGATCTCCCCTCGGCTCTCCACACAGAAGGGAAGTTGTCACTACGGACGCCTCCAGTCTGGGCTGGGGAGTTGTCTGGAGTGGGAAAGGAATAAGAGGTCAATGGAAGGGACATTGGTAGCAAGCGTATATAAATGCCCAAGAACTGCAAGCAGTAGCCCTGGCGTTATTTCATTTTCACAAGTAGTTAGCGCACAAACACGTGTTGGTCCGGACTGACAACACGACAGTGGTAGCCTACATAAACAACCAAGGCAGCCTGCGCTTGCCGGGCCTTCACCACACAACGTACAGTTCCATCAGGGCGGTTTACCTCCCCGGTGTGGACAACAGAGCAGCAGACCTCCGCTCCAGAGGAGCTCCAGACAGCTCATAGTGGAGATTGCACCCTCAGTTTGTGAAACAGATTTAGAAGAGGTTTTGCACGGCACAAGTCAAGCTCTTCGCCTCAGCCAAGTCCACTCATTGTCCCCTATGGTTCTCTATCGAGATAGACCGGTGCCCCCTGGGAGTAGACGCGCTAACTCACCCCTGGCCACAGGAGCTCTTGTATGTGTTCCCTCTGCTACCACTGTTTTACCCCTGACACTAGAGAGGATCAGGGTTGAGAAAGCACAGGTTTCGCTGGTTGCACCCAGATGGCCCTGGTTTGTTCTCCTCTCCAACATGTTGTTGGGCCAACCATGGCAGCTCCCGCTCCACAAGGACTTCCTAGCCAAGCGGAGGGGTTACTATGGCACCCGAACCCAGTCCAGCTCCAACTCTGGGTCTGACCATTGAACGGAGCTGTCTATCCAGACGAGGTTTGCCAGATGCAGTTGTAGAAACACTTCATTCTGCTAGGGCGCCTAGCACTAGAGCCCAGTATTCATATAAATGGAAAGTTTGCCAAGACTGGTGCATTGCTGAGGGTCACGATCCTGTGACCTGCCCTATTTAGACAATCCTAACCTTCTTACAACACCTGTTTGATGCAGGAAACTGGCAGCAATATCAATGTGCCACGATAAAATTGACTTCCTGGCAGTGCAATTTCTTAAAGGGGCTCGGAGGCTCCACTCGAGTTATATGAGGAACGTAGACAGCACACTTTGCTGGAGACAGTCCAACCAGCTTTTTGTCTGCTATGGGTCCCGCTTCTAGAGATCAAGCCCTATCAAAGCAACACACTGGGTGTCAGGGGCCAAGCGACTTCATGAGCTCTCTTTCATGGCACCTACTTGGATGAGCTTTGCAATGCTGCTGCATGGACAGGCAGTCAGACATTCGTGCGTTTTTACCGCCTTGATGTTGCAAACCGAGTGAGGCCCACTCTGGATCTAGGGTGTTGCAGGTGGCATGCCCTTAGGCGTCATGAGGGCTCTGAGGCTATCGCCGTGAGGCTGTTCTGTCGGTAATCTGGAGCCACAACAGCTTTAGTACAGCTTCCCATTCCTGGCTTCCTGAAAAGAATGACAACCATTACCCTTTGAGATCGTGTCCCCAGCTGACCTTTGATTTCAAAAATGGCGATGTGCTACTGTGAGGACGTCCCTCTTCAGCAGGAGGTGGGAGGGACTTCCTCCTTACAGCAGGGCTGATAGTGCAGCTTTTTTATATATGCTCAGTGATTGATGGGTCAGAGAGGCTCTTGCCATTCGTTAATGGTTGTCATTCTTTTCAGGGTACCAGGGTTGTGGTAATAACCTAATTTTCCAGCAAGTTTGACAGACTGAAAAACGACATCCCCTGCTAACATTTACAGCTGACGCCAGTTACCTTGCAAAACAGAAGAAACGGTTTTCTGGTACCCACAACAGTTACAATGTAGAGTGACGCTTTTATACACACATACTGTCAGAGTTGGGCTCATTGGCGTTGACTGGGATTTCAGTAGCCTGCAATTCTCATAGTTCCCATATAAACTTGTTTTACAGAAGAAAGGGTTACCAATCTCTATAATTTTACACTTGGTTGTTTGTGGCAGTTCATTTTCCCTCGGCTGTGGCATCTAATTACTATTAAATACCATTTATTCATCTGCTGCATATAATTTAAAAAATAATGTTTTTTGATAGCGAACTGCATTTGGTACAGCATTTGAACCTACAGCAAAGGTAACTGTGTACAAGTCATATTAGTCTGCTGATAAATTTGGGGCCATGTTTAAGCTGGTATGTGTCCTGCATTTACAAATAAGGTAGCGGACTGGCATACTTTATCATGGATAAATATGGCAAAAGCTATTTGTATTTCCAATGAGTAAGGTAGATATCTGCTGCTTTGTTTGTACTTATCTGGCTGCAACATTTGGGAGTCATTATACTAATAGGTGGCTTGGAGTGTAAACAGCTCCTATACATCAGCAATGTTCCTTTGGGGTTTTATATGATATAAGGGGTTTTAAATCAAATTTTCCCTTTTAATTTATATGGTTCTGATTTTATATAGCTTTATTTAAACAAAATAGCATAATAAATGTAGTTGTGCTTTCAGTCTATTTGTAAAATGTGGTTTACTATAGTTCTCTTTGTATCATGCTCTGGCAAATAAACTGTTTTTGAAAGCCATCCTCCTAGTCCTCCTATAGTCTTCACAGTAATCATTAAATGTATTCATGAAACTGCAACATTTACATAAATCACATAATTTGTATGGTTTTGCCTGGGCTGGTACACATTTGGGCTTTTCCCGACCCTGTAATTTTGACATAATGGCTATGTACTGTATACTGTACATGTATTATTATTTCTTTCTGTACATCTGGTAAACATCTGAGGACAGGCTGAACATGAACTTCACATATTTTAAATGTGTGGTAATACTAGTAAATAAAAAGCATTAGGAATCAAGTACTGTATGTTGCTGAATAACAGAAAGACATGTTACAAATCTAATGTGGAACGTGTACAAAAATCTTTGATTGTGCCAAAACCAAGATCCCAGGATTAGAATTTTTTTTTTTTTGTGATCAATTGTTTTTTTTTTTTTTTAATAACAGAAACAAAGCATAAAAAATAATAACAAATTAAACTATTTACAACATTGCCAATGCTTGCACATTAAAATAATAATAAAATAACCAAGAAAAAGTTACTACGATATTGTTATCTAAAAATAAAATTACAAACCAAAAAAAGAAGCTGGTAATGGAAAGGAAGCCCATGTCATTTAAACATCAGCACAGCTAAATCGGCAGCAGTTGCACTCCATGCCTGTATAGTTGTCAGACATGCCTTATTAATCCTGGCTGTGGAGCATTCCAAAAAAACAATGCTTCTAAAGTCCGACAGCCAGGTAGCAATCATAGGAGGAGTAGGGTCTATCCAAAGCCGTAAAATGGATTTCTTGGCTGCAGTTAACCCTGCCAGAAGTATCCCGCTCTGGTGTACAGAAAGGCCCAGGGAGGAGTCATCATTCAATAGAAATACAACTGGATTTTTTATGATCTGAACCTCTGTCAGCTAGTAATAGTTTGAGCTACACTGTCCCAGAACACAGCCACCACAATCGGACGTTCCCAAAACATGTGTAGGTATGTGCCACTGCAACAGTCTGGCAAACTGCATAGAGCGGACTAGGGGACCTTTTCATTTAAAAAAGTATATATGGAGTAGCATATGCTTTATGGATAAGTTTCAAGTGTATTAATTGGTGAGCTGGGTTCTTGGAAGTTAAAAACATATTGTTCCATACATTGTCCCAATCAGGAGAAAAGCCCAGCTTTTCTATTTCATGCTCCCAAATTTTTGTAACTGGCAGAGTATTCCTTGCTTGTTTTAACAAGTGTCCATAGATAGTTGAGACTGTCCCTCAAGAACAGCTGTCTGTCACCAGCCAGTCTATCAAAGGATGAGGACATACGTCTGAATCCCAAGGATATAAAAGGCTTACCTCCTGTCAGTAAATGATTATTATTCCAAACAGGAGACAAATGAGAAAACTTAAATGGACCTCTGTGACAAAGAGAGAATGGATTGTTGTTTTAGATCTCCCTTCCGACCGGTGAGGACGTTAGGGAGGAGGAGCAGTCACCAGGGGAGGTGGAAGTCAGCCACCTGGAAAGGGGGCGGAGCCGCGGTGCACAACATCATCGACCCGGACGGGAAGCGCAGTGGCACCTGCTATCCCATCTCCTTTTTACATCCTAGAGCACTAACGGGACTTTCCGGAAAATACGTCGGAGGAGCGACTACCCGGAAGTGCTGGGTTCACGTGAGCGCGTTTTTCCCGTGGCCTGGATTACAAGGGGAAGACGGATTGTTTTCGTTTGTTTATTTATTGTTTGGGACCCCGTTTCACTCTGTATTGTCAGGTTACGCATCATTGTGTATCCCGGCTTCCTTATTGTTTATTATTATTATTTTTTGAGTGTGCTTTCACTGGCCTGGGGAAGGAAATAAAAACCCAGGCACATAAACTGGACTGGAGCCTCTTTATTTACATCACATTCCGCCACAACCTCCCATAAATTTTTCCACATCGTACCAAGTTTTTAATGAATTTGCAACAATAGGGCCAAATTTGAAATTAAGTTTTTCTTATGCCAGTAAATAATAAGTCCTGTAGTCTATCTGGGTGAACTATAACTGCTTCCAAATTGCGTCAGGCGACCTTTGAGTCTATGTTGGTCCATGTTTTTAAGGTTCTAACTTGAAAAGCCCAGTAGGATCAGGAAGAGACAATCCACCATTACGAATATTGTCAGAAGATAGACGCCCTCTCATGAAGCCTGTTTGATCAAAGTGGATCAAACTATCAATATATTGTTCTAATCTAGAAGCCATGACCTTAGCATAGAGCTTTGCATCCGTGCATATAAGGGAAATCGGACGATAACTGGAACATTCATTTGGATCTTTATTTTTTTTTAGTAATAGTGAGATTAAGGCTGTATTTTGGTCCCTATGAAAATAGCCTGTTTCAATAACGTAGTTTATAGAGTTCAATATAAGAGGACCAGCTATATCCCATATTGCTAGCAAGAACTCAGGAGGGAGGCCATCTAAGCCCGGAGACTTATGCTTTTGCATAGATTTAATTCCCTGTTTTAATTTTTCTAAGGTAATAGGTGCATCAAGAAGTTTACTTCGATCAGGGTCCAGTTTAGGTAGGGTTAGTTTGTTTAGAAATTTTTTACAAACAGCGTGATCTGTAGTGGTCTCTGATGTATATAATTTGGAATAGTATTCTTGAAATGTTTTATTAATTTCTTTAGGTTTTGTAACAAATTCGTTATTTACAGTTTTAATCATGCTAATTGCTGCCAAACATTCATTTGCTTTAGTCTCAGAGCCAGTAATCTACTAGGTCTTTCCCTGTGGTAATAATAATTTTGCTTGACGCGATGAATGAGGAATTCTGCTCGTAACAACGTCAGGGCTTTAAATTCGGTTTTGAGAATATTTAATTGTTTTGCTCTAGCATCAGAAAAAGCCTGCTTCTGTCCTTGCTCTAAAATTTGAATTTGGGTTTCAAAGTTAATAATTTGTTTGTTTCTAGAGGTGTGTATATGGGAAGAAAATGCAGTGCAATTACCTCTCAGAAAACACTTAGTAACTTCCCAAAGAACCTGAGGATTCTTAGCAGAACTGAGATTAAATTTAATAAATTCTTGTAGTTTATTAAGTTGTGTAATAAAAGAGAAGTATTAAAATGCCATCGCTTTGCACGTGGAGGGCGTATTGTAGGTAATATATTACACAGTACAGGGGAATGATCCGAAATTAATATTGGCAGTATGTCAATTTTTGTCACATATTCAATAAGTGTAGATGAGGTAAGAATATAGTCAATCCGAGAATAGGTTTTGTGTCGAGCAGAAAAGGTGTAGTCCCTATTATTCTTCAAACGCCAAATATCCCACGAATTAGTATCTCTAATAAAATTATTAAAAACCACTGACGATTTCAAACAATTCAGCTGAATTGGGATTGGATCAATAAAACCGGATTACTTACTGCATTGAAATCTCCTCCTACTATTAACTGGTCCTCGGAGAAATCTAGACAAGCATTCTCTATACCAGGAAGAAAGTTTATATCATAGTGTGGCAAAGTGCCACCCCTGTGTATATTTTGTGTTATGTGTTGTGTTTTAATGTTGGTTTATAGTCATCGGTACACTGGATATAAATGAGTCTGTGTAACACGAGTGTTTAAAATGTATATTTGTATTTAGGCACGAAGATTGCACAGCACTTCACGTGCAAGTAAAATGTAATATGTGAGCACAGGGAATTGCACTTTATTAATGATTGTGCAGTTGTACCGTGACTCCAACTGAATGACTGATTAGCAGTCGAGTCTCGGTACAGCTGCATAAAAGCAACATGTTTTCACCCACTCGGGGTTGTGTGTTTGGTGAGTGGAGAACGGGATTGGAGACGGAGGTAATAATAGTGATCATAAATAATATAAGTAAAATATCTGCTCACCGTGTTTTGTTTAGTGTTAGTCCCTTTTGTTTGTCTGTTTATTTTGGCGAATGTGCCGTGTCCTGTATTTTTGTTTGTTACAACCTTTTTATTTTCTGTTCTGTTTATTTATTAAATGTTAGCTTGCGTAAGTTCAGGAGGCATGTAGCAAGGGGGTTTCCAATTTCCTGTCAATTAGTTCCTATTTACTATTTAAGCCCTGCTCACTTGCACCTCTTGCTGTCTAGCGTTTCGTTTTTGTAGCACGCTCAGACGCCGTCTTTTCGTGTTTGTCTGCTAATCTACACTTCGTTGCCTTTCACTGGAGGTCAATTCTCTGCGCAGCACTCCCAAGATATTATCAAATATTTTCCTACCTGCTCTGGTGCTACTTCTCATCATTCAGCTTCTCCGTTCGGCTGCAGGAGCTCCTGTGTTAGTCCTTCCTGCTCTTTCCAGCCTCCAGCCAGCAACAGCACCGTTCAACCGCAGTTCCATTTCTCATCTCGTCCACGTCTTCATTAGACAAACTGGCCCTCCATTAAAATCTCTAAAGCTCCTTCAACGAGACATCGACATTCCCGTCGTCAGCGTTTGCCTTGCCATCGCTCCTATTTAATCCACCATAAAGATCTGTCAGCTGAACATTCCTTCACTCTTCGCTTGCAATCACAATAACCAAGTATTCTACCCAGCTTCACTCATGCCAATGGTTAATTCTAATCATAACCGCTAGATGGCAGTGTAACACCATAAATTTTATACAGTCTCTAAACTGGTTTGCTATCACTGCGAAGCTCACACGCTCCAGTTTATGTTGTCATTCTGAGGGATTTACAGGAGACCTCCTCCTCAACCTTTTGTAGCAATTGACATTCTTCAATTTCAACAGTTCCCCTCTTCAAGGACCTGGTCATGAAGCAACCTTACTCAGCTGTTTCAAATGCTCAGTATCTACCATCATAGTAATGTCCTGTTTTCCTGCATCACACATCCATTCCTGTGACTGATTCCTGTTCCCAGATTTGTGTTTTCTCATGTGGCGCTGCTCCTCCAGTCCGACAGGCTTCATCAAAAGTCATCATTTCATCAACGCGAGCCGCTAGTCAGTCATGGAACCATGTCCTACGACTTATCAATGTACCTACCTACCCCCAATAGACAATAAACTGCTTCCGACCAATCAATAGGTTTTGCAGACACCTCAGAGCAACATATTCTTCATCCTCTCTGGTTCTGCAGCGGTCTCAGATCTCTGCAATCTTCATCTCTGCCCAAAAGCAGCCCCATCTCTGGCTCCATCTAAATCGGCCTTAACACCGAAAGACCAATATCTACTGCATTCAGCAGATCCCTACTCTCTGCAGCAGACCACCGCACTCTACCGATGGTAATCCTCCGTCTCTATTCCTGATCTCTGCTTCAGCAAATCTCTGCTCTCACAGCTGGGCCTCTGCACACTACTGACAGCATTCCATTGTTTTCTTCTTCAGACCTCTGCTCTGTTCAGCAGATCCTGCCCTCTACTGTTAATTGCTCCTCACTACAGCAGATCTCCACTCTCTCTTCAGATCTGTTCACTACTGCAGCTGCAAAGTCACTCTAGTTTACTGTTGAAGTCTGCAGCTGCACTTCTCCAGAGCCAACAATGCTCCAGCCTTCCTCCAATACTCAGATCGTGGCACTATTCCCACAATCAAGGCTAACGCACTTCTTCAGCAATCCTATTCCTCCCAAATGTTACAGCATTAATACTTGGTTTGAGATGTGGTACGAGACTGAAAATCTGTCTTGATTATTAGCTAAGGTTTTCCACTAGTAAGAGAATAACTGGTGTTGCGAAACCCAGATCTCTGAATGTGAGTTTACCTTTTCCATTTCAAGCAGACATGATAGTAGCAAACCGCTGATCGATCCTGTATTAACTAACACATAGAAAGGCGGCATCTCATCCTTGCCCTCATTTCTAGAACATGGGGTGCAAAGGAGCCGTGCTTCCCCAGTAGCCGATTCATGTTCGTTCAGTCCAGCTGCCACCTCAGCCCTCAGTTCCAGCTCTTCTTCTGCCTCTACTTTCAGTATCCAAGTTCAGTCAGTTGGTCCCATTTTCCACAACCCCCATCCAGAATCCTCAGCTTCTCCAGATGCTATTTAACTGAAACCTACTCTCCGTAACCCCCTTCAATCTGCTCAGCATTACATGTCTGCAGCCCTCCACCTTGTTCAAGCTCCTATTCTACAGCCTGCTCAGCGTCTTCAATCCCCTGAGCCCAGGTTCGAATAATCATAGCCCTTCAATCAAAACCTGGCTCTCATGGTCCGTGCTAGGGATTCTCTCCAACTCCCTCCAGTCTCTCCATATTCAGCATTCTGCCTGACCCTCTGTGGGATTCTTAAGAGCTTTCCCCCTGCCTCACTTTCCCGTCTGTCTATATCAAAATATATTCTCCATTTGCTAATTTCCACTCTTCTGAAAAGTCACTTCTCCCCATACCATGACTTACCCATGGAGATCAGCTGCCTCTCGGACACCTTCCATGCTTACTCCATCACTTGGCTGCGTACCTCAGGATCAATTCAGCGCAGTCGGTCCACTCACACGTCAAGTATCAAGTTCCCTATCTCCCTTTTCAAGGTATCTCCACAGAAGGAACCCCCCCCCCCCCCCCCCCCTCCCAGACCATCTGTTCATTGATTCCTCTCACATCTATCATCACTCGTCTTGAGCAGACCTCCCTCCATTTCTCTGCCCCTCCCCCCAAGCAGGCCTCCTTTCTGTCCACCCTCGCCTCGTGAGTAGGCCTCCCTCCTCAACTCCACCCTCTCCTCCAGAGCAGGCCTCCCTCCTCGCCTCCTTGCATGGCTCCCTCCTCTCCTCCGAGCAGACCTCCCTCCTCTCCACCCTCACCTCCAGAGCAGGCCTCCCTCCTCTCCACCCTCTCCTCTAGATAGAGCAGGCCTCCCTCTTCTCCTCCAGAGCAGCCCCCCCCCCCCCCCCCCCCAACTCGACCCTCTCCCTTCCCCCCCCCCAGCCTGATCATGAATGTGGGGGAACTGGTCCTCCTCTGCAGTGGATTCCTACATTCATTCATCCTTCCCTGATATAGTTGCTGCTCCTTCTAAAAATGCTAGAATCATCTCTACTCTTCGGAAAGGCTACTTCTCTCCCTACAAGGATCTACTCACGGAGACCATCTGCCTCACAGCCTTCTTGGCTTTCTCAAAGCTTCGAATTCACAGTTCCCTCAGCTTCTTGCTTCCCCTCGGTGGATACTCGTTTTTATGTGACCTGTCTTCTATTTCTAACTCCTATTTTCTTATTTCGGCTGCACACTTCAAAGACAGACCAACCCCGGTGCGGTCAATTCATTCAGCTTTCAAGGACCAAGTCTGCTCTCTGCCCTTTCAGCAACATCAAGGACAGGCCTCCCTCCTCAGCTATTTTCCCCATTCCTTCCGTATCGGTGCAGCCACCTCCGTTGCAAAGGCCAGCATCAATCGGAGCCTGATCAAGACCATGTGGCACAGTCCTGTTCTGCAGTGGATTCTTATGTTCATTCATCTCCCTCTGACATAGTTGCAGCCCATTCCAAAAAATTGCTAGTATGCCTGAAGTGGGGGCTACCTGTCTGCCGGAGCCACTAGAGGTTTTACCCTAATTAGCTTCAAGGGGTTTTTTCCTCTCCACTGAGCAGCAGGTATACACATAGTCATATCCTACTAAATTTACTAACCACTTTCCTGTTTGTCCCATTTGTCCTTCTAGTCTTTTGTTTATGTTATACGCTGTCATATGCTCTTTTGTTTGTCTCACAGTGTGGGTGATTTGGTGGAGTGCCGGGGGTCCATCCTTTGGGGGGCAAGTGATCTCACTTCCCCGACGTCAGGGCATGGCTTCAGCTAACCCTTGACCTTCAGGGGGGTTCTCACCGTGTGAGTCAGAGCGGACCCCCGGCCACACTCTGTTCTTTCGCAGCTCCTGCGCTTATCCTGTCTCAGTTCGGGACGTGGCTACTCATGCTCGCGTCCCATACTAACCTCTATCCCTTTTTCTTATCACAGGTCCCAGGCAGCGTGAAGTCTCAGCCAATTGGGGGTCTAACGAGCGCCCCTTTACAGAAGTCTCAGATGCTGGGTACTTAACCCTCAAATATGTTTTCGGTTGCTAGGTCCGTCAGCCCTGAGCGTGTCGGCATCACCGCCCTCAGTCGGTGACCACTTTTGTATCCCGTTTCTGGTTGCTAGGCCTTCGGCCCTGAGCTTGTGTTGGCATCGCCGCCCTCAGTCAGTGACCACTTCTGTTTCCTGTCTTTTGGTTGCTAGGTCCGTCGGCCCTGAGCTCATGTCGGCATCGCCGCCCTCAGTCAGTGACCACTTTCTGTCCTAGCTTCCATGTCCAGCTTCGCTGGTCTGCTACTAGAGTGGGCCTCGCCTGCTCTTCTATCCTAGGTCTGGTCCTTTCTAGCCGGCACTCTGTCCTACTAACCGCTCCCATCTGCTTCTTCTGCCCTATCTCTACCCCTATCTCTACCCCCAGCTCACGCCTTGTGAAATGCTGAGCAAAAGCATTCGCTCAGCTCCACCAAACTCCACCTCTCTCTGTTGCTTATTTCCTGGCTCTGGTCTGACGTCACCCACTCCGGCCATCTTTGTGACACATAAATAGAAACAAAAGTAAATTTAACATTGTTCAAGGAACCTAGCAAATAAACAAAACACCCTGTGCCGTTACCTCCAGATCCTTCAACAGAAAGTTTTAGTTTCCTAGTTACCAATATAAGAACCCCCTTAGTTTTATTAGTTGCAGAAGAGTATGCTGCAACACGAAAGTGTTTATTTTGAAAGCGGTGAATGTCCTCAGATTTAAGATGAGATTCCTATATTAATTCAATTGATATCCTTTTATGGTGAAAAAAATCTAATCAGTTTGTGCATTTAACAGGAGTATTCTCTTATCTGCCAAAAACATAAAACTTCGCTGATCCTTGACGCCTCAACCCAGCAAGGTAATGTTCTGATCTCTAAACCCCCTCCCTGACTCCAAGTCAACCACAAGACAAAAAATCTGTATATCGGCTTATTGTTTTTTAACCTTATACACCTACCCCCGAAGAAAAAAGGCACTTTACAGTATAGCACAAATGCAACCACATTACCAAATAATTTGTCAATAAGCAATGAGCAATCTGTAATGTCACTGTTGTCAAACCTTAAGTCCCGGTTAACTTCAGACATCACTTCACAGTTCAGATCCCTTGCTGAGTTGCGTCCATTGCCAAAATAGGACCCACAGACTCCAAAGAGACCGCGAAATCTTCAGCTTCCATAGGTGTTTTAAACAGCCAGTGTTTCCCCCCATGAAACACCTTATCCAGAGCTGGATAAATCAGGAAAGACTGGAATCCCTTCTGAATCAAACGTTTCCTGGCTTGCGCCATGTCACGTCTCCTCTGAGCTGTGACATTGCTCTAATCCAGGAAAAAGTGAAGTGAACAGCCACCGTTCTGCAGGGTGGAGCTGGTCCGAGCAGCAAGAATGGCTTGGCGGTCGTTGTAACGCAGCAGCTTGACAAACAAGGTGCACAGCCTATTTCTACGGCCTTCCTTTCCACTGTAGATGCGGTGGGCTCTTTCGATCTCAGTTGATCTGCCCTCCAAAGCCGAAATCCATTTAGGAATTTGATAGGGTCATCCTTCTCTTCGCCCTCGTCTAAACCAACAAGCCTTAGATTATTTTGGCGCTGTGTCCTCGTACTGGACCAGTTTCTCCTGCAATTTATGAACAGTGAGTCTGGTTTCAGCTGACTCCTGTTTGACCGCCCGAACAGTTACCTGCATATTGTCAAACTTAGAAGCAAATGTTTTCAAATCCTTTTCCAGAATCTGAGCATCTCCATTAAACCGTGAAGTTCTTTCCGAATCACTTGTCTCCTTAGGGGCTGCAAATCCCGAGCTGTTGTTTCAGTAAATCCACAACGGTAGCACACAGCTGTGACTCGGGGAGGTCGGTACTCATATCCTTTAACTTTTTCTTTAATGGTGAGGAACTCATGTCTTTATCACGTTTCATTGCCATCTCCGATATTTTATAATAACTTTTATCAAATTAAGTGGCTGAAAAATGCCTGGATAAAGTTTAAAGGACAAAAATAACTGTTGGGTGGAAGGGAACAGCAGACTCGGGAGTCCATTTCTATCTGCAGGTCACGTGATCTAGGTTTAAAATTAATTTTGTCCTGCATGTGATCACTTATACCCAAATAATTTAATCTTAAAATAAATAATTGACACATTTGTATCCTTTGTATTCAGTATCTTTTTTTGTTTTTGCTTTTGAGCTGTGACAGGGCAAGCTCTATAAAAGCAAAGTAGTGTGGGGCAGATCTATTATAAAATAAATCCTCAATCAGATTGTGCATTTCCGTGGACCAGAAAAGTTACACTGCAAATAACTTTACCAGTGGAGGGAAACATTTGGGGGAATGTATACGTTCATGCAATAATAATAAGAACAAAACAAAAAAAAAATGTTCTTTTGATGTAGCTTTCCCAGACTTTAGGGGTGACAAGGTCAGGGCAAGAGCCTGATCTTTGTCTTGTTTCAATCAAGGTGAAAATAAATACAGAGATTGTGACAGTTGTGTAATTTATACTGCCGTACCACACTGTAATCAGCAAAGGGATTTTACCTAAATTATTTTTTCTCTGGTTCTTTATGTAAAGCCTATGGACATCAGTTGTGTTAGTAAAGTCAATGAACTCTAAGAAAAAGAAAAAAAAAATATGGACAAAATAAATAAATAGCACATGCACGGGGAGAGCAAACTGATGAATACATTTTAGTTGCAGAGTAGAAAGAAAGTTAATGTTCTATAATTTTTTTTTTTTTAAAAACAGTCTCTGGTGCACCTAGCAAAACAGGAAAAATCTATTTAGAATGACCGGTTCCCAGACTTGGCTTTGCCTGGGCCCACAGGAGGTTCTGTGCATGAACTCTTCAACCTAGAGAGCACGAGGAGGGGAGCTCCTCTACAGGGCCTAATTAAAACCAGCCTGGTGGCGAAGCCCACACTCTGGTTTCTATTTAGCCTTCTCTCGCTCTGTCAGATGTCAAGTCCTGGGGGAGACATGAAGTTCCTTATGAGTCAGAAGTGTTTTTTTTTTTTTTTTACCTCCAATTCCTCCACTCTGAGGTAAATGTGTTTCAGGTTTGGTATGAATGACTATTGAGTATGACTGTAAGCCAGGTAGCACGATTCACCAATCTCTCCATCAGTCACCATAATGATTACAGCGAGATGGTGGGGTGCATGTCGAGGATCAGCAATATGCATAACTCCAACAATATGCTGGATAACTTTTGTACTATTTCTCAAAAAAATTGAATGACTTATTACTTTGCAATTTTCACTCTGTGCAGATAAAGTAATACCAAAATATTTATTGACATTGGTCCATTATTTTCCAAGTTTAAGAACAATTATTTTAAGGGAAAAATGCACAAAGCCAGTTTTTGCCAAAATACAAACTCCCTTTCAGCTGCTTCAGATATACAATAAAGCCCCTTGGAATTGCCAAGACCTTGGTGAAATTCTGCCGGTACTCCTAACAGGATTTGTTTTGATGCCGGTACTGGAACTTATTTAATCTGCTTTTCATCCAACGCGGATGCATACCACATACAGTCCATTAGCGCAATGTTTCTCAAATGCGCTTTCATTCAGCACAGTTAGTGCTGCTTGCATTCTGTTTCCTCATACTGCTTCTGTTTCTGTTAGCTGCTATTTGCCACCATTAACATCAGTATAATCACTGCATGTTGATTGGGCGAGCTTTCATTCTGATCGGATTTCATTTTGGCATGAGTCACAAATTTCCGCCCATTTCTCTTTGTGTCAGTGCTCATTTGTTGATCAATGAGAGAAGACCTTAGCAGTGCAACGTGAAAACAGCGATGTATAGTAATGATCATTATCATGAAGTAATAATTATTTACTTTAGTGCTGCAGAGAAACTATCTGAAATATTGAAAATGAACATTGCTGCACATGAATTTGAAGGCAAAAAGCCACATCAGTGTTCTCCATAAATTTACATAGATGATAAATAGTAGATATAATTATCATAATATGTTTTGCCTTGCACCGATTTACCACAATGCCAAAAAGTGGCGAGTGCTGTGTGGGACAGTAAGGGTTAACATTAAAAAAAATGGATCAAGAAAGTGCTGCTTCAGATTTTGATAAGCGAGTCAGAACCTGGATACAGATGTAGGTGTGTTTCATGCTTTTCAAACACGGGCCCCCTTTTCTAAAACTTTTTCAAGAGTTTATTTAAGTTGAACTTGAGTTTTCACTTGCTTGTACGTCTAAAATTTAAAAAAAGCAAAACTAAACCACAGTAATGATATTACTTTTTGAAAATGTGTCTTTTGCCACTTTGTTTATTGTGCAGAAACCATAATATCAGGGATACATTTTTTTTTTAAGACTATTTTTTTCTACTGTTTCTGCATGGAAAATCTTTTTATGGAATAGATCATGGTAATTAATCTAAGCAGAAACACAACAGAGAAACACACCAAATATTTTATTGTAGGATAAGTAATAAGTACAAAATAAATAAAAGAAACCGGGATATATGTTCTAATCTTATTGCAGCATGGCCAGATCCTGTTGTAGGCGAGTACCAGGGTCTGGAAAGTATGGGGATGATTGCTGAGAACACTGTGGAGATTAGAATGGTCAAGTCAAGTACATCATTAGTAGTCATAGTGCTTGTTACATAAAAAATGGAGGGGTATTTTCGCCCCATATTCTGTATTGTTCGACAGACCTTTTTGTATATTTTTTCATAGCACGAGTGTTGGTTTTTTTTATACCATTTTTTATAACATCATACCTTTTTTGGGATATCTTGAAACAAAACTCAAGATAGTGTAATATTTCTTAATGCTTGTCATTTAAGGTTTAACTTAAGTGTTATGTTACAGTAAATGACTGAGTGATACAAGCAGAGGGTACAAAGCTTTCAGTATTTTCAGCTTCCTTGTTTATGGTGAATTGGCTATAATTGATCAGTTATTTTCTAAGGCTTATTTTGTATTTATAAATCCATTGTGTACCAATATGTATATCTATTAAAAGTATTTTTATTGGCACTCACATTGTCTCAATTTTTAAAATGTTTACACCCGGCTGTGCATATGAATACCTGCAGTTTTTTGTTGAGAATTTCACCTGTGGCCAAGACTAATAACAATCGTATTGTTATGGACAGTCTGGTATTGCTAAACCACTATCGTACATGAAATCAAGCTTTCACGTTCCAGAACTATTTTGTTTAATGATTTAAAGTTGTTTCTTTGCATGATCTATAGCATGATTTTACTCATAAATTCAAATAAATCATGCTTGTTAGGAAACGGGACAGTTTCACGTCATGGAAGAAATTAGCAATCATTACTACTCCTAATACTGTTCATGAATATGCAAATATATGGTACTGCACTGTTCATTTTTATTGTTAACTGTGTTACAGGTTACTTGCTATTATCAAATTTTACAGTCAATACCTAATGTTTATTGATGCACTAGCTGTTAAAAAGATAAAGGAATTACTTGCATATCACTTCCTCTGCCATGAAAAAGAATTTTTATTTTAGCAAATACGGTGCTCCCCTTTTATAATGCTGTAGTCGAGGGCCATAGTTAAGAGATCGTGCTGCTTGTGTTCCGCCTTATAACGAGAATACTAGTGTTCATGTAATGGCATTATGGGTTAAATGGGAGACATGACTGTACCGCATTATAATCTGCTCTGCAGTATAAAGTGCTGCCTTATAAATGGAGAGCACTGTACTGCTAAACCTACACACAAAACTAGCCTTTTCTGATTATATTTCCCATACACCACTGCGCCGTACACTGTGTGTATTTTCTAGTTTACATTTTCTAGAAAATGACTGCCATTTGATGGACAAGCCATTTAACACAAATGACTTGTTATCGTGGCTTTTATTCTGAAGGATTAAGGAAAAACGTAGAAAAGCAGAACCCTAAAACAATACCTGTTTGTTTTTTTTGTTTTTTTGCTTTAATAGAACTGCATTATTCAAACAAAGTTCCTGTTCTTTTTAATATATTATATATATATATATATATATATATATATATATATAATTTTATAAAAATGGATTGTCATATGCACTTTTGAGCTCCAGTAAGTACGTCAGATTGAGCTCTTCCTTAAGCTCTGCCAGCCAGATTCAGTCTGCCTTCATCTTCCTTGTGATGATTCAACCATTGACTGTCTTCGTACTTTCCAAAGTGTCTTGTCAGGCGATCCCATAATAAAACCATTTTTTTTCTTTTTCTGGAGAATATTGTCAAGGCAAGCCGCTAAAACTGGCTCCAAAATAAGGTCATGCAAAATAATTATATTTGATCAGCAGTTTTTGTTGGATTTGATTAAGTCTTTGCATTGAGGTCAAAAACACATTTTCCATAATCTCTTGTGCATCCTATAAGTTTAAAAAATGATCTGCCATTAAAAAAAAAAAAAAAAAAGTTTATAAACGTAGAGGTGTTTTAGCATTTTAGTGTAGCCTGGCAGTAAACAACATTCTTCCTTCCTGACGTTGGTTTAGGTAAACATACTGGATCTTAATATTATCACTGGAAGTGCAGCTAAAACCTGCTGTCGCTGTTGTGTTTATGTGTTGTGCCTTGTCCTCCGGACCTTTCGAATCAGATGTGCAGATCTGCTGGCCTTCCCGTGGTTTAGCATACGCAACTTTACAGCAAAGTCGTTAATCATTCTGCCCTGTGCTTTTCTATTGACCCTTGCGGAGTCAACTGCTGTGTGCCAGATTCCTCTGGCTGGTTACCACAGGGGGACACGAGGGGTCAAGAGTTATATAGTGTAGTGCAATGTGTGCAGTTTGGACCCCCTGTCAAACTTGATCTTTAGTGGCCTGTTTGATGATGTTAGGAAGAACAGGCAAATAAATGCTCAACACAAAATCCATTGGTTTGTATTTCTGTGAGGAACAACCCTGCTTAGTATCAAATATATACAGAAATTAGGCAATAGTTAGTAGTTGGACACACTTTTTTTAAAAGAACAGTAGTCAAAGCCCCGATATTAAAACATTAACATTTTTTAATTGTACATTTGTGCGTTAAAAAAAAAAACAACATATCTTTATATTCCTGTTGATATGTGTCATAGTTTCCAAAAATTCTGTTTAATTGTGTTGTAATGTACTGTGAACAATATAGTTGTGGTTACCTCTTGGTCCTCTCACTGCTCTTTTGTCATGTCTATACACAATAGTGCAACAGAGCAGTGAGTAAGATTTGTTTCATCCAAAGCAAGCTATTCAAACTATAGAAGTAGTGAAAAGAACAGTGAAAAGGTGAATCATGGCTATCCACCACTACCACTTCGATGTGTTGTCCTTTATTAAATAAAACCATTAAAAACTACAAGAAATTGTAGGAAATGCAAAGCTTACATAAAGTGAAAGTGAGTGTTTGGCTATAAATGAGTAATACAGCTAATTGAAGTGAACATGAAAAGTTACAAAGTAAGGAAACAATCAGATTAAACCCAGTTTTTTTCTGAAATGATTACTGGTGTGATAGTGCCACCTACTGTTAGGTGGTAGTCTAGGTCTGTATTGAGTACCAAACACACTACTAAATTAATTTTCGTGTGACTTTTGTTATGGAGCATATTTTTTATAATAAATATATACATAAATAACCAGAACCAAATCGCAGTTTTACTGTACAATGTAGGTTTCTGTGGTGCAGATTATGAATCTTTACCTTATGTAATGAATGCTGCAGCCTCTTTCTTTGAGCCAGACATGTTATAACAGAATCCAGGTGCTGTGTTTTTATTATCACTATTATTTAATTGAGAGACCATCACACTCCCAGCTTTTAAAATGTGTCTGCTCCCTATGCCTGCTGCCAGTTTGCAATCTAAAATAGCTAGGGGTCCATTAGACTAGGAAACTAAAATCAGATGGTGCTGCTTGTTTTCCAAACTCCTAGGTTAACAGTTAGGCAGTAAGAGCTAAACCCTAGCTTCAGTGAATCTTTGTATATGAATGTTTAACGAGACAGCTATAACTCTGTGTGTTATCTGTTATTATTTTCACTTTAGAGCAGATGTATATTTTTAGTGAAACTATCTTTTGAACATGTATCTTATAGGAAAGCGCACCCCTAATTGAATCAAATCTTGTGAACTGGAGAAAATATTATACTTTTAGGGTGGTGCTAATTAGTAAAGAAAACATATATGACACAGGGCTGGGTTTATTAAACTAAAAGTTTGCTGTACTACTTTATTAAAGAAATAAAAGTAATTTAAAAAAAATAAAAACAAGATTCATAATTATGGGTACCTAAGTTGTTTATATCTATTTTTGAAATGTTTTCTATTCCATATCTTTACAGCATCAACCCTTAAAAAAATATGCTGGTGACTTCCATACAGTTCACAGGGCATGTAGATTCTTAGTAGAGATGCAGTGGCATCAATGTGAAGAACACATATTTTTGACAAAATAGAAAAGTGAAACTGAAAGCAAGGTAACGCATCCCTGTAAAAGCCTGTGGCAAAGTGGTTGGTAAGGGGAACAGGTGTAGCGGTGATGCGGTGCAGGAGTGATGAACAGACAACGGTAATTCAGTGAACAAGTGTTTATTTGTGCTGTTTACAGGTCTGGCGACCGTCAAATAATAAATCCCTGGCAGTACACAACAATTTGTAAAGCGCGGGGATGGTGAAGAACACAACACAGTCTCAAACAGAAACAAAGGCACGGTCACCAGTCCTGGGTGATATTCAAACATGCAGATGCTCTGTGCAGTGGTGCTCCGGATAATGCTTTACATGGCGACAGCTCCGGAGGTGTGCTTTAACTGTCTAGTGGTGCGAAAAAGACAGACAATTATAAACAAACAAACAAAGACAACACACAACACGTATTTTCACTCTGAGAGCTCCTCTCTCAGTCCTTCTCTCCTCACGTTACCCAAACGAAGGAAAAGATCAGCGTTACCCTGGCCCCTATATGTAATCCTGCATGATATCTAAGTAAACGGTTGCAGCTGCCTTATTACTTGTAGCTGCCTCTCGTTTATCTTCCAAATCAATATGGTCTTACAACAGAGTCTCGCTTCTTTCCAGGTTGACCCACTTCCTTGGCCCTTCCAGATACTTCTCCTCTCGTTCTTTAGCTCCCTCACAGGTCGGGAGGAAGATTCATCACCAAAACTCATATTTCTGTCACATATCCCACCGCTCAGAGTGGAGCCGAAGGAACACTTGGCTAAATCTACCTTCCCCATTACTCCCCCCTCCCGGGAAAAATAATCCGCATTTTGGTGGTCTTTCCCCGCACGGTGTACCATGTGGTACATGAAGGGCTGCAATGCCAGATACCACCGAGTTATCCGGGCATTGCTGTCCTTCATTGTGCTTAACCACGTGAGTGGGGCGTGGTCTGTGACCAGATCAAATGAGTGTCCCAGCAGGTAGTATCGTAAAGGGTGAGTAGCCCATTTGATGGCCAAACACTCTTTTTCAACTACGGAGTAGTTACGTTTCTGCTCCTGTGTTACGCTTAATAGCATCAAACGCCCCCTGACACACAGCTGACCATTTAATTAAATTTGGAGCACTCTTTTTGGTGAGGTTGACTAACGGGTTAACCACTGTGGCATACTCGGGGATGAAGCGGCGGTAATAACCGGCTAAGCCCAGTAGTGACCTCACCTGAGTCTTGGTTTTGGGGATCGCTGCATTAACCAAAGCCTGGATTTTGGTGACTACAGGTCTCACCCTTCCATTCCCCATTAAAAATCCCAAATATTGAGTCTCTGTTTTGGCAAACGCACATTTCCTCAAGTTAGCTGTCAGCCGGGCTGCCCTTAGAGACTGAAGAACGGCTGTAACCCTAGCCAAATGATCTCGCCAGGTGGAGCTGTTAATTACCACGTCATCAATATATGCTGCTGCATATTCATGATGTGGGCGTAAAACCTGGTCCATCAGTCTCTGAAAGGCAGCGGGCGCACCATTTAGCCCAAACGGCATGGTTTTAAAGTGAAACAGCCCTTCTGGTGTTGAAAATGTGGTTTTCTCTCTGGAGCTGCGGGTTAAAGGGATTTGCCAGTATCCCTTCGTCAAGTCCAGAGTGGAAATAAACCTCGCTTTTCCCAGTCTGTCTAAAAGTTCGTCGACCCGAGGCATGGGATATGCATCGAACTTAGCAATAGCGTTCACCTTTCTGAAATCCACGCAGAAGCGGTTGGTGCTGTCTTTCTTATCCACTATGATGATCGGACTGCACCACTCGCTCCTGGAAGGTTCAATCACCCCAAGCTCGAGCATATCCCATACATCTTTGCAAACGCCACTTCGTCGACTTTCCGGGATCCGGTACGGTCTCTCTCGCACTGTGACACCTGGTGGAGAGATAATGTCATATTCAACTAAGTTTGTTCTGCCGGGCACGTCAGAAAAAACATCGCTGAACTCCTCAATAAGCTTACGCAGCTCTCTTTGCTGATCCGGAACCAATTGTTCCCCCACAGAAATCGTTCTTGTGCTCGGGGTCTCTGGACAGGGACCTAAATCATCCTTCGTATTGCCTGGGGCTATAAAAAAGACCTCCCTTGCCTGCCAGGGCTTTAACAAATTGACATGTTAAATTTCACGTTCATTTCGGCGATCGGACTGTCTAATTTCATAATTTACTTTCCCTATAGCCCGAATTACCTCATATGGCCCCTTCCATTTAGCATACAGTTTCGATTCTGATGAGGGAAGTAGCAGCATTACCTTGTCCCCTGGTCGAAAGGTTCGAATCAGTGCATTTTTGTTGTAATGCTGCTGTTGTCGGTGCTGAGCCGATCTGAGGTTGTCTTGGGCCAAACGACCGATCAAATCCAGGCGATCTCGTAGTAGGAGCACATACTTCACTACATTTTTAGACGAGCCCTACAGGAGCTCAAAGGGGGAGAACCCCGTTGAACTCTGCGGCACTTCTCTCACCGCAAAAAGGAGGTAGGGAAGAAGCGATGCCCAGTGTTTCTGCTCCTGTGTTAGAAATCGACTCAGCATCGACTTTAAGGTCTGATTAAAATGTTCAACCAAACCGTCCGATTGTGGATGATAAACGGACGTCCTAATGGGACGTATTTTTAAAATTTTGTAGACCTGCTGTAACATCTTGGACAGAAAATTGGTCCTGTGATCGGTCAAAATCTCCTTGGGGATCCCTACTCTAGCCATAATCTGCGCTAAGTCGGTCGCTATTGCAGCTGCACTAGTGGACCTCAATGGAACTGCCTCCGGGTATGGCATTGCATAATACACCACTACTAATATATGCGTATACCCAGAGCCAGAAGGTAGTAAACGGCCCATTATGTCCATTGCAATGCACTCGAAAGGAGTCGAAATAATCGGCAGTGGGACCAAAGGGGCGGGGCGCACTCGATTTGGCGCTACTCGCTGGCAGTCTGGGCATGTGGCTACATATGTCGACACATCAGTATGAAGACCGAGCCAATAGAATCAAGCCAATATCCACTCCCTCGTCTTCTCGGCTCTGAGGTGCCCCGCAAAAGGGATATCATGCGCCAGCCTCATGACCTCGGTCCGACAAGACGGGGGAACCAATAATTGTGTTACAGGCTGTCCTGTGCCCGCGGCTAGGTTTACCCTATATAGTAATAGCCCCTTTATACTGAAATGTGGATATACTAGCGGCCCAGCTCCCTCAACATCCTTACCTTCAATGGACCAGACCTGCCCCCAAGCATGCACCAGTGACGGGTCATTCTTTTGGCCCCACACTAGGTCTGCGCTTGAGTACCACGGGTCCGGTACATTGAGAGGGGCTGGAATAACCTCTGCCCTAGTCGGCCCAGTAACCTCGCTCTCTCGGTCACATTGCGTTCCCACTCCCTTCAACTGGCATTTGTTACCATTACAGCACTCTCCCACCAGACGCCAGCCTTGTCTCAAAGACGTTCCCTCTCATTTCGCGGTCCGTCTCTCCTTATTTGTTTTTCTAGGACGGAAAAGAGGGGAAAACATTTCAGGATGAAAAGGAAACATATGACCAATCCGTTCCTTTTTTTTTCTGCCACGTTTACGTGTGTGGCTGAGACTGCCATTATTTGCATTAATTCTCTGAATTTTGGCCAGTCTCGGCCCAGAATAACTGGGTGTGGCAAACTTTCCGCCACCCCGACTACCAGGTGATGTTTTATCGGTCCTATCGATAAATATACTTTTAGGGTGGGGTATGCCGCTGTGTCTCCATGGAGACAGGAGATGGCCACCTGACCTTGTGGCTGCCACGACACACCGCCCAAGAGAGCTGTCCTAATCAAGGTTTGCTCACACCCTGTGTCCACTAACGCGTGGGTTTTCACATTCCCTAAAACCACGTCAATCAGACAGGGCCCCTCCCGACCGTTTTCCCCCTGCTTACCAGTTCCAGGTGTCCAGTTGCACGCCACCATGTCACACTCCATGGCAGCGGAGCATGACCTGGCCCTATGTCCTGGCTGGTTACACCTAAAACAGAGTGGGGGGACAGAGGGGGCATAGGTTAGATATCTGTCCTGCTGCTGGTAGGGCAACGGGGCAGGGGCAACACCTCTACCCCAGCTGGGGGCCAACCTCTGTCTCCATGGGGGGGAGGCAAGGGGGCCCAACGGGGTCGGCGGTCTGGGAGGTCTGGGTGCCGGGAACGAGGGTGATGGTGGTGGTGTTGGAGGGGAGGGAGAGGTTGGTTCCTGAGCAGGGCAGGGACTGACAGGATCCCGACCCGGGCCGATGTCAGGGAGTCCTCAAAATCTTCGGCCAGTTTGACCACCTCCTCCAGGGTGTCAGGGTTGTGGCGTCGTATCACGCCTGGGTTTCGGCGCCGACCATATGGCAGAATTGTTCCACCGCAATGGCTTCCCCCATTTGTTGAGCGGTCTTCTTCTCCGGGGTCAGCCAATGGACCATGTGGTCGCACAACCACTCTGCGACCACCCTGGGGCGTGTCTCCGGGGCTCTCCGGTACTCGCAGACCCGTGTCCGGTGGGTATCCGCGGTAATGTTCAGACGACGGAAAATAGCCTGCTTGACTAGGTCATAATCGGTGGTGTACTGGTCGCTCAGGGCTTGGTAGGCTGCCTGATCCTCCCTGACCAGGAAAGGTCCCAGCTGGCTTGCCCAGAACTCCTGCGGCCATCCCGCCTCGGTTGCTAGCTGCTCAAACACCACCAAAAATGTCTCCGGATCATCCTCTGCCGTCATTTTCATGGCCCGCGCCTTCAGGGGCGACATCAGTGATGTTCCGGTAGGGGTTACACCTGCGGCAACGGCCAGCCCTACCCGTTCAATGAGCGCCGTATGGCGCTCCTCCCTCTGTCTCTCCTCTGCATCCCATCTGATCTCCAGTGCCTGCAGCAACTCCGCCAGTGCGTCGCGGTCCATCCCGGATCTGATACCACGTGTGGCAAAGTGGTTGGTAAGGGGAACAGGTGTAGCGGTGATGCTGTGCAGGAGTGATGAACAAACAACGGTAATTCAGTGAACAAGTGTTTATTTGTGCTGTTTCCAGGTCTGGCGACTGTCAAATAATAAATCCCCGGCAGTACACAACAATGTGTAAAGCGCGGGGATGGTGAAGAACACAATACAGTCTCAAACAGAAACAAAGGCACGGTCACCAGTCCTGGGTGATATTCAAACGTGCAGGTGCTCTGTGCAGTGGTGCTCCGGATAATGCTTTACATGGCGACAGCTCCGGAGGTGTGCTTTAACTGTCTAGTGGTGCGAAAAAGACAGACAATTATAAACAAACAAACAAAGACAACACACAACACGTATTTTCACTCTGAGAGCTCCTCTCTCAGTCCTTCTCTCCTCACGTTACCCAAATGAAGGAAAAGATCAGCGTTACCCTGGCCCCTATATGTAATCCCGCATGATATCTAAGTAAACGGTTGCAGCTGCCTTATTACTTGCAGCTGCCTCTCGTTTAACTTTCAAATCAATACGGTCTTACAACAGAGTCTACCTTCTTTCCAGGCCTTCCCACCTCCCTAACCCGGAAACGAACTGTCAGGCCAGCCCTTCCAGATACTTCTCCTCTCGTTCTTTAGTGCCCTCACAGGTCGGGAGGAAGATTCATCGCCAGAACTCATATTTCTGTCACAAAGCCATTCTTTATTTTTAACAGGCAATGCATTATCACTGAATTTTTTATCTTGATTTCTGGATAAAAGCACCTCAGTAAGAGCTACGCCGACACTGACTATCTTTCTTTCAATCCAAGGTTTTTTAAACCATGCTTAAAGAAATTGAGAGCACATGTTGCTAAAACAAAATTGTGTGTGCCATGTCTCGTGCCAGCACAGTTTTTCTTCTTCTAATCTGACATGGAAAACTCATCAAAAGCCGTTTAATGTCCACGAATCGTTAAGTCAGTTCTAATGCACTGCATACAGTCCACCCATAAAAGATTGAAGGATGGTGGATTAAACCTGGTGCACATTAAATTAGTTCCAGTCTGTTCAGGTCAGGCCTAAAAATGCTTGCTTAGGCAAACTAAATGGAAACAGGCCGTTTATTACACATGGCCTTGTTTGAAACTTCAGGCATTCATTTTAGAAAGATTTATATCCTGCACTTATACAAACATTACAAAAGTGGGTTATAATGTGTGAGGTAAATCTTTTGTTGAAATCTCTTTAAAAGCTTTTCATTACGAAGCGAACTGAAAGGATTTACTCGTTTGAACTTTTGCCAGTATTTGTGCAGTCAAGTACACTGCTTTGCCTAATTAAAATACAACTCTGTGGAGGTTCATCAGACCATCTAGTGATGAATTATTGATAAGAGTTCATCCATTAGAGGCCAATAAAGTGACACACTTGCCAGAAGAATATATTAAATTTACTCTCTTTATTGATAAGTAACAGCTTCTTGCACAGATATTATTTGTCAGACAAATTCAGCAGGGGCAACCAGACCTAAAACAAATATGATTTCAAAAGAGAATTTAAATATTGTATGTTGAATTTATTTTGAAGGGGTCATTATTATTGCACTGTGACATGTACATTAGTTATTCATATAGAGATTAGAAGGCAGTTAGTTTGGTGAATAGTTATTTTTCTAGCCATAATTTCTCTTTGAATAAAGAAAGAAAACCTGACCCTAATCAGCTTGACTAGTATCATGTTCATACAGTGATTGTGCACAGCCTTTGTAGAGTCAGTCCAGGCAATGTCCCTGGAGTATCAGCACACTGAGCACTCAAGACAGAAACATGCTCAAGGGGCATGAGGTTAGTAAAGCAAGTCGGGAAGCTAGTTGGAGGGTTTCAGCCTATTTAACCCTTTCCTTCTTAGAAATTATTGAAATGAAAGAGCCCAGACTCCTTTTTTGACTAAACATCTGTTTGTAGTTTGAACAGCACAAAGCTGCTAGAAGCCTTTTTTTTAGCAGGCTATCCTGCAGTTTCAGCTGATGTTGTGATTGTTGCTTTACTTGCTGTTTTCATAACGTTGCAAAGGTGAAAGTTCCCTGAGATGTTGGAGAAGCTACACTAGAACTTTTTCTACAGCAGCCATTACAGACAATGATCACCAGTTCACCCTAAAATCTATTTAAAGTGCTCTGTTTGTCTACCCAAGGTAACTTTTTGTGTTGCAAATATTGTGAGTTTTAGTGGCATGGAATTTGGGTTTAATTGATTTACTGTAACTCTGTGTATCAGCAGAATCTACTCTTTACTCTGTAGAGGTCAATGGCCATCGCCATTTTTTTTTCAAGGGGGATTAATCTACCCTCCAGACAGTAGCATGCCCCAGAGAGTGCTCATTTTAGTCTTGCATCTTTTAGTCCAGCTATGCTGGAAGTCAAAGCCTTGATATTTTTTTTTTTTTTTAACACTGTATAACTCAAAACGCTGTATTTCATCTTTCTAAGCTATTATTTTACTAAAAAGAAATTGTTACTTGGTCCCAAATAGAGTTCACTGTTAATTTGACCCATCTCTTTAAGATTGAGGTGTTGTGGCTCGAACTAAACACCAGTATTTGCTTCCCTGATTGTAAACCAAATGAGCATTTGATGCTAAAGACAAGTAGTAAACAAAGCTGACATTTAATGGAAATACTGGTGCGTTTGTTGATGGCAAAACCCCAGCCCTCAACAGTATGGAGCACTTGATCAGCTGTTTAATGTAGGTTTAAACATACTTTCTTTACCATGGAGAGCTGTGTTTATTTTTTATGCTGGGATGAACATGGATTTTCATGTTCGGATATTCACTCATAATTTAAATATTTGTTCAGATATTTGTAATAAAAGTAACAAAAGCCATTATATTGCTCTGAACGCAGAGTGTGTGTGTGTGTGTGTGTGTGTGTGTGTGTGTGTGTGTGCCTTTATTTTACAGCAAAACCTTACAATATGTAACACGTTAAAATAGAAAAATATCCCAGGAGTTAAGAATACGTTGTGTAGGACTTACTTTACCCCAGTGAATGAACTACAAAACAAAGAATGCCAAGTAACAGTTCAAGTTAAACGTTGTTTTGTATTTATTGTACACAAACTGTTCATCACACCTGGCAATGCACGTTTGCGAGTCCAGTGGTGAAAAGAGCACAGGCAATGGACTACCGAGCAGTGGAGGAATGTGATATGGTCAGATGAATCATCGTTCACCATGTTCTCAACAAATGGATGAGTGCACGTGTGGTGCCAACTTGTGAAGGGTTCTGGTGGTTCCATAATATTGTGGGGTGCATTTTCCTGGCATGGTTTGGGTGCACTCATTCCCTTAGAAGGCAAGGTCAATGCTAATCGCTACTTAATGGTACCGAGTGATCATCTTCAACCCATGTTGAAGCATTTCTTTACTGCCGGGGAGGGGGGGGGGATGTGTCATCCAGGACAGTCCCCACATCCTCAGAGCACATGTGGTCACCCAATGGTTTGATGAGCATGACACTGATGTTATCCATATGTCATGGCCTTCTCAGTCACCATATCTGAACCCAGTCGAGCATTTATGGGATATTCTGGAATGACACATTGAGACAGCGTTTTCCACCTCCATCAACCAGGCATGAGTTGATTGACTGTCATGGAAGAATGGTGCTACATCCCTCCTGCAGAATTCCAGTGGCTGGTAGACTCTATACTATGGCGCATACAGGCCGTACTGGACGCACATGGTGGCCCAGTGCCCTATTAAGTGACTTTACCTTGGTGTTTCAATTTTTTTGTCCACTATCTGTATACCATGCTTCACAGTAGGGATGGTGTTATTTGGGTGATGTGTTGGGTTGGGTTTGTGCCAAACATAACACTTTGCATTTAGGCAAAAAAAAAAAAAATTAGTATAAATACATGTTATTTTTTATTCATATGTTGTTTTTTTCTGACTTTATGTGAACGAAAAGACCCACATTTGCCCATTTTCCCATTGGAAATAGTGATATTTTGAAATATCACTGTCCTGGTCACAAAAGTAAAGTTTGTGGGGAATAATAACCATTTTCTATACTATTGAGGCATAAGCAATTAGGAAATAACAATTACTACCCAGGAACAAAAATTGTGTTACATAGTGTTAATAATAATAATAATAATAATAATAATAATAATAATAATAATAATAATAATAATAATCATTGTTATTATTGTTTCTTACTCAAATATTAAGGGGTTGCCAACAAAAAAAAAAACATGCTGCCATATCATCCAGGTTTCTCAGAAAAATGTTTCCTAGTGACATTGGCAGTGAAAATCAGTTGAATCAAATCAAGTTCCCAAAGATCCCTAAGATATTCATTCTCTAACCAAATTCTTCTTCTTCTCGAAAATATATAAAAACATCAGGCTCTGTTTGAGAGTGTTCAAAATATGTGATGTAACAAATAATATCAATTATTGTTGTATTGTTTTGCATTCCAAAAAGCTGTCTGCAATACTAATAAATAGCATTCCAAAGTTTAGCAATCCACTGCTGTCAGGAAAAGTTTAATTCTGTCACGCACTGTTTCTGATTCGTAGCAGAAACAAAAAGAGCCCAGGTTGAGGTTCTACTGTACAGTATTTAAGACTTTACTTAATGACAGTGAGAATTCATATCTGCAAATAGCGTTCTTTAGTTTAATTTGCCTTTGTTATCCGAGAATTACAAACAGCTGTGGCTGAATTAGTAACGGGACAGACCATTTTCTCTGTCTATTCCGAGCTCTGTGTCATTAGATAGCAGCAGATCTCCAGGGGGGCCTGTGCGTCACTGATTTAGATTGTTGCACGAGTTTTTTTGACAACTGAACAAACCAGGGCCCTGACCAGTATACATCATGATAAATGTGCCGCACACAAGTTGCAGAGGATTTGTAAGTTTTAGTCGTTCCTTGGCTGGTATATGTACAAAGGAGACACATTTAATGTTTTTTTTGTTTGTTTGTTTGTTTGTTTGTTTTTTCACCCAGTGAAAGCAGTACGTGATTGCTTAAGTAGAAGTTCTGTCAAAGTACAGACAAAGTAGTCTAGCTTGCAAATGTTTTCTAAGGTTATTTTTTTCAAACAATATAACAGCTTTTCCATTGAGGCCACCCCTTATGTTTTATAGGTGGCTGAAATGATTCAACCATTTCTTGTTGAACAATTTAGCAGGACATTTTCTCAGGAAAATACTTTTAATGAAGGCCATGTGCACATCATTTGTTGTCTGTTTATATGTGGATCACATTACAAAGTCATGGTTATGTATTTCACGTTTAGATAGCTCATCCTAAATTCAATAAATGCACAAAAATCTCCTAATTTAAAAAGTTTAATTTCATAGGAGTGCTAAAGGGTTTTATGTTTTAGGAAATGTAATATTTTTAGTAGTCTCATTGTGCCCCAGCACCAAAAATTTTTATATTTTCCATTATATTTTTTGTTTTAATTTTCCAATGCTAAGAAGCCTAGTGAGATAAATCACAGCTAGCTGAGTTAGACACAGTAAAGGTAATGGTTTAAAAAATAAATAAAATCTAAGTTTGGTGATTCACTTCCTTAGTGGAAACTGACATTAAGTTGAGCTGAACGGCTACAGTTATTTTTGAGAGAGAAAAATCGAGGGCTTTACTGCAAATAAAATTCAGAACCTTGCTTTTATTTGTATTTTGCCATACTCTCACTATTAACCCCCCACTATAGACACTCAGAGGAATTGAACACAGAATATATAAATCAAGCCAAGTTGCCAGAAAGCATCTTCCACTGATGTTTGTAATCTGTCATTCAGGTAAGTGCAATAATTGCCGTTATTGATCAAAAGCAGCCTGTTTAAAATGAGTATCTGTACAATTTTTTTTTAAATCTTAAAACAAACATCAAAGCCCCTTTGTTTAGTTATGCCTGGTTTGAATTACTGAATACAATTGTGTGCTGACCTTAAGTGATTCACCTTGCTCTCATTTTCAGTTGTGTCTCATTTCTCTTTCTTCAAATTCATGGCCATGACTCTACTTTGGGACTGCAATGCACCCATTGCAATGTAAGCTGTTCAGAATAGAATTGGGGAGACCTCTGCTGATATACTAGATGTAAGGAAAGCATTAGATATTGAGCATTCAGTTCCTTTTATTGTCTTAATGCTTTTCTAGAATACCAACTGAAAACATCTCATTAAAACAATATTTCCTTGAACTAAATGTTGTTTTTCTGTAATCCAACATAAGATTATGTTGGCTAGGCTAAAGATGTTCTTTCTGTGTGGGGAAGGGGTATTTTCCTCTACAAGTTAAACCATTAGTAAGGCTGTATTTTTTTCACAATTTCTGTAAAATGTACTGCCACAAAGTGGCTGAGTGGGAACAGGTGCAGGAGTGATGCAGTGAAGTAATTAAACAGACAGAGCCTTGTAATCCAGTTTGGAACAGTGAACTGTATTTTATATTCCAGGTCTGGTGACCTAAACAATAACCCCCCGGCAATACACAACAATGTGTACTGCACAGGTAAACAATAATGGGATTGCAGTCCCAACTAATAAACACGACCCACAATAATGCATACACAGTCACCAGTCCTGGGCGCGTGCAGTAGAGCTTGTGCTGGGTGATACAGGTTATTTAGTGACTGTTGGTGAAGTGCCATTCCAGCTTAGTGCTGGCGCTAAGTGACAGTTGCACCATTATCGAACCAACTCAGTGCTAAAGTCACTGAACCGGCCTGTGGCCAACCAGGTTCCGAACCAGTACTGCACTAGTTCTGAACCAGTACCGACTGAGTGTTAAATACACCAAACTGGTACCAAACTGACGTGGGTGATTTACTACTGTTCAGACTGGCTTTTCTCTGCAATTCATGGACAGTCTCCCTGCCTTTCAGGTGAGACTACAACGTTAGTCATGGACCCGCGAGATGCTGCGGTATTGTTTCAGGAGGTGACAGCTCTGCTGCAAAAATGGACTACTTGCATGGTATATCCTCTCCACTTGAAGAAAGGGTTCTACTCCAGGTACTTCCTGGTGCCCAAGTGGGATGGTGCCCTCAGACCAATCCTCAACCTCAGACAGGTCAACCTGTATCTGAGTTGACGGAGGTTCAAAATGTTGACCACGCAACAGCTTTTCAGTCAGGTGCGGGGAACCTTGTTGAACAATTGAACCTACAGCTCTGGATCTGACCTCTGAACAGCTGCCATTTGGGTCTGTCTAATAGGCTCATTGACACCCTGCACTTATACAAATGGGGTGTCTTTCAGACGTGGTGCCTGCCTCTGGGTTTTGACCCCACAACCTGTCTCATGCAGTTATACTGCAATTTTGCAGGACTTGTTTGACAAGGGAAATCCCCCTGTATGTTGAAGGTCTATCTGGCAGCTATTTCAGCTTGCCTTGTCAAGATTTACTCACTTGGATCACTTGCTAGCGGGGCAATTTTTAAAAGGAACTTGTCCACCTATGAAAGATACTGTTCCTCCCGGGAGGCTTAACATGGTGCTTGAAGCCTCCATTTGAGACCTTGCATTCAGCTGAGCTGAAGTTTGTATCGCTCAAAGCTGCTTTCTTGCTTGCAATCCCCTCTTCAAAGCAGGTGGGTGAGATGCAAACATTTTCTATTGCTAAAGCCTGCTTAATTTTTGAAGAAGCCATGACAAAGGTTGTGCTTTGTACCAATCCTGTTTTTTGGCCATTACATGTCAACCAGTTTGTAGAATTGGAGGCTTTCCATCCACCACCTTTCCAGTCTGACAGGGAGTTGCAACTCCATACGCTCTGCCCTGTGAGGGCACTAGCATATTATGTTGACAGGATGAAAGGTTGGAGAGGCATTCCAAACCAATTTTTGTCTGCTATGGGGTCCCATGGGCAAGCCCCATCTAAACAGAGGCTCCAAATGGATAACAGACACAATCAGGACTGCCTATGAGCGAGCCAATTGCCCATTCCACCAGGGGCATGGCAACTTTTTTATTCCAGGGTGCATTTGTCACAGACATTTACAATGCAGCGGTGTGAGTTACTCCCCATACCTTTACGATGTTCTACAGACTGAATATCATGGCTTTAGAATAAAAGGGCGGCCTCCGGGTCTACCCTTACAGCATATACATAGAGGTGAGTTTCTCCCTCAATTTTTTTGCCTCAGCTACTTGCTACTGGGGTTCCTAATGGTAATTCATAAGGTAGCCTTTAGCTTAGCCTTGTAGCATTCCAGTGGTTCTTCAGTATTGCCTTACAACTTCTTGGGTATACTCACCCATTAGGTAATGGTTACATTTTGTCCTTGATAGGGAATGTTAGGTTATTATCATAACCCTGGTTCCTTGAAATAGAAATGTAATCATTAACCTTCAAGGTCGCTGTGTCCATGATTGCAGCAGGCTTGAAGGAAAAATGATGCTATGATCTCTGCATGCAGTCTTTATATGCCCTCGAGGGTGGGCATGACTGCGTCACAGGCACTGCATGCAGCTTTGATATATCTATTCAGGTTCGGGGTCTTTAGGTGTTTGTGACGGATGTGAGTGGTGTGGTGATGAAAGGAATGTCCAGACAGTACTTTAAGTGCAAAACGTCCGTATTTATTTAAATAAGAATAAATAATAAAGCTGCCCCTCTACCAACAATGGTATCGGCGGGTACATGACGAGTTACAGACCCAAACAGAAAATACACTTTTTATAATCCCAATCCTCGGTGCTCTCAACCCGGGGGTGGTGATGCGTGCCTGAGCTGTGCAGTGAGGGTAGTGCTCTGGGGGTTGTGCTGGCTCTGTGGCGACAGCTCCTGTCTCCTAGGCCTCCTCTACAACACAAGGCAAAAAAAACGAAAACAAACAAACAGCACTCTGGCTTGTCACTACATTTCAACTTAAGGGGTCGTACTCGCGTAGCTGCGTCCCCTTTGTACTAAAAAGCTCCTCCCTGTGATCAGCCCGGCACCACGGTCTATCCAATCATTCCGACTTCCGGGTGCCACCTACCAACCAGTCGCCCCCTCTATGGGAAAGCATGCCACCAACCTTACACAGCGCCCTTTCTGGTCGGGAAGGAGATTTGCAGCTCAGATTCCTTCTCTCTCTGTCACAGAGGTAAACACCCATTAGGTAATGGTTCGATTTCTATTTCAGGGAACATGATCAGGATTATGATAATAACCTAAGTTTTATTTACTTGCACCCCTTAAATGAAATTGTGTGCAGCAAGTGTGTAGCTCATACTTTTAGTTATATTACGTCGCTTTCTCTATGTATCATGTCTGTAAAGCAGATTTATTGATGAAAGTACTACAGCTTTTGCCTAGAATTTTAATAATATAATATGTTTATTTTTATATATAGTGCCTTTCATAGTGGACCACCATCACAAAGCACTTTACAGTGGAGACTGGGAACTGTGATCTTCTGGTTACAAGCCCTGTACTTTTAATCACTGGACCACACTGCCTCAACACTGGTAACTGTAGTGGCATGTCAAGTAAACTACTGTATCTAGTAAACTACTGTAACTACTGAGTTAAAGCTGGTTTGTTTAGGCCAACTAAATCAGAGCAGTTAGTGCTATTTAAAATAAAAATGACAGTACAATAATACGTTTTCAAGTAAGTAATGCTGATGTACTTTACAACGGTGCCTTCATTAATTAATTTTTTTTTTTAATGCATTGAGATTATAGGTGATGTCCTCCAGCTTTTGTCATCCGGTCTGTGATGTTCATGTGCATCAGAGTCATCAGAAGCCAGTAAAAAGAAGATGGTTAACTTGAACCCTGGTGTGAGTTTGGTTTTAAGGACAATCAATCCAATGTCATTGTAAAAAGTCAGGAGTCAACTGAAGGCCTTGCTTCCTTTCTTGGCACAATTGCAGGCAGAACGAAAAGTCTGTAGAGAGGTTGAAGAGTCTGGCACTGACCTGCTTTTTATTTTACTTTTATTGACTCGCCTGATAATAATGCAGCTACACGTGAAGCCTATGCAGCCAGCAGGAAACATGGTTCAGGGGCATGCTTGATTTTTGCTTGTTTTTTTGGGGTGCGCTATTCAGGCTAGATGATTGATTGAAGCTACAGTGGTAAACGGTACATTTCGAAGGAAACTTCTAAATAAACTTACTAGGATTTGGCAGACACATGCTGGCTGGGAGTCTCTGACCAACCTAAATTCCCAGAGCCCCATGGGGTTCCTCCCTATGTGGCAACCAGCCACTCCACTTTATTCAAGTCAAAGGGCTGGCTCCAGCCTCTAGGGTCTAGTATACACAGTTGAAGTCTGCAATATAACTGTCTCCAACCACACCAATGAAACGTGAGCCTGCAAATAATTTCAGCTGGACACTAGATTTCCCATGATCTGTTTTCAGGTTATCAGGTTAACCTCTAGTATGTATTACATAGTACTGTAACAAGACATAATAAACCTTCATAATGTTGCTTGGATGTTATGGTTAGGGTTATGTGTGCTACAATTCTAAAGTATTTAACAATCGTCTTAAAGGTGAAACTAAAAATCCTTCCTTTTTTTAGCTTCACATAATTGTCTTTTCACCAACATTGTGGGCCAGAAATAGAAAAATTAGCCTCACACTCCAAGCCTGGTTTCTTTGTTTGTTTTTTTTTTTCTTTTACTGCTGACAGTTGCACTTTTTTTGTACGAAAACAAAGAAACCCAGAGAGTAAAATAATGCAAATCAAAACACATTATAACAGTGTTGTCTATAGATATTAGAAGTGGCAGTTGGCAGAACAAACTCAGAGAACATATGGTAAGATTAACGCAAGCGGGGCCTGCAATACATCAGCGAATAGAAACATGATAGCCCCACACTGAACAAAGGATGTCAGCACTTCTTTTGATACATTTCACAACTATTTTGCTCAGCTGCAAAGTAGTCCTAAAGAGTTTTCTTATGCATCATTATTTAATCAATAACAAGCAAATGTAATTGAGAATGATTTTTGTTCAAACAGAACGCACAAACATCCCTTTCAAGTAGGGAATATTAATCATTACAAACGGGTGTTTCCCTTTAAGACACCGGAAACTGAAAACCTTATACCAAAGACTCTCGTCAGAGTAGGGTGACGCAGCTGCTGCTCTGCCCCCGCAGCATAAGACAGCTACGCGTCCTGGTAACATTGCCATTTTCCTTCGAGAAATGCAACCATGAATGCCATGACACTGAAGTTAATGGTTAATATTCCTATTTCAGGGAACCAAGATTTTGATAATAACCTAACATTAAGTATATCAGACAAAGCTTTGTGTTCATGTTTCAGTTTCAACAGTTCATGTTTCCATGTAAATTTGGTACTATTTGTAAATTCTGAAACTGATTTATACAGTAAAGCAAAACATAGTAATGCTTCTGCATCAGGTGGCACAAAATATTGTAACCCTCTGTTTTCAATTCTGCAAAAAATAATCTTACGGCTGCATTCACACTCTGTCCATTTCAAAAGGACTCGGTCTGGTTAGTTTTGTTTGAAACAATGCATCTATCAATGTGCTTGCCGTTCACATTTAAACGCCACCAAAGGGACCAAGTTGTTTGGATGTGAGCTAAAATTTGTTTTTTTGGTCCTTTTCCATTTTTTTTCAGGGCCAAGTTTGTTTGTGTTCACAGTGCAGTTTTCAAGTTTAATCGGTTCATTTATTACATGGTCTGTGAACTGGATATTTACAAGATATCCTGCAAGGCATATTGAAAGATGTCAGCTATTGATGTATTACTCTGATTTTGTTGCTAACATAACCTAATGCATTCATTACTCTGATGTTACTTTCTGAGCACACTGATAAAGTTTTGTACTAAAAAAATAAATACAGTCGCAAAACCGGGACGATTAACAATTGTACTTTTTCAGATTAGGAGAAAAAATGAAGGCTGAAAAGTAACAGTCCCAGTTTTCCTGTTATGTCTGGTAATCGTGATGTAGTTCCCTGAGACATTTGTTTTTTTGCTCTACCCCTTGTTCCCTTAAACTACGAGCTAAATGTTTACTTCCTACCAGTCAGGTTACCTTGTATACAGTAGTTAATTTTCTGTGTGCAAAATTAAAGAGACCAGCAGTTGTTTACATTGACGTTTAGCAAGAGAACCAAACTTGTGCATTTACCAAACATACCATGATCACCTCTTTAGGTGGACTCAGTCCAGCTTGCTTCCAAAGTGAACTCTGTTGTTCACACTTCACAACAAACGCACCAAACCATATCATACCGAGTGCAGCCCAAACCCTCTACACCAGAGGATTTCAAACTGGGGGGTGCGACAAGGTAATTACGGGGGCGCCAAGACTTCACTGGAAAATACTTTTTTTCTGACTTCTTGGCAATTTTGTAAAAGCTCTGCGGTAAATGGCAGACTCAGTGGGCCTCCAGGTTGGTTGACTCTATCAGCTATCCAGGCAGGGATCATGTTTAATCTGACCAACCCCCTGTTAAATCTGGCCAATCCCTGTCCACAGAGCTTGTGTTGTTTCAGATTTATCATAGCTTAGCGACTCTATCGCCCAGCCCTCCTTCATTTGAAAGTGCAGCGGCGGCAGATTTCAATATCAGATCAATTTTGTTCACAAATAAAAAAAGAAATAACAAAGAAAAGTAGATTTAGATACACCTGCAGTTTATAAATGGTGGGGGGGTGTCTTAACTTTTAGTTTAATTTACGGGTTTTGCTGTATAAAATGGACAAACGAGGGTGCAACATTTTATTAAATAATTATAAAGTTAATAATAAAAAATAAGTTGAACAAACAGTACTATTCCTAATTGTATTACCATTAATAAAGACTAGCCACTTATTAAAATGTTGCACCCTTGTTTTCTCTTTCTTTATTCTGCTTTTAAATACAAAAGTAAGAACTTAGAGAGTTTAAAAGCCCATTTAGTTGTTTCACAGCCAAACACAGTAAATTAAACTGATATTATTATTATTATTATTATTATTATTATTATTATTATTATTATTATTATTATTATTATTATAAATAAATAAATTAAATTTAATAAATTATATATTAACAGTATACCTTTTATTTCACAAACATAAACAAATTGAAGTTCGTTTCAATGATTGTAGATTAAAAGGAAGGGTGTTTCTACTAGTAAAGCCAGACCATGATATAAATAAAAGGTGTACTGTAATAACAGTACTGTAATAATAATAGTACAATCAGTTTAATGTACAGTGTTTGGCTGTGAAACAATTAAATCTGTTCAACTCCACCAAACAGGGCAGTTTACCTACTTATTTATATATCACATCACCACTGGTTTAGCACCAATTTTCAAAATGATTTGTACCCCTGATTAGGTACCAGGTCTTTCTGCTCTTGCTATAGAGTAAGGGTCATAGTCAAATGTTTATTTTATTAGAATGCTAAAATAATCAAACACTATTGTTTTTTGAGACTGCAACTAATTTGTCATTACCGGTAATGTCCTTAGCAATGTTGCCAGCATTATTATTAAACTGTTATTCTGTCTGCTTCAACTACTAGACTGATGCTGCAGACATTTTCCCCTGAAAGTTGTAATGAGTTTTTGGCTGTACAATATTAACAGCAGTTGTACTGGCAGCAAATATAAATTATAAGGTTAAAGCGGGGCAATGATAATGTTCATGTTGGAAACACCATAACTTACTTTCTGTTTAATTTATAGTGAGTCATTGTATATGTGGACATGAAATATGGATAATTGTCAAACATATACAATATATCATTAAAAACACATGTGGTATCAGGATATAAAATGTAACCCTGATTAAGTAATATGACCCTAAGAGAGGGTTTTATTTGGAGAATAACTATTGTTTAAAATATGTTTTTAACCTTTGTTGAAACCATTAAAATGTATAATTTGAAATCCGTTTTTTGAGACTCCATGTAGCAAAGTAGTATTTTTGAGGTGTAAAGTCTACTTTTGGTTACCCTGTGAATTTTCATTCTAAAATGGTTTCTTAATTATCAAATTAACCAATTCCAGATTGTAAAGAAAACCTGTGCAATAATCAATACACTACTAAAATGTGTGACTTTTCCAACAGGGGCCACTAAAAGGATTTTTTTCAACTTTGACATCATTGCTTTATCTGCTCAGTCTAATAAAACTCTGTCATTTCATTGTAGGCTCTTGGGGATTCTGACAGGCCCAGAGTTTTAAAAACAGATTTTGCCAATGATCAAGTCCAAGGGAGAAAGGGCTGATGATGATCACAGCCCAGAGGACCTGCTTGTGCTGCTGGTGTATGTCTACACCTTCCCGGGGAAGTTGTGCTGAGCAAGCATCTTGAAGAGGCAGAACTGGAGGTGAAGAAGGCTTTGGTGCAGGTGGTCTATAATGAGCCAGAATTGTCTTCACTCTTACAAAAAATAATAGGTAAGTCTCAAGCAAAAATCAGAACACTGATTTTGTCAAGACTAGTCTGTCAGCTAATATTAAATTAAGCCTGTAAATATGATTACCTTCATAAAGTTTCCTGATATTATTACTGTAAATCCTGTTTCTGAAAACTAATCTTTTAGTATAAAATACCGCTTATGTCATAGCTGTTTACAGTGAGATTGGTCAAGTTTTATTGAGAGATTTGTTCTGAGCATTCCTATAGAAAGGTACGAAAATCAGTTGTTAAATCTCCTGACAATTGGATTAAAAGTACTTTTACGGTACAATAAGGTCATAACTTTTTATAAAATGTTATATTACTGTTCATTAAATGGGAGGGACAATGGCAAAGCTGCTTAGTCCCTAGCATTTACTTTTTTGGATGATTAATTAGCCCTTCTTATTTACATGCTACATAGCATGACTTAGCTTTCTGTGTTTTTTATGTTATCACACAATTATAAAAATAGCAAGCCCTTGAACATGTAGTTGGATCTCAATGTGATTTGAGGTAATACTTTGCATAGCAAAGTACATTTCATTGTAATATTTAGGTATTTTTAATATGCGTGTGGAAGGGGTGTGGGTAATTCACTGACTAGGAGACAGACAGGTGTAATTGAAAACACCACACAGGTGCCCAGTTTTATTTGAGACCAGTTCTTGCTTTTTCCGGCAGAGGGCACTGTTGACCGTGGGCTGCCTATCAACGATGATAGACAGCACCACGGAAATACCACAGCTGGTACGCGAACAGCAAGTGCACTCGCAGGTGCTCAAAGAAATATAATGAAAACATAAGGCGAAAAGAACAAGGGAAAATAAAACAGTAACAAAACTACAAATAAAAGGTGCTGCACTCGGCAGCGTTATCCCGGTCGCCGCTACCCGCACGACCTGGATCACCATCCTACTCTGTCGGCTAACTTGCCTGCTCTTTTACAATACGCCGGGGTCTGCCCAAGGGTTCCCCACTCTCTCTGTCTCGCTGTGAAACTCTTTCTTTGTTTCGGCTGATTCCCGGTCCTGAATCAGAGCTTCCGCACTCTTGGCGCGTCTAAGTGGGCAGACCTGAGGAAACAGCAGAGCATTTTTTTATAGGGCTAGCAATCTGCCAAGACTCACCTCTCAGCCATTCAGAGAGGGGGAAAGTCCACACACCTACCTTCCCACCTCCCCATGTCACTGCCATGACTCACAGGCAGTTGTTGGAAGACTGCCACCCTCTTCCTGCAGTACTGTGAACACGCCAGCAGAGTCAGCACAGATCTCTCCCTGCTACATATCCTTCCCCTCAGAATGACACCACCGGTTCATTCGAAACTCCTACACCCCCATGCCTTCCTGAGAGAAAAAGTCTGCGTTTTGATGCAGCTTTCCTGCTCGGTGGACTACCTTGAAGGCATAGGGTTGTAAGGCCAAGTACCACCGTGTGATTCTGGCGTTGCTATCTTTCATCCGGTGAAGCCATGCTAAAGGGGCATGATCTGTAACCAGGGTGAAGTGTCGCCCCAGGAGGTAGTACCGGAGTGCCTCGACTGCCCATTTTACTGCGAGACACTCCTTCTCGATGGTGCTATAATTTTTCTCGCGGGGAAGGAGCTTCCTGCTGATATATAGGACTGGGTGCTCGCTTCCCCGAACCTCCTGTGACAACACTGCCCCGAGACCTGTCTCTGACATCCAGGTCTGTCAAGGGAGCAGCGAGCGTAGCGAAGCTCGGGATGAATTTTCTATAATAGCCCACTAGTCCCAAGAAAGAGCGCACCTGGGTTTTGGTTGTAGGAACCGGCCAGTCAGCCAAGGCTTTCACCTTAGCAACTAGCGGTCTGATCTGGCCGCCCCCTACCCGATACCCCAAATACTCAGACTCACTCTTCCCAATGGCACACTTCTTTGGGTTAGCAGTGAGCCCCGCCTCCCGCAAGGATTGCAGCACCGCCGCTACCTTACACAGATGACTCGGCCAATCCTCACTGTGGATAACCACGTCATCTATGTAAGCAGCGGCGTACTGCTGATGGGGCCGCAAGATACGATCCATCATCTGCTGGAAAGTGGCGGGTGCTCCGTGCAACCCAAAGGGCATGGTCCTAAATTGGTACAACCCGAAGGGAGTCGAAAACGCCGTCCTCTCTCTAGATTCCGGAGTCAGGGGTATCTGCCAGTACCCCTTCGTTAAATCCAGTGTCATCATAAAATGAGCTGTGCCTAGACGCTCCAGCAACTCATCTACCCGGGGCATCGGATAAGCGTCAAATTTCGATTTCTCATTGATTCGTCTGAAATCAATGCAAAATCGAGTTGACCCGTCTGGCTTATTGACTAAAACAATCAGACTGTTCCAGTCACTTTGGGACTCTTCTATTACTCCCAGTCTCAGCATTTCATCAATTTCTGCTTTTATTACCTGTCTTTTACGCTCAGGTATACAGTACGGCCTCTGGCGAACTAGCGCCCCCGGCTCAATATCAATGTGATGATGGGCTACTCGAGTCTGTCCCGGGACGGAAGAGAACACGTCAGGAAACTCCGCCACCAGACCGCGAGCCTGACATTTCTGCGTTGGTGTCAGATTCTCAGCAATCTGTACCGATCCTTTTCTTGCCAACACAGAAAGATCAGGTCCCAGATCCTTGACGTCATCTGCATGTGCCACTAACAACGCCTCTGGTTGTAACCAAGGCTTTCAGAGATTGATATGGTAAATGTGTTTCTCTGTCCATCGCTCCGGCTGGCAGATCTCATAGTCCACCTTCCCAACCTGGCGTGTAACCTCAAAGGGTCCTTGCCACTTAGCCAAGAGTTTCGACTCAGAACTGGGTAATAATAGAAGTACCTTATCCCCCGGCTGAAATGTGCGCAACCGGGTTCCTCGGTTATACTGGGTCTCCTGTCTGTGCTGTGCCTGCTGCAAATTGTCATGCGCCCATTTCCCCACAGACTCAAGACGTTTGCGCAGGTCCAACACATACCGGACGGTATTGGTCGAATTGTCCTGCTGCTCCTCCCACATCTCTCTGACCAGATCAAGCACGCCCCAGGGTCTCCGCCCATACAACAGCTCGAATGGTGAAAACCCCGTGGAAGCCTGGGGAACTTCTCTGATTGCAAAGAGAAGGGGGGGAATCAGCTGGTCCCAGTAACGCACATCACTACGAATAAACCTGCGCAACATGTTCTTAAGGGTCTTATTAAAGCGACCATCGGTCTGAGGATGAAACACCGAGGTCCTAATGGTCTTAATTCCCAAAAGCTTACATGTTCCGCGGATTAGCCGGGACATAAAATTGGTGCCTTGATCGGTTAGTATCTCCTTGGGAATCCCCACCCGGGAGAAAACCTTTACCAGCTCGTTGGCAACAGACTTAGCGGACATAGATCGGAGGGGAATTGCCTCTGGATAACGCATAGAGTAATCCAGAATGACAAGTAGGTGGATGTATCCTGCCACGTTCCTCTCTAATGGCCCAACTATGTCCATCCCAATATGCTCAAACGGAGCTTCCACTAGCGGCAAAGGCACCAGTGGGGCTCGTGGAACGGCTCTAGGGCTGGCCTTTTGACATTCCCCACAGCGCTCACAAAACCGTTTGACATTGCCATCCAGCCCCAACCAGAAGAACCGTGACACAAGCCTGGCTTTAGTTTTATCCCTTCCCAAATGACCAGACAGGGGAATAGCGTGAGCCAGCTGCAAAAAATCCTCCTTAAAGGGCTGAGGAATGAGCAACTGATGACGCACTTCACCGGTCTGGGGTAATTTAACAACACAGTACAGCAGGTCTCGATCAATTTCAAAGTGGGGGTACGTGGCGGCGCGTCTGGGCTCGACCACCCGACCATTAACCACCACTGTTTGGTCAAAGAGCCTGCCCAGCATGTCGTCATGCCCTTGCTCGAGTCGGAAGTCACGGGAGCGAGCTAAGAAATCAGCTCCCATGGCTTCCAACTCGGGGCCAGATCCGGCGCTCCCATTTAGTTTTACGGGATTTAAATTTATGGCAAAACCATTCTGGATCGCGAAAGGGAAAAATCTCTCCAATTACTTCCTCTTTCTTAGCCAATAAAGAAGACGGGGCTGACAGGGCAGCCAACCAATCTTTAAACTGCTCACAGTCCTGTCCCAGAACTACTGGTACCGGCAATTGAGGACATAATCCTACTGCACCTGCATCACCTGCTGGCCAATAGTCATACATACATTGATCTTGGGATAGGAGCAGACATCCCCATGAATACATTTAATATGCACCCATCCCAATATTTGTTTATGCCCCGGTGAGATTAGGCTCTCCTGTACTAGAGACTGACCACACCCTGAGTCCAGGAGAGCCTGGGTTTTTGTACCATCCACTGTCACAGGAATAACAAAACCCTTGTGCTGAAGTGACTGAGGTAATTGAACGAGCCTACCTGGTCGGCTGAGGTCACACTCCATCACGGGGCAGTCCCGGGCGAGGTGGCCCACTTCCCTGCATGTCCAACACTTCGGTGGGCTGATTTCTCTCCCTGAAGTTTTGGCAAAAGGTGGAAACACTGGAGCCATAAAAGGGGCTCGCCGATAAGGCGTCCTCGCGAGACCCCGGTCCGACACTGCAGCAGCCCGTGGGTATCCCCACCCTGCCCCAGTTCCCAGGCCGGGAGCTTCCACCGACACCCCCTGACCAAATCCTGGACTACCCCTTCCCCCCAGTCCCTTCTTCCTTTCTGGGGCCAGTTGAGGGGACGATCCAGTAGCCACACTCCTCCCGGGCAGTTTCACAGGCATTGGCTCTGCTGCCTGGTACTGCTCTGCAAGTTCGACCGCCCGGTCCAGCATGTCTGGCGCCTGCCGCTGGACCCACAGCCAAGGTCCTGAAGCTAGACACTCCAGGAACCGCTCCACCACGATCATCTCCACCACCCTGGCTTTGGTGTTCAGATCTGGATTCAACCAACCCATGGCGTAATCCTTCAGACGGTGGGCGATGGCTCGTGGGTGCTCCCCTGCCGCAAACTGCTCCTCCCGGAATTTCTTCCGGTAGCCCTCCGGTGTGGCCCCCGCATGATTTAGGATGGCTGCCTTCAGCCGGGGGTAATCCAGCATGTGCTCCGGGGACAGCGTCCTCGCAGCTGCTTGAGCCTCCCCGGTGAGTTGGGGCAACACATAGCTAGCCCACTGGGCTTGGGGCCACCCGGCCGAGATCGCCATAGCCTCGAACATCTCCAAGTAGGCGTCCGGTCGATCCTCGTCCATCATTTTGGTGGGTCTCTGGATGGAGTGGTCTGCAGCTGTGGGTCTAGCCGCCCCCTGCACTGCTGCGGTGAGCGTCTGGCGCAGGAGGTCCATCATTGCGGCAAACTGGGTAGCATCCATGCTAGTCTGCTCCTTCTGAATATGCACTGCTTGGGGCAGTGCCAGTGAATCCCACTTCTGACACCACGTGTGGAAGGGGTGTGGGTAATTCACTGACTAGGAGACAGACAGGTGTAATTGAAAACACCACACAGGTGCCCAGTTTTATTTGAGACCAGTTCATGCTTTTTCCGGCAGAGGACACTGTTGACCGTGGGCTGCCTATCAACGATGATAGACAGCACCACGGAAATACCACAGCTGGTACGTGAACAGCAAGTGCACTCGCAGGTGCTCAAAGAAATTAATGGAAACAGAAGGCGAAAAGAACAAGGGAAAATAAAACAGTAACAAAACTACAAATAAAAGGTGCTGCACTTGGCAGCGTTATCCCGGTCGTCGCTATCCGCACGACCCGGATCACCGTCCTACTCTGTCAGCTAACTAGCCTGCTCTTTTACAATACGCCGGGGTTTGCCCAAGGGTTTCCCGCTCTCTCTGTCTCTGCAACTCTTTCTTTGTTTCGGCTGATTCCCGGTCCTGAATCAGAGCTTCCGCACTCTTGGCGCGTCTAAGTTGGCAGACCTGAGGAAACAGCAGAGCATTTTTTTATAGGGTTAGCAATCTGTCAAGACTCACCTCTCAGCCATTCAGAGAGGGGGAAAGTCCACACACCTACCTTCCCACCTCCCCGTGTCACTGCCATGACTCACAGGCGGTTGTTGGAAGACTGACGCCCTCTTCCTGCAGTACTGTGAACACGCCAGCAGAGTCAGCACAGATCTCTTCCTGCTACAATGCCATTCCTTCTAAAGGGTTCACACTGATCATGTGTGTATGGAGGAACATTGCCATAATACACAAATTTTCAGAAAATATTTTATAAATGTAATCTATCATAAATCATATACTTTTGTGACAAAACATTAAACACAGCTGGCTGTGTTCTATTTGTTTTACAGATGGTGCATGTTTAAGTATTTTATAAAACAAGAAACTATGTTTTTTGCATTGTCTAACATCCAGCTCTACATACTGTACACCACACCATTCTTCTAAAGGTCATTGTTCATGACTTCATCATGACGCTGATGATAAATATGGATGTGGGGAGAAAAGCAGACTAAACACACTGCTACTCTGGATCTGAGTGCTTGAGATCTGTGTTAGTGAATGTAATTACAATTGAGGCAACTAAACATAAGCTGTAGTATATAATAAGCAATATAAGTCAAAGTTGTGTTACCTCTGTGTAGTAAAATACAGAATAAAACTAGTAATGAAGAGTCCATGACACTGGCTTCCTGTTACAATTGGCTGACTTGTAGACTTGGCAGCCACCTAGGGGCCTGCATTGCTCTAGGCATATGCCTCATGTTAAAAACTTGACATATTATAAACACTTCATTCAAAATTACCATCCAGTTCTTGGGCAATTCAGACCAGGTGCAGAAGACAGAATAAATAGGTAACACATGAAGGACAAGAAATCAAATATGGTTTAGTGAGACTTGACTACATTTTTTAACCATAATACAGAGTTCAGGAACACAGCTGGAGTCTACGATGGTTCGTTGAGGTCATTGGGGGGGGACAAAAAAACCTTTGTATGTCGAGATCACAAGATAATTTATCTCATGATCTCCTGAAAACCATACCATGATTACTTCCATTTTTCTAACACAATTTATCTATCGCTGGAAAACAGAAGTAATGACCTGTTTTCTCAAGGTCCTGGTTTTCTTGTGATAATTAGATAAATAATCTCGTGATCTCAATATCACAAAGATTTTTCAATGGACTGAACGAGCCACCATAGGAATCAGACTAGCAACAGATGCTTTTTTTTTTCATTATTTATGTATTTTTTAACCACTGACATAAAAACTGAACTTACACGCTAATTACCATAAAAATGGTTTTATAGGTCACACTGGCTTAAAAGTCGCACGTTTGTTTTACAATTGATTTTTTTTTCCCTAGATGCTCAACACTGATAAATAAAGAACAATACACAGTCAAAATAACCCTTGTTTGCAATATTTTATTCCATTGATAATTTTAGTGTTTTCATTTTTAAACTGCTAGAAACTATTATGTTTTTCAAATGTTTTATATAATTGGTTCAAGTAAATTCAAGTGCAATGCCAAAATAAATCAAACTATAGATATAATACTGCTACAGTACTATTAATTCCAGTAGTAAGAGTAAACCACTGACAAGTGGTACTTGAGGTACTTGAATGGATTTAAAAAGCAGTAATCAACAGAGTGTAAAATCAAGTTATACATCCCATATCACGTCTCTATTAACCTATTTTATTTTAGCTTATTAAGTACCCAAACACTTCAAGGACATATCTTTTTTTTTTTTTTTTGCTTTACTGAACATTTCTTTCTAAAAACCATACTAAGGCAATAGTTCCAGCTGCATTGGCTTTTACAAATTAGTTGTATTAATTCAAATTTTGAAAAAAAAGTGTTAAACAGTGCATCAAGTTAAAAAAGCAAAATAAATAAATAAATAAATAAATAGACAATGCACCATTTAATAACCAGTAAACAAAACTTCTTAGTGTTGCATATGTTGCAGTACAACTAAATGAAACTTCCAGCTATACACATACCTTTGTTTTGTTGTTAATCAGAACTATAACCAGAGACGCATTTTAAGTGTACCACTGTGTTGCACTGACAATGACATGTAGAACACGTTACAGTATGTATTAAAGTTCTCAAACAAATGTTTTCTGCCTCGGGCCATTAACACTTTCCTGCTGTATCAGCTCATTTTTTTTTTTTTTTATCATATTTTAGTTTGTCTTTGTTTCGTCTCCAGTCATGTAATGTTTTTTCAGCACTGCGATTGCCATGCATTTTGGCAAATTCAACAATGCGCAATTTCAAACCTGTTGTGTAGCATTTTCTTTTTTTGTCTGATGAAAAACTTGATAAGTCTACTCTGCTTTCTAACCAATAGCTGTTTATTACGGATCCCAGGGGCAGGTTCAGTGTGAATGTTGACAAACCAATGGCTTGGGAGAGGGGTTATTGGGAATAAGGAAATTCCTACAGATGGACAACTCGTCTGGGTCGAGAGGAGGTCAGTCAAGAGTCTGAAGCTTGCATTTAACATTCAAAATGACTGAGAATAACTAATGAAAACTTTTAATTGGAACAGTGGTTTTGTGTTTCTACCTAGCAACATGACCTGAATGCCGTAGATCCTGAAAAAATAATCAGATTGTTGACAGTTAAGTTTGTGTGATTCATAATAACCATGGCTGTAGTATTCCCATTGTGTTACTGGTACAGTAGTTTAATATTGTGCATACTTTGTACTGACGTATTAGTCACGCCCCCCTTTTAATGGCCCAGCAAAAATGCCTAGAAAATTGACTTACACTACGTTTTTTTTGTAAGTTAATATGCTTCTTGTCTTTTGATATTGATGAAAACGCATTGTAATTACTCAGCAGCATCATTCAGAAACCTGGGAAAATAAATTATCCATCTTCCAAATCTGCCTCAGTGTGAGGCATTTCCTTATCTTCCTTTTACTTTTAACCAAACAGGTTTTTACCATTATGCAGAATCGTCTAAGCATTCACTTGCAGTATGCATATTTCTAAGCTTTTATCTGATTTCACAGTCAAGTACTATTTGCTTCATCAACCAAGACCAGATTGCCTTTGCCATGTAAAACACACTTTTAAATTATACCTAATAGCACCCTTTAAACGGCAGAATTGGTCTTGATATTTAAAAAAAGTTTGCATTGAGGGTGGAGGGACTTTAATAGAGTGTTTAATAGATACAGTTGGTGAGGGATTAGCCTGTTAGGAAAAGCTGCAATTATGAACTCCCTGGCATCTAACATGATACTAATTGTAACCCACGTTATTATATGAATTTAATGTTTTGGATCTACAGTACAATATAAAACTTAAAACACACTAGTGACATTGAGTGCAGTACACTTTTTGGTACATGTATAGCCATAAAATAATTTGTATATACACACACACACACACACACACACACACACACACACATATAATATATATATATATATATATATATATATATATATATATATATATATATATATATATATAATATCATACTATATATACAAGACAAAGAAACAATTTGTTATTTTGTCTCTTTCCTTCTGGTTTACGGTATCTTTATTCTTCATGTAAAGAGGTTAGATTTGTCAAATTCTTTAGAAAATATACATGTATTTATACTTATACCTCTATAGAGGTTACTCACTACAAAGGTTAAAATGCAGAATTAAAACTTACCTTATCTATTTTAGGCTACTTGGGTTTGAGATACTCAAACATGAAAGACACAATATAAATGCTGTATATTGTATCAAATTGTATTGAAAAATGTGTTTTATTAACTGTGCAATACTATATGTGATTAGAACAGACACTTCTGTTTTCATAGTTTGGTCTTACGTAAAATAGTAAGATGTCTTTATTTAATAAAATACCTAAAAGGGGCCCATTGGGGTAATTTCAGGTTTGGGATCTAGGCACAGGTTTAAAATGTCGTCCTGTGCTGTGCACCATTTCAGATGTCTGTAGTAGTTCAGAACCTTGTTAAAAACAATTCTCTAAGCTAATTACTCTGGTATTGTCTGCAATGGGTCATTTCACATCTAGCTTGTGAGAACTTGCATCAGGCTGGCCAGCCAATCACCAACACCCCAGTGGCCCCACGAATGGTGGAGTAAAGCTGTCAGGAATGGAATATAGATGGAGCATCTTTGTTTGTGCTGCAGCAATTAGTTCTGCTGTCTCCCATTAACTCACAGAATAATGATTGCCGAGAGAGTGCCAGGACTTCTGTGCTTTAAGATCCTGTCCTTGGTTACTAATGACTTCAGGCTTGCTAAACAGGGCACTTGTTTGTAGCACTGGCTTTTTGGTAGCTCTGAGGATCTGTGTTTTAAACAACAGATTTAATACAAAACATTTAATTCAGAAATCTTTCATTTCTTTAATGGTCAGTATAGCAGACCTTATTCTGTCAATATTAATGGTTGCTGCAGATCTTGAAAGGAAAATTAGATTCAAATAGTAGCTGTTTGATTTACATTGGTGCCTGTTCAAATCCTTGCTGTGGGCAGAATCTGATTATTAACCTGGTGTGCAGGATCTCTGTGCTGTTGGAGGAGTTCTGCTTGAGATGATTCATGGGCTTTGTGGGTATCAACAATCTAACAACCCTTATCAAGTACCAGCAGGGGTATTGACCCCCTTCATGCACTGGTCAAATGACCCCAAGAACCTTTGTTATCTCACCCCACCCCAGTGTGAGAACAGGACCTTTTTAGATGGAAGACAACATGCTCATGTGGTTGTCTTAAAATTAGGGCTGTCAAATCACAGTTAACAAATAAAGGCTACATCTAATATGAAGTACCACCTACATGTTTTCACTTCTCAAAATACTAGAGCTGTGTTCGCAGGTTCGTTTGCTAGTTGGCACACACTATCTTGTGTTTACTTTTTTCTCTGTTAACAGAAACCGCTTGACAATGTGTGAATACTATAAATCACACATTAAATGTCACTCACATGCAAATTCTTTTGATTTGTCTAATGCATATTACTTAAACAAAAGTTGTATTAAAATCCACTACCAAATCGTTATACATAGCAACTGTATATGGCCTGGTATATTATGCCAAAGAATTGGTAGGGGGGTGGGGGTGGGGGGTTGGCAGTGTAAAAGAAGTGCTATGGTAGAATATGTTTGAAACATACAAAATATACACTAACACTAATCATTTTAATCTCAAAAAATGAGCACAGTCAGTCCCTCCCCACTCCAGCTCGTGTTATCCAGAGGCAAACCTTTAAATTTCTTCATTTGCCATCTCGATAACAAAGTGTAGTAGCATATTGAATTGTACTGAAAGAAATGTTTCGTAATCCCTCTGCTGTTTTTGGATTTTTTTGGTTAAATGCCCAGTCGACCAAAAAAAGAAGTTGAATGCAAACTGTGCAAGCAACTATTGATGTATCATCAAGGTAAAGCCAATCTCTGGGGTCACTTGACAAACATAAGTGCCTATTATTAGGGGTTATTATTATTATATTATTATTATTATTATTATTATTATTATTATTATTATTAACAAAGTTGCTGGACAGCTATTGTTATTGTTAAGATTATTATTGGGCTTCAGATTTGCTTCTGTTTGAAAACCGTTTAACCAACTAATTGTAAACTTCATGGGCATCATTCTGGGGACGGTGGAATTCAAATAGGATAAAATGGTGTTCTCCCTGTCCAAAATCATCAAAAAGATGTAAATCACAGGTCACTAGTAGTTTTTTCTCCAGAAAAAAAACAGAGAAAACCTTTAAATGGCCGAGTAAGACTGATAGGAGTCGAATGAAGCCGAAAAAAAGTGTATCTGATAGCTCCATGCACCACAGAGATAACACGGACATAAACAAAGGAAATAGCTGCTTCTGCATCCAACACTCAAAGAATATCACAGACATTTGCAGAGCTTTTTGAGATGTTATAGAAATAAAATAAGACTTGGATCGCATTATTGAGGAGTTTAGTGATAAAACGAGTGATCAAGAGAGGATTTATCAGTATGCACGTCTATAAAGAGGTATGTGAAAAATACATCGAACAATTGGTGGGGTTTGCTAGTACTGAGTGTCCTTTTGCAATTCAGTGCCTTTTAAACTTATTTTACTTTAAATATATATATATATATATATATATATATATATATATATATATATATATATATATAACAGCGAGTGTAAAATTAACAGTGCGTGTGAAAATAAATGGGACCTGACGTGCCTCACAAGTGCTGAATAATGGACCATTTGGGGTTAAATTTAAAACCGCTTCAGTTGAAAAATGGTTTATTTGATTAACTCCAAAGTTAACAAGCATCATCCCTGTGTCAATACAATTGACTTTTTCAAAAATGGTGTTTGTGCGTAAACTAATATGGCCGCCTGAAGCGATTTTTAAAACCTTTCAAAATCTTCAGTCAAATGTAAAACTAGCTTATAACTCCTTACAGAGTGCAGATGGAGTAATGGTTACTATGGATCACATATAGGAACCCATATATACTCTATTTAAAAAAATGACCTTGATCGTGACCTTTGACCTCTCCTTAAAATTGTAAAACTACTGATAATGAACTAATGATAATGAGCTAATGCAGTATTTTGAATTGAAACTGCTCCATAAAACTGATCTGTTGATGACACTTGTGCTACAATGCAACAGCTTGCCAAAATTTCCAACTGGTATTTATTTAGTCTGTTGTGAACTTTCTAATAGCCTGGCTTTACACACCAAATGTAGACAAATCAAAATCTAAAACAAAATGGCTTAATAAAAAAATATTCAGAGAAAAAAGGCACTTTACAGAGCGTTTTAAAGGGACCAAGAACAAAGTACACAGAAAGAATACTTGGAACTGCATACGCAAGTCAAAAAGGAAGTTAGAAATGCCAAGATATAGAAATGATCATTGCTAAGGGGGCTAAAACCAATTCCAAAAAGTTTTTTCCAATATTATAACAGCAAAAGAACATTCAAGGAGGAAGTCAGATGTCTAAGAGGTACAAATGGCAAAAACATAAAGAGAAAAAAATAGCAAATATATTAAATGATCACTTTTCACAAGTTTTTATAAAGGAGGATATGGACAACATGTCCCTCATGTCGACCTGTTCCTATCCAGTTTTAAATAACTTTAGCATAACAAAGGCAGAAGTGTTAAAGGGACTAGGAGCTCTAAAAATAAGCAAATCCCCTGGGCCGGATGAGATCCTCCCAATAGTATTGAAAGAAATGAAAGAAGTTATTTACAAACCGCTCACCAAAATCATACAACAGTCTCTTGACAAAGGAGTTGTACCGACAGACTGGAGAATTGCAAACATAATACCGATCCACAAAAAGGGAGACAAAATTGAGCCAGGTAACTACAGACCAATAAACCTGACTTCTATTACATATACCCTTATGGAAACTATAATAAGATCCAAAACAGAAAATTACCTATATGATAAGAGTATCCTGGGAGACAGTCAGCATGGTTTTAGGAAAGGGAGATTGTGTCTAACTAACCTGCTTGATTTTTTTGAGGATGCAACATCGACAATGGATAATTGCTAAGCATATTGCATGGTTTATTTAGATTTCCTGAAAGCTTTTGACAAATTGCTGCATAAAAGATCAATTCTCAAACTGAACGCAGTTAGGATTCAAGGAAATGCATGCACATGGATCAGAGAGTGGTTAACATGTAAAAAACAGAAAGTACTGATTTAAAGGGACATGGTGTAAATTAAAAAGGGAGACTACTATCTTGTAAGCATGACATATTATAGTAAGTCGTGTGCACTAGATATTATGTTCTGCGCACAACATAGCAGCCTCCCATTTTAATTTTGACACCATGTACATTACTATGCCACGCATACATCAAATTTATTTTCCAGCATATCAAACACATGTTTTTGTGTCCTTTATAAACAAAACCAAAATCCAAAAACAAGAAAGAAAAAAGTTGAAATGGTTAAGACAGTTCACTCCAGATTTGTTAATATTCCAACTATTCTAATTAGCTTTTCCGATTCCCATGTGATTCTATGACAACATGAAAATAACCATGATTGTTCTGGTTTTAGACCTGACCTCATCTGACCACTGGTCACTACACATGTTGTATGAAGTGAACCCACCTGCTGTACCAGTTAAGCAGTGTGTGCTGGAAAGCCTTGTCAGAACATGGGTCAGGTAGGGGCGCAGTGGCAATCTTACTTGACAATTTCCTGTCTTTTTCGGAATTGTCAGCTCTTACCGTCAAATAAAACTTTAGTTTTTTGTGTTTAATATATATAATACCCAAAATAATCTGCATTGTAGTAAACAAGAGAGTTAACTATGGTTGTCCAGAAGAATTTATATATCTGAATGTCAGGATGTGAGTGGTGCGGGTATGATGTAATGTCCTAAGAGCAGGTTATTTACAAAAGGGAACAGTCTCTGTTTTTGTTATTTACACAAAATAGGTGGGGGTTTGTCCCTGCTACCAGCAATGATATTGGGGACGATGGAAGTACAGGTCCAGAAATAAAAAGGATAAACAAAACAAACACAGAGTCCTGACAGCACAGACATGGCTTGACGTTGTGGCAGTGTGCAGGTGTTCCAGTGTAGGGACGGGTTGTGGTGCTGTGCAGGGGTACTGGTGATCTGGGTTTTGTGTGGCTGCAGCTCACAAATCACTACTTGTCTGCAACACAAAAGCAAAACAAAAGCACAGCACTCCGGCACATTAGTATTTCAGCAAAAGTTGCCATCCTCGCGTGGTTGCGTCCACTTTTTACTGCTAAACGCCTCCAGTGCGCCATCACGTTCTATCCAATCACTGCACACATCACAGCTGATCACAATAGAGTTGTGCAGCAGTCTTACAGCTACAGTCTTTTCCCAAGATGGCCAGCATCCAGTTCCGTCCTACCATGGAGTCGATCCCTGTGAAGGCGTACCACCAACCTTACTTAGCGCCATTCCTGGCAGGGCACCTCAGATTCCTTCTCTCCTGCCGCCTTTTTGCATCTGGAAAAACTTTATAAAGCCCTATCGCCCTTGCACACTCGAGATACTGCACAGATTTACTTTAGAAGCAGAACATCAAAGTGACATCTGTGTTGTTATGGTCAGTTAGCTTAATGCTCAGTATTGGATATCTCAGTTAAAACAGATAGCCTATACTGTAGTACAATTTTAGTAGGCTAATATATTGACTGTAGAGGAATAGGAGGTCAGGTGGCACAAGTATTACACTTGTTGCACATGGTCAGGGTAGAAATACAGTAAAAGAAAAATAAGCAGAGCTGGCCAAAATATCAATTTGACTATGTTGCAATTTAACTCCAACCAATATATTTGATACTGGACATAATATCTACTTTTAGTAATGTTTCATTTTGCAGTTTGAAAATGTTGATGATCATTTGGTTTTACTAGGAATCACAAATATAATTGTACTAAAAACTGGGATTTATGGAAAATGGGGTTATTAAAAAGCCTGTTGATTGCTGATGTGTCTGGTGTATTTGGATCAAAATCAATGTAGGTGATTCTTCAGTGCTGTAAATTACTCTAAAAAGTCCACCTGGGTGTAGGGTGTGCAGGGTGTAGATTGAGAACTATTTTATCCACACTATGTTCCTTAATAATCATTCAATACTACAATATGTTCATCTTCATGTGCCTTAAATCCCATTAAAGCAACCATATCCATCCTTTGACAGCTCGTTAATGACTACCACTCTAATCTGATAACAATGTAACATGTTCTTCAGTTGCTGTCGAGAATATATTATTGGCAAACATATGATCTATTATTATTTTTTTTTTAATGTAAGCAGAAAATAAATCATGTTAAAAAAATTCTCATAGTGAGCTGGTCAGTGTTTCATGACATGTCTCTCGTTCTCCTTTATTAGATATGGTTTTTAGCGGAGTTATGAAGCAACACAAGTGGTACAATGAAAAGTTCTGAAATAAGAAGACAACAGTAGATGGGTGCCATAGTTAAAAGACTGATAATTGTGTTCCACCATATAACCAGTGTGCGAATGATAGTGGATTGGCATTATGAAGAATATGGGGGTCATGACCATACCGCATTATAATGATGGGTCACATTTTAAAAAGTGTTGCAGTTGTGTACATCTAGTTTAAATGCAAGAAAAAAATACTAGTTTCCCACCATAAAGTTAGTTTAAAATGACTTTTACAAGTTGAAACAAAGAACTGCTATCTGTTAAAACAGAAATAACCCTAACCCTAACATTCTGCAAGATCACAATAAGATGTTAATCCAGAAGGTCTGTTGAGGTTGTATATACATCCGCACTTGGTGGAAAGTGAATCTGGAGATCAAAGTAACTGAAGTGCAGACAAGCCCAGGACAGTCTCCAGTTATCAGGGCATCTGTCAATTTACTGATGTGTTTATATCTGAGAAATCAACCAGATGAATGTCTTCTTCACCACACACACACAGTATGAACTAGCTCTATTTACTAATATTATGTGGGGTGGTGAATGAATGATGCAGGCAATTTCTTTTTTGAGAGAAGCAACATCTCTCAAAGAAGAAGAAAGGGAGCACAGCGCAAACTCAACAGGCTGTTAATGAAGTCTGGAATGTTGTCCACAGATAATTCCCAAATGTTTAGATGTTGTCCATCTGGCATCTGAATAAATTGTCGTTCCAGGAACATTCTGGTGGGTATTATTCTGGTCTACAGTCTTCGTCCTATGGAATGAAATACAGTACATCGAGAAATACACATTCCACAAAAGTGTCAGTCACTTCCCTGTACCTCACCCCTCCATTTAGCCTTCCTGTGCTTTGAGCTGTCATGCTTTTATTAAAATACAACCGAGGTCCTACTGTAGCTGCACTGGATATATTCAGCAATCTCAGGGTCATTTCCAGGCTGTCCTCTGAAGCTTCATTCTCAACCCTAATAAGAGGATTATATTCTTCTCACGCACCCCATGGAAATTACATTTTCTATAATAAATTAAAAGAGGTATACTACCATTCCTTGACCAAAACATAATTCTTCTGGAGTATATTTTCAGTAATAACACGCACAGCTGTTTTGTGTTGTTGTTATATGTACAGCATAGTAATAACATATAGTAAAGATAACTCTATGACTACAGACTAACAGCAACTAGGATGTTGTTACAAGATCCATCTTTTGTTTGTTGATATGCCTGTGGGAGTGTGGTAGATGCCGTTGCATTGTTTTGGGAATATTTTAGGGACTCGTTTTAGGGATTTGCTTATTATTATTATTATTATTATTATTATTATTATTATTATTATTTTATTATTATTATTATATTATTATTATCCATGTAAGTCTGTTGGCTTACTGCACTTTGAGATGGAACTGTAGGCTGAGCACTGCCACTTCACATTGATATGATGCTGATTTCTTTTGATTTCTGTCAGAACTAATACTGACGCAGTATATTCAGTGCCCAGAAAAAGTTTGTGAACCCCTTAGGATTTTCATATGTTTCAAACCTACAATGTTATTTGATCTTAATCTAAATCCTAATAATAGATAAAGATAACTCGATTAAACAAATGACACAAAAACATGATACTTTTTCAACATTTATTTATCCACAAATGATTCAATGTTCAATATCCATGTGTGAAAAAGTATGTGGACCTTTAGATTCAGTAACTGGTGACAACCCCTTGAGCAGCAATGACTTCAACTAAGTGTCTCCTGTAACTGTTGGTCAGTCTCTCACATCGGTTTTGAGGAATTTTGGCCCATTCCTCCTTACAGAACTGCTTCAACTCGGTGACATTTGAGGGCTTCCTTGCATGGACAACTCGCTTCAGGTCCTTCCACAACATTTCGATGGGGTTTAGTCTCGGACTTTGACTAGGCCATTCTAAAACGTGTAATTTTTTTGTAGATCTGCTTGTATGTTTAGGACCATTGTCTTGCAGCATGATCTACTTTCGGTTCAGCTTCAGCTCACAGATGGATGGCCTGACATTCTCCTCTAGAATCTTCTGATACATTATAGAATTCATGGTTGTGTCAATGATGGATTTAAATTGGGTTTTCAAATTTTCAAAATACAATCAGGATAACTTTGATCAGGATTTCGTTTCAGTAACACTTTTAATCAAGATGAAATATTGCAATCAGCTTTTTGTTTTTTTTTTCAATGAGAGATCACAGAGTATTTTTTTTTTCACTTTTCATATTCAAGCTGGTACGTATGTATGTCTTATGGTAAAAGTCTGAATCTGGTCAATCTTAAATGTTATCAGTAAATATCAACATTTACCAAATAATGTGGTAAATGTCCGAAATTTTGAAGAAATAGTTTGCTTTTTGGACATTTGCCAGTTAATCTTATGATTTATGAAGCTTATTGGTAAATGCAGGTCTCACCAAGTAATGTATTTATTCCTGCATGTAAACTGTCAATTAACAAAATAATCATTAACGTCAAAGAATATATTTATTTCTGCATACACATTTTCCATTAACAAAATAATCATTAATGAGCTTACAGTAATGCACAATTGAGCAATTTAAACTAGTTCAACAAGGTACTGGACAATATTTGATCCACTTATGTAAAACAGTGAACATTCTGGTAAATTTGCATGTAAAACAATTCACAATGGTGTTGAAAGATATTGTACTCCAAATATGTAGTAGTTTGATGAAAAATAACATTTTGTTAAATGCAAATTAAATCATTTAGGACCTTAGTTTTTTCAACAGAAAATCACACTTTAGTTATGGCACAAAATGCCACAAAGACAGGTAAATGTTCGAAGTAAAGCGTTATGTTTATTTCGGACATTTACTGCTTTGTCAACATTTATCAGTAAATCTTAAGATTTCCCAATATTCAAACTTGTATCATAACATATACACTCTCAAATATCTGTAAAATTGAAATAGTATGTGCTTGATTTAAGGAAAACATATTTAGTGTGGTAACTCTTTTACCACACTAAATATACAAATATTATGTGTGTCTGGGGAAGGGCGGTAGAAGTAAAGCTAATGTGGGAAAAGAAATATACATCTTTAATCATCGCAAAATTATATTTCTAGCATTCATGAGCGATTCTTATTAAACTTAAATCTATTTCCCTATGTTGATAAAGTGTTTGTAGTTATTTCCAATGCTGTCCTTCAGTGCACTTCACATCCAACGACCTTGGTGTGCTACTGCTGTATGTGCACCATGGTGCACATGCTCAGGCTCAGGCTGGTTGTCACTTAAGTGCTCACCTTCAATGAGTGACACATTGCAAGTGCAAACTAAACTGTGCAAAACAGTGCAGGCTACAATAATGTTACATGCTTGCGATGGTTCCACATGCAGGTACATTTCTAATAAGCAAATCCTATATCGAGCATCCTGTTGATGGAGCATGGGCATTGTAGAAATACTTTTATAGCTGCAGTGACATAAGGTGTCATTAGCCATGGCAAAAGCGGATAGGCGTCATTATCTAAAATTGCAAATTGAAACCAAACTTTATGTTTGCCTCCTTAAAGCTCATTTAAGAGAGGCTGGGCTCCCTACCATTGATGAAGACTAAATCAAAGCATCAAAAAGAGAAATAGTTGAGACTGATGACTGAAAGTAATGTGTGCCAACCAGACCAATCAAAATAGCTAAATAAAGTACAACAGATCAATTACCTTCAAGTACTTCCTTCAAAAAATATTTCCTTCGAACCAAAACTAGAAAATTTGTCCAGTTTCATCTGGTGAAACTATTGAAGACTTGGTTCACTATTTGATACATTACATTATCAGTAATGGCAAGTAAACTCATGAACCAGCCTCTTGGACTGGGCAGTAGAGGTATCAGTGTCTCAGCCAAGCTTCCAGGAAGTAGACCATTTTTTGCCTTGTTCAAGCCAGGATCGAATGAAAGGGAATAGGTTAAAGTCTTCCAGACATGTTCCATTCAGCTGGAGGGCATCAGGTCTGAGATTGCAGAAATAGTCCGAAGCCATCAACAATCTGTGGCAATTAGGTTGATAAGTGAGAAACCTCTCTAGCACTGATGTTGCTGGATATGTTCTCACTGCTGTTATTAGTTGGTAAAGTTAATCTTTTGGCTCCTTACCATCAAGTTTGAACCTTCGAAATGTAGCGTAGCCAATGCAGATCCACATTATAAACACATAAGCATAGCAGTAGTGTGTAATGTCTTCATGTAGGGTTAAAAAAAAAAAAAAAAAGGAACCGACATTTAATTTGAACATGGTGAAGCTCTTAAATGATGTCATTAGGTTAAAATCCCTGAGAAAATTTAAACGAATAATAATAATTAATAATGATTATCATAATAATAGTTATTATTATTATTATTATTATTATTATTATTATTATTATTATTATTATTATTATTATCCATGTAAGTCTGTTGGCTTACTGCACTTTGAGATGGAACTGTAGGCTGAGCACTGCCACTTCACATTGATATGATGCTGATTTCTTTTGATTTCTGTCAGAACTAATACTGACGCAGTATATTCAGTGCCCAGAAAAAGTTTGTGAACCCCTTAGGATTTTCATATGTTTCAAACCTACAATGTTATTTGATCTTAATCTAAATCCTAATAATAGATAAAGATAACTCGATTAAACAAATGACACAAAAACATGATACTTTTTCAACATTTATTTATCCACAAATGATTCAATGTTCAATATCCATGTGTGAAAAAGTATGTGGACCTTTAGATTCAGTAACTGGTGACAACCCCTTGAGCAGCAATGACTTCAACTAAGTGTCTCCTGTAACTGTTGGTCAGTCTCTCACATCAGTTTTGAGGAATTTTGGCCCATTCCTCCTTACAGAACTGCTTCAACTCGGTGACATTTGAGGGCTTCCTTGCATGGACAACTCGCTTCAGGTCCTTCCACAACATTTCGATGGGGTTTAGGTCTGGACTTTGACTAGGCCATTCTAAAACGTGTAATTTTTTTGTAGATCTGCTTGTATGTTTAGGACCATTGTCTTGCAGCATGATCTACTTTCGGTTCAGCTTCAGCTCACAGATGGATGGCCTGACATTCTCCTCTAGAATCTTCTGATACATTATAGAATTCATGGTTGTGTCAATGATGGATTTAAATTGGGTTTTCAAATTTTCAAAATACAATCAGGATAACTTTGATCAGGATTTCGTTTCAGTAACACTTTTAATCAAGATGAAATATTGCAATCAGCTTTTTGTTTTTTTTTTCAATGAGAGATCACAGAGTATTTTTTTTTTCACTTTTCATATTCAAGCTGGTACGTATGTATGTCTTATGGTAAAAGTCTGAATCTGGTCAATCTTAAATGTTATCAGTAAATATCAACATTTACCAAATAATGTGGTAAATGTCCGAAATTTTGAAGAAATAGTTTGCTTTTTGGACATTTGCCAGTTAATCTTATGATTTATGAAGCTTATTGGTAAATGCAGGTCTCACCAAGTAATGTATTTATTCCTGCATGTAAACTGTCAATTAACAAAATAATCATTAACGTCAAAGAATACTGGTATATTTATTTTTGCATACACATTTTCCAGTAACAAAATAATCATTAATGAGCTTATAGTAATGCACAATTGAGCAATTTAAACTAGTTCAACAAGGTACTGGACAATATTTGATCCACTTATGTAAAACAGTGAACATTCTGGTAAATTTGCATGTAAAACAATTCACAATGGTGTTGAAAGATATTGTACTTCAAATATGTAGTAGTTTGATGAAAAATAACATTTTGTAAATGCAGATTAAATCATTAAGGACCTTAGTTTTTTCAACAGAAAATCACACTTTAGTTATGGCACAAAATGCCACAAAGACAGGTAAATGTTCGAAGTAAAGCGTTATGTTTATTTCGGACATTTACTGCTTTGTCAACATTTATCAGTAAATCTTAAGATTTCCCAATATTCAAACTTGTATCATAACATATACACTCTCAAATATCTGTAAAATTGAAATAGTATGTGCTTGATTTAAGGAAAACATATTTAGTGTGGTAACTCTTTTACCACACTAAATATACAAATATTATGTGTGTCTGGGGAAGGGCGGTAGAAGTAAAGCTAATGTGGGAAAAGAAATATACATCTTTAATCATCGCAAAATTATATTTCTAGCATTCATGAGCGATTCTTATTAAACTTAAATCTATTTCCCTATGTTGATAAAGTGTTTGTAGTTATTTCCAATGCTGTCCTTCAGTGCACTTCACATCCAACGACCTTGGTGTGCTACTGCTGTATGTGCACCATGGTGCACATGCTCAGGCTCAGGCTGGTTGTCACTTAAGTGCTCACCTTCAATGAGTGACACATTGCAAGTGCAAACTAAACTGTGCAAAACAGTGCAGGCTACAATAATGTTACATGCTTGCGATGGTTCCACATGCAGGTACATTTCTAATAAGCAAATCCTATATCGAGCATCCTGTTGATGGAGCATGGGCATTGTAGAAATACTTTTATAGCTGCAGTGACATAAGGTGTCATTAGCCATGGCAAAAGCGGATAGGCGTCATTATCTAAAATTGCAAATTGAAACCAAACTTTATGTTTGCCTCCTTAAAGCTCATTTAAGAGAGGCTGGGCTCCCTACCATTGATGAAGACTAAATCAAAGCATCAAAAAGAGAAATAGTTGAGACTGATGACTGAAAGTAATGTGTGCCAACCAGACCAATCAAAATAGCTAAATAAAGTACAACAGATCAATTACCTTCAAGTACTTCCTTCAAAAAATATTTCCTTCGAACCAAAACTAGAAAATTTGTCCAGTTTCATCTGGTGAAACTATTGAAGACTTGGTTCACTATTTGATACATTACATTATCAGTAATGGCAAGTAAACTCATGAACCAGCCTCTTGGACTGGGCAGTAGAGGTATCAGTGTCTCAGCCAAGCTTCCAGGAAGTAGACCATTTTTTGCCTTGTTCAAGCCAGGATCGAATGAAAGGGAATAGGTTAAAGTCTTCCAGACATGTTCCATTCAGCTGGAGGGCATCAGGTCTGAGATTGCAGAAATAGTCCGAAGCCATCAACAATCTGTGGCAATTAGGTTGATAAGTGAGAAACCTCTCTAGCACTGATGTTGCTGGATATGTTCTCACTGCTGTTATTAGTTGGTAAAGTTAATCTTTTGGCTCCTTACCATCAAGTTTGAACCTTCGAAATGTAGCGTAGCCAATGCAGATCCACATTATAAACACATAAGCATAGCAGTAGTGTGTAATGTCTTCATGTAGGGTTAAAAAAAAAAAAAAAAAGGAACCGACATTTAATTTGAACATGGTGAAGCGCTTAACTGATGTCATTAGGTTCTGCAGAGTGCTTTCGATTCAAAGGGAATTGTCAGCTTTTAACTGGCCAATTATCATTATGTATGTTTTGCCACATCTCAATTTAAAACTTTTAAACATCAGTAGATCAAAGAATTGTAACAAAAGGATTTTTTTTTTAAAACCCTACCTGAAGACATTAGACACTAGTGTTATGCTTATATGTTTATAATGTGGATCTGCATCGGCCACGCGAAACTCACCTGTCTACGATTAAAAGGCAACAATTTGTTTTTAATTGAAAGCACTTTGGAGATTATACACCAAGCACAGCCTAATTAAAATGTGTTGGTTCAGTGAAACCTTAAAGGCATATTATTTGGAACCGCTGTGTTCATCCCATCCATAATATACAGTGTGTGTCTATATATATATATATATATATATATATATATATATATATATATATATATATATATATATATATATATATATATATATCACAGGCAGTGGCATCCAGTAAAGGTACTCCACATGGAGTGCAGGATGTGCCCTATAGTCTGGATGTCGCCGGTTTGAGTCGAGGCTATTCCTTTGCTGACCGAGGACAGGCAATGCACAATTGGCCGAGCGCCACCCGGGGGGAGGGAGGGCTAGGTCCGCCAGGGTGTCCTTGGCTCACCGTGCACCAGTGACCCCTGTGGTCTGGCCGGATGACTAAGGGCTTGCCTGTAAGCTGCCCAGGGCTGCGTTGTCCTCCGACGCTGTAGCTCTGGGTGGCTGCATGGTGAGTCTGCAGTGTGTAAAGATGCAGGTGGCTAATGGCACATTGTGAAGGGAAACTCCCCATCTATATGAACATGCTTGGAACTGGCAGGGAGGGGGTTAAATTTCTCCCTGCCAGAAAAACATGTGAGAATGTGGCTGGAGCCCTAATTGAATAATTATTGATTAATTGGGACCCAGCCACAGGGGATAAAAGCCAGGGGAGAGGCCCTGGCTGGCAGTAGAGTAGAGTAGAGTAGAGTAGAGTAGAGTAGAGTAGTGAGTAGTGAGTAGTGAGTAGTGAGTAGTGAGTAGTGAGTAGTGAGTTTTCTGTTTGGGGTGTGGTCTTTTGTTTGAGAGTTTGTTTTTATGTTGGAGAGTTTCTGTGTTTTTAAAATTAAAGGAAGACCCGGAACTGACTGTTTATTTTTGTATCATTTTGATTATTTATTTTTGAACCTCTTTTTGTTGGCCCTTGTGCCTGTTTATTTGACTATTTTATTTAATAAAATAACTTTATTTTAAAAGTCTGGGAGTGGTTGATGCACCCCGAAGTGGACCTCTCCCACGACCTTCCCGTCGCCATCAACATGCTGTGGCATAGAGATGGGGAGAGATGGGAGGAGTGGGAGGGAGACCATCACCCAGGATCCCTCCAGGAAATCTTCATTATGGTCCAGGCATACCTGGCCGCTGCCGTCACCCAGAGAAGGGGAGCCGCTGCCGCTCCCAGAGCCCAGAGACGAGGGGGAGCCGCTGCTCCCGGAGCCCAGAGACGAGGGGGAGCCCAGAGACGAGGGGGAGCCGCCGCTCCCAGAGCCCAGAGACGAGGGGGAGCCGCCGCTCCCGGAGCCCAGAGACGAGGGGGAGCCGCCGCTCCCGGAGCCCAGAGACGAGGGGGAGCCGCCGCTCCCGGAGCCCAGAGACGAGGGGGAGCCGCCGCTCCCGGAGCCCAGAGACGAGGGGGAGCCGCCGCTCCCGGAGCCCAGAGACAAGGGGGAGCCGCCGCTCCCGGAGCCCAGAGACGAGGGGGAGCCGCCGTTCCCGGAGCCTAGAGAGGGGGAGCTGTTGCTTCACATCGCCTGGGGTTGCCAACTGCTCTGCATCGCCTGGGGTTGCCAACTGCTCTGCATCGCCTGGGATTGCTAACTGCTCTGCATCGCCTGGGGTTGCCTGCCTGCCCTGCATCGCCTGGGGTTGCCTGCCTGCCCTGCATCGCCTGGGGTTGCCTGCCTGCCCGCATCGCCTGGGGTTGCCTGCCTGCCCGCATCGCCTGGGGTTGTCAACTGCTCCGCATTGCCTGGGGTTGCCTGCCTGCCCGCATCGCCTGGGGTTGCCAACTGCTCTGCATCGCCTGGGGTTGCCTGCCTGTCCGCATCTCCTGGGGTTGCCTGCCTGCCCGCATCGCCTAGAGAGACTCTCTGTGTGCTAGTCCACCATCGCCTGGGGTTGCCAAGGGATCCAGAGGGAGCCGGGCCGCCGTTCCCGCTTCCGCCACCAGAGGAAGCCGGGCCGCCGTTCCCGCTTCCGCCACCAGAGGGAGCCGGGCCGCCGTTCCCGCTTCCGCCACCAGAGGGCGCCCAGTCACGGGGGTTCAGTCCTGATGGGAGAACGCCAGAGGGGAAATTGGACATTCCACCTTGGCCGCCCCTATGGACCACAGACTTCTCCCCATCCTAAGACTGGATAAAGGACTTTGGGACTTGAGGGGGGAGGTGGTCATTGAGGCCATGTGTGCTACGCACAAGGGGGGGGGGATATGTGATGGGGAACTCCCCGTCTATATGAACATACTTGGAACTGGCAGGGAGGGGGTTAAATTTCTACCTGCCAGAAAAACATGTGAGAATGTGGCTGGAGCCCTAATTGAATAATTATTGATTAATTGGGCTCCAGCCACAGGGGATAAAAGCCAGGGGAGAGGCCCTGGCTGGTAGTAGAGTAGAGTGTGAGTAGTGAGTAGTGAGTAGTGAGTAGTCATGTGTTTTCTGTTTGGGGTGTGGTCTTTTGTTTGAGAGTTTGTTTTTATGTTGGAGAGTTTCTGTGTTTTTAAAATTAAAAGAAGACCTGGAACTGACTGTATATTTTTGTAAGTTCATTTTGATTATTTAATTTTGAACCTCTTTTTGTTGGCCCTTGTGCCTGTTTATTTGACTATTTTATTTAATAAAAGAACTTTATTTTTGCTTTTATTCTGTCTCTGAGCCTCAATCCACTCGCCAGCCTGTCACACACATGCTTCAGAGGACATCGTGTGCTCGTCTTCACCCCTGTCGAGTCAGCGCAGGGGTGGTATGCGTGAGCTGAGCTAAACAAAATAATCAGACACTACTAAATTGGGGAGAAAATAACAAAAAAAAAAATGAATTGGCGACTACTACATTTTTTTAAAAGTAAAAATTGCTAGAAATTTTACAATTTACAAAATACATACAATTTTAGGATTTTTTTATTTTGTGGATGAGAAATAAATAGATGTCTGCAAATGTTTATTTCAGAATTTGTTTTGCAAAACTCAAAAAATGCTAATTAAAATGTATTCATACCCTTTGATGCTATGCTAATATTGTCTACAAGGTGCTAGAAATGTCAATATGATAATGCAGAACATAATTCTAGAAAAGTCTAGAAAATGCCTGATTGTAGGTGAATATTCTTAGAGAGCGTAAAAGGTTTAGGCATAGGATGAGTGCTGTCATTACCAATAAGTCAATATGGGGAAGAAAAAAAGTAAAGTGCTATCTGAAGACCTTAGGCAGAAAATTACTTATTGTCATAAAGCTAGAGAAGGATAGAAGGAGATTTACATGCATTTTCAGTATTCCAAATTCAACTATTGTTTCTATAATGAAGAAGTACGAGACTCATGGTACTATCACAACACTCCCTTGGTCTGGAAGAAAGACTGCCAAAGTTATTCAAAGTGAATTGTCTGCAAGTGAGACTGGGGTTTCCACTTCAACCAGAGGACAAGTATTGCACGGTGAAGATCTCAATGGTTGCAGGCCAAGGAAAAAGCCAGTTAGGAAAACATCACATGGACAAGTCTCTTAAAGTTTGCAAAACGGCATTTGAATAACATTGAGGCTGTGTGGTGTGGTGGTTAAAGGAACAGCCACTGACTCACTGTGTGACCCCGAGCAAGTCACTTAACCTCCTTGTGCTCCGTCTTTCGGGTGAGATGTTCTTGACTCTGCAGCTGATGCGTAGTTAACACACCCTAGTCGTGTATGTTGTAAAGAGCTTTGTTATGGTGGTCCACTATGAAAGGTGCTATATACAAATAAAGATTATTATGAGTTCTGGTCAAAGTTTTTGTGGAGTGATGAAAGAAAAATTGAGCTATTTGGTCATGCTGATAGTTGTTATGTTTGGAGAAAGTCTGGTGAGGCGTACAAAGAAAAGAACACCAAACCTACTGTCAAGCATGGGGGTGGTAATATCCTTCTCTGGGGCTGTTTTTCCTCTAATGGCACAGTTCCAATAATGGTAAAATGGATTCTATAGCATGCCGAAATATGTTGGCCAATCATCTGAAACCCTATACTACAAAACTTGGTTTAAAGCACAACTGGACATTCCAACATGACAACAATCCAAAGCACACATCAAAATCTACTTTAGAATGGTTAAAGAATACAATCATGGTTCTGGAATGGCCTAGTCAAAGTACCAGTCTAAATCTGATTGAGAACCTTAGGAGTCCTTGGAATGTGAATGAACTGGAACAATTGTGCATTGAAGACTGGTCAAAATTCACTAAAGAAGCATGGCAAAAGCTCATTGACATATATCCTAATCATTTTAAAATGGTTGTTATTGCTAAAGGTGCATCAACTAGCTATTAATTTAATTTTCCTTGTCTGGGTATGTATACTTTTGAATTCACATTTTTGGAGTTTTGCAAAACAATTGCTCAAATAAATAATTGTAGACATCTACTTGATGCAACTTTCTGAAATTTCTGGAAATCATAAATTTCCATTGAGATAGCTTGTGTAACTGACCTTTGTCTTGGTCATGTCAGATCCTACTCATGATGTACAATGCAAAAGACCAAAAAACTTGGGGAGAAATATATAAAAATAAATAAATAAATAAAGGCTAATCCTGTTGAGCAGAGATCCTTAATCGCAAAACTTCAAACAAATTAATATCACTCAGACAAACTGGTATGAAATCTTACAAAAGTAAGTTATAAGAACACTATTATTTTCACAAGTCCTAGAATGGATTGTCTAAGTTTTATCTAGCTACCATATGACACTGTTACTTTCACATTGCTAGAATAATTAAGCTCTGCTTTGATATAGGGTGTAGTCATCTCCCAAAAATTCTACAAAACTTGTATCTCAAATTAGTCTTCATAGTTATTCTTTTGTTATTAATATCACATAATATAAAAATGATGGAAACTTTATTTGGAAACAACTAGACTTTTCTTTATATATTTAAATGAGGTAAGAAAGCCACATGCAGAGTGAAAAACAGGGACATATTTTTTCTATTGTCATCTGCCCAAAACATACAGAAAAATATTAGAGGAAAGCAATATAGACTCAACATGCATTCATTACTAGACAAAACACCAGAGCTCAACAAATAACAACCCAGTCAATCTTTTGTTGTAATCTGTCTGGAACACTACACAACTTTTTTATACACAATATATTGCAGTGCTTATAATTATTTTAACGTGTACTTTATAATACCAGATGCCAGGATAAATTTGCATATAGTGCAGGGATGGAAATAAGACACTGCAGCTCAACTGCAATGCAGTTGCAATGCAGTTTGAGCCATATCAGATTTTAGGAGCTGCTGGCACTGTACACATTCTACTGATGTAGTAGAAAAACAAATATATTTGCCTACAACTCGCAAAATACGGAATGGTTCAAACTGCTACGCAAGGAGAGTCTTATTTCCATCCTTGTAGCGTGTAGCTTAGAAAGACGAATTAGTCAATACATTTGTCTCTGGCTAAGACTAGAACACCCCTTGGGAAGCAAGTAAAGTCTTCCCTTAGCCAAAGTGTTCTCTAAGACAGAGTTGATAACTGGACATAATATGTCAATGCCAATTACGATGTGAATCAATAAGTGCAAATCTAATATTACTTATGTCATGACGCATGTGCATCAACATATGCAATGAAAAGAATAAATAAGAGAAAAGCAATAAGCAAGGCTATGTTAATAAACTATAATAATAAACTAACTGACAAACTAAACTAACCGATGACAAACTAAATTAACATAGCACCCCTATATACATGCAGCACTGGCTCTAACAGCGATTATGAATACGGGAGCACTATTCAAGACAAGCATACATTAACACATGAACACAACAACCTACACACATTAAAAAATGCAGCAGCAGCTTTAGATTAATTAAGAATACTGTAGCAATATGCATGACAATAGCAGAAATGGAAGAAGACGACAACATTGTAAACATGCTTGTATGCGAGAAATCCACCTCAAACGATCCAGTTTCTGGATACTTCTCGGGTCAATTGGAAACTGACAATGTGTTGATCGGGCAATAATCTAGGGACAGGTTTTCAGTTGAGCAACCAGCCTTCACCCATGTATTGCATGAAAATGAATGACGAAACAAGCATTGGTTTGTGATGTTGATAGTCACTGTAATTATTAATTATATACGAGTAGGTATTTAAGAATAAAACTTATTTAAATATAATTTATTTCGGAGCAGTTTTTATCACCTGATGTGGTCCAGTCCAGTTTTCTTAATCATGACTCTTCACGAGAAATTAAAACTCCCGCTCACTTGTATGGCCTCTTGCTGGACGTGTTTCTATTCATACTGCAGTTTGATTGGTAGCATCTCCAGTCATTCATACTGCGCGTGGCTGAAACAGCAGTTTGATTGGTAGCATCTCCAGTCATTCATACTGCGCGTGGCTGAAACAGCAGTTTGATTGGTAGTAAGAGGATGTGCTTCTACAACACTTGCTCGCAATATTTTAAATATAAAGCTTGTAAAGGTAAAGCTAATTCAGTAGTGTTGATAACTGTCTTGCTTATGTTACCAAAAACTGTCTTTCCCCACAAAATTTAAAACCAAGAAATATCTGGCAACACAGAAAATCTTCCTACAGCAAACAGATTTCTAGCATTTCTGGTGAGAAGGGGGCCAAAACAAGGTTGTTACTTCAAAGTTCAAATTGCACCAGAATTGTGAACAACTGTTTTTGCACATTAAGTATTACATAGTCTGTAATTTGTACTAATTCCATCTGTGTGGAATGTTATTGTATGCCATGTACAGTTAAAAGCAGTAAAGCAGTATTCATCATTACAGAATACTATACTGTAGTAAAGCATCTATTAGAAAGGCTGACAAAAAATGGGTTTGCTATTATAATAGAATCTTTTGAAAGAACCTAGTGAATCAGTCATGTGCTTCAGCCTACTCTAGGGCTGATCAGAAACTTTATTTTAATAATAGATTTTGACAAAAACTGATCTTTTATTATTCTGAAATTAATGACTTTCCAGCAGTATGACTGATTCTAAAAAACAAATTGTAATTTTTCTTCTGTTAGACTCAGATTAGTTTACCTGAAATTAAAGTAAATATTCAGATTTCTTCCCACCAAACCCCTTAACAGCTCTAGCTTTGTTTAAATCATCATCCTTTTCTTTTCCAAGTTCCTTTCTACAGTAGTATTAACATACCTTTATCACTAAAGGTTATTGGAAGGTCAGCCATTGGGAAGAGCATCATTTGTTTCTTTTATTTAAAATAATCTGGTAATTTGTACCTCACATGTTGCATGTAACTAGTTTTCCCACTAGAAATAGTGGTAGGATGTGCTTCAGTCAATTGATAAATGACCAGGGAGTATTATGTTGTCATAAATAATAGCCGCCTCTTGTCAGTTTCTGGACGCCAAAACACTGTGACATGCCGGCAGAGCAGATGGAACTGCTCTTGAGTGCTTTGCATTGGTTTATGCATTTCCTGTTTTGAGGAATGGTTTTACTCAACCTTGTTTCCATTTGGAACACCTCATTGACTGCACTGGATCTGTGGTTAGAGAAGTACTGTAAGGCTTTGGGCTTTTGCAAAGCAAAGCGCTGTAAAAAAAACAAAACGTTTTTTTGTTGTTTTTATTATGAAAATTAAAGCTTATCCAGAGAAAAAAAACAGTAGTTTAGTTGGCCTGAGTTTCATCAGAATCCACCTCCCTGTCTATATTTAGAAATACTGTTGCATCTGTGAAACATAACATCTGTTTCATTTTAAATATTTTACCCTGTGGAAAAAAAAAAAAAAAAAAATATTTGTGTCACCACATGGTTATGTTATTTCAAATTTTGGGTGGACACCAATTATTAAATCAGAGTTTATCCTCCATGAACATTGTTTAATTTGTTCAACAAGAGCAAGTTTAGGCTTGGTTCACAGACCTAGGTCTACCGTATGGCAGAACTAATTATTGTTTCCTTCTTGGCCACGTCACCAACTGAAATGAGATGTTTACTCAGTGGTTTTACTGTAACTGGGTAAACAATGTTAATTTAGTCTGGATATGTAATACAGTAATTAGCGGCTGCTTTTCCAGCTGTGGCCGCTGACAGAAAACCACCTAAAGGGGAAGCTGCATCTCAGTGAGTCTTTACCTGTACAAATAATGTTTAAATCGCTTCACCTTAATAAATAAATGGCCTTAGCATACTAGATGTGTGTTTGAAGCAGCATGTTCAAAGCAAACACTGTATGAGTGGTTCTGCAGAGCATAGAGCATCTTAACATCTACTGTACCAGTGCACTTCAACCCTCTCTCAAAAAAGACTTTGCATATTTAAACTGTTGATGAAGAATGCATTGCTCCATGTTCTCTGAGAAAGTTGTGGAATGGAGTGGAGTGGTTTAAACAGAATGTTTTACCTAGAAAAACATGTTGACTGGTATCCCTAACAGCTCAGCAATGAAAGGGGGATTTTCATTGAGGTGGGAGAGAAAGATAATGAAGAAATATAGGTGCATTCATTATTAGTTTTCATTACTACTAGATCTGAAGATAGTAGTCTGTAACAGTACAGGGAATGCTAGATGTTCTTTTTTGAATGCAGCCTATGTAAGCACTTTTGAAACCATTATTTTCATTATAGAATTCACTTGCACAGTAATTGGAGTAGACAGCATTGTAATAAAGGTTAAGATGTGGCTGTGTCTAAAACAAAAATAATAATAAATGGAGTGAGAAATGTCATGCTGTGGATGCCTGAATAGTCCTCACTTTCAACATAGGCCCTTTTCCAATGGCCCCTTTTGAAATGAACACGTGCCCAAAGAAAAGCAAAATCATTTATGGTCTTCAAACTAAGTGATTTGCCAAGGAACTCTATGAAAAAACAGAGAATTTACAGCATAGTGATCCTCACAGCATCTGCTGTTTCCAGCCATGCCTCAAACACTACACTGATATAATGTAATGTAGGTCAGGGTGAAATGTGCGTGCTGGCAGAAACAGTAAGTCATGGGTATGACTTGATACTGGTTCCCTGTAACTGAACTTGAAGCTGTGGCCATGTGATGAAGGCTAACTGGAAACCTTAACTTGTTTGTTGGACCTCTACAAACATATTATATATATATATATATATATATATATTATATTATAGTGAATATATAATAAATATATCCATCTTTATAAACTCAACAGGTTACTGGTATTTACACCAACTTATGTCTGTCCAAGTTGGTCTATTGATATGTTTAGTAGTATATGAAAATATACTTTCACATAAATACAGGAGCTCTTTAGAGTTCTTTCAAGATTTAGTATCAGTGTACAGATATGATTTAGTGGAATTCCACCATGCAATTGTGTGCAATAAGGGCTTTCTCTCATAATTTTTTTCAACAATCACAGATATTGGTAATATTTGTGATGGCAAATCCCAGTGACATTGGGTTGCTGCTCAACCTGGCACAATCAGTGCTGTTTTGATACTGATACTCATTCTACAAAAACTGCATGCGGGCGGAAGGACGGATGGGCGGGCCCACACACACAGGAAGAGGCGCAGAGTATTTCTAGGCATTTCTTTCTCGATTACAGCATACCTGGTCTCTGAGTCTCTCACTCCAGCAGCTTCCTGCTAATGATTGATTGTACAACACCAAATGCCCCATGTCCTCTACCTCCTGGAAGAGATCCATCCCTACTCCTACTACCTCAGAGGCAGGTTAAAATGTAGGAATCAGGCTCAATTTTCGTATTCATTTATTTCAGTTTTAGGGCCAATTTAAAAACCTGTCCTGTCTCAAATGTGCACAGTAGGCCTCTTTACATTTTAGAAATGTTTCTTTTTCATTTGGGGGTTGGAATGTTAGAAAAAAAAGGCCAGTAATGTGTACAATGCGGGAGGCTGAAGGAAATTCAAATGTGGATGTCTGCAGCCGGCAAGAATGGTTTAAGTCCATAGTGTTAGTTTCTCTCGCTACAAAAGAAAACCCAAAAAGAAGAAAAGGACATAAAAGTTATTTAGTTTTTTGTTAAACTATATTGTTTTGTTCTATTGAATGCAATGCTACTGCTATTCTGTAGAAGGAATCTATGAACAGGTTTTGAAAAAAAATGCTTTGCTATATATATATATGCTGGACTTTCTGGTAAACTAACAAAACCTCTGACCCATTAACCTCAGTGGATGTTATATTATATACTTGCTAATGCTTTTGTATTTTACTGCCTGGAACCAAAGCTTTTTTATGTCTGTGATCCATATTGCATAATTTTGTGTTCTGTGTTCCCACAGATGTTTGAATGTTAATTAAAATGATTATTAATAACAGTGAGATTTAATTATCGCATGTGATTTCTGTCGTATGGTACAAGGCAATAAAGGCATACGCAGTTGAATAAGCCTCATGCCCAGCGATGATCAGCAAAGAAAAAAGCCCAATAAAGTGTTCCCATAAGTTATCTAATTCAATGCGAAGACGCTTCTTCATTATTACTGATTGGTGCTGAAAAAATTTAAAATAAAGTAATAGTTAGGAAATATCATCTTGCAATTAACAGGTTCCTACAATGTTGTGTACGGTGTTGTGTATGAGTGAGCCTCAACGGGTCTGACGGATCACCCTGTAGAGTATGAACTATCCTGAAGAGTGCAGAGACTATAAACCGCGTATTGGTGCACAACTGTAGAACTGCATAAGAACAATATAGGCTATATAATAACCGCAGACAGATGTACACACTGACGACGTTTCTCACATTTTTAAATGGCAGCTCCACAATCGGGAGGGTGTACATTTTTCCCTCCACAATGAATTATAAAGTGCTAAGCCAATCACACTGCATATAAACGTTTAAAAAACTAAAAAATGCAAGTCTGCAAAACACATAAGTGCCTAATTGTGGTCTGAAACTGGAAAATGAATGGTTAACATGCACAGGCATGATGGAACATACTGAACAGGGACTGCATCTGTATTGGTCACCTTCTTTTTTTAATGTTTTGTGTAAACTCCATGGCCGAACATGCATTTGAGAAAAATAAACCTGTGCGTAGTTCTCAGTGCTGTGAAAGAGCGGGCTGGAAATGTCTGCACTGCGCTCCACTCCAGCAGCTGTCCTGCTCCATGTACTGTTGGCTCGCTCTGCTCACACTCTCTGTTCCCAACACAGGGCCGTATTAACCAATATGCCAATAACTCAATTTGCCATAATACGCATAGGCCCCCAGAATCTGGGTTAGCATAGGGCCTCCACTTCCTTTAATCCGGCCCTGTTTATCAGGAAGGATTAGGAGCTGGACCACACACAGTGTTAATGATGCCACGTGCCTCAGGTGTAATTTTAGTTTTTGTGGCCACCTTTTTCATCCGGTGACCCTACAGTAAGCAGTGGATATTGCCAAGCTACTGAACCCTAGAGATAAAAGTTTATTTTGACTAGAATTCGACTTGCACCTAACCAGTAGAGGTTGCTGTGGTGTGGTGCAGTGAAGTGAAGTGAACCGAACCAAGACTAATCCATTTTCCTTCCAAGCCCACAGGCGTGCAAAGGCCAATGCAGCACTCCCTATGGGTTCCGAGCCAAGCTCCGGATCACTTATATAAGATGTCATCCTGTTGGAAATTGCAGGTAAATACCTGTAGTTTTAGAGTACATCTTGGTCCACGTAAGTTGCTGCCATAAACAGCTTTGTGTTCAGTTTATTATATGAGTTCCTGTTGTTCTTCACTTATCTTAGCATGAGAAAGTTAACGTTATGCCTTTTCCAAAGCACTTGATGTTTAATGAAAACCATTCGGTAGCAATTATTATTTTAAAAACTGTTACTAATAGTATCCATATTTTCTTTATTGTCATAGGAGCATAAAAGATGTGTGTGGCATTGCTGGCGCATGGAGAATGTAAAGACAAGCTGGACTATAAATTACTTTTTATTGGAGTAACTAAACATTTCGAAACAGATTTGCACAGTGATCACCAAGGCAATGTATTGCTGGTTAGAAAGTGGCATGTAAGCTTTTTTTAAACAGAGATTGATTTTCAACACAATATCAGGTTCACATAGTCATTATCATCTGCAGTGTTTGAAGTGTAGATGTATACTGTATATGGCACTATAGTTCATTCCTTAACTCAGTGATCAGAAAAATATGATCATATGATGATCACATACAGTAGTAAATATTCCTGTATGAAACAATGTTGTGTTATCAAATGCATGGTTTGTTTCATGTTAATGTGTACGTGTCAGAACTAAATTAGAGATACTCTGAAATAGTCTTGAATAATAAATTGTCACCTCATCTTTATGGCTCTCTTCCAGAAAGTTTGTCACTTTTGCTTTCACAGTTTTTGCCATCTTGACTTCAAGTATTTTGCGTGGCTGTATCTGACGAAATGATGATACATGCATAAGAACATAATAACATAAGAAAGTTTACAAATGAGAGGAGGCCATTCATCCCATCTTGCTAGTTTGAGTTTTGGTAGATTATTGATCCTTGAATCTCATCAGGCAGCTTCTTGAAGGATCCCAGGGTGTCAGCTTCAACAACATTACTGGGGAGTTGGTTCCAGACCCTCACAATTCTCTGTGTAAAAAAAGTGTCTCCTATTTTTTGTTCTGAATGCCCCTTTGTCTAATCTCCATTTCTGGCCCTGGTCCTTGTTTCTTTTTTCAGGTCGAAAAAGTCCCTTGGGTTGACATTGTCAATACCTGTTTGAATGCTTGAATCAGGTCGCCGCATAGTCTTCTTTGTTCAAGACTGAATAGATTCAATTCTTTTAGCCTGTCTGCATATGACAAGCCTTTTAAATCCGGAATAATTCTGGTCTCTCTTCTTTGCACTCTTTCTAGAGCAGCAGTATCCTTTTTGTAGCAAGGTGACCAGAACTGCACACAATATTCAAGATGAGGTCTTACTAGTGCATTGTACAGTTTTAACATTACTTCCCTTGATTTAAATTCAACAGTTTTTATAATATATCTGGGCATCTTGTTGGCCTTTTTTATAGCTTCCCCACATTGTCTAGATGAAGACATTTCTGAGTCAACATAAACTCGTAGATCTTGTTCATAGATTCCTTCTTCAATTTCTGTATCTCCCATATGATATTTATAATGCACATTTTTATTGCCTGCGTGCAATACCTTACACTTTACTCTATTAAATGTAATTTGCCATGTGTCTGCCCAGTTCTGAATCTTGCCTAGATCATTTTGAATGACCTTTACTGCAGTGTTTGCCACTCCTCCTATTTTTGTGTCATCTGCAAATCTGCACTGTAATGTGACTTGTATTACGTCAAACTGTGAGTCATAGGGAGCCATTTTCAGATTACTTTACATCAAAGATAAAGCAACATCTATCATCCAGAAAAAATATTTTCACATTTCAATTTTAGCAAAACTGGCTTAATCCGGGTTTTAGAGCACAGTTGTGTTATCACAAGGCATGAAAATTTTTAAAAGGAAAATATACAGCATTAGCCAAATGCTTTGACTTACCAATGAACTTCATATAAAATATTTTGTTCTGGAAAGTTTTTTGGGGGATTTAAACTCAAGATTTAATGATTTAAAAATCTGTTATTTCAGGACATTTTGGGCAAAAGCCTTTCTTCAGCTGTGTAGAAAGAAAAGTATTTGTTTACTGCAATTATACCTCCTACAAACCTCTATGTCAAACCTTGATGAAACCCGAATCAGGTTTCAAAAGTAGGGTAGTTAGGAGATTTGTTCTGCACAGAAAAGTTTACATGTTTGCTGGTATGAGCAGAAGTGAAGCAATACAATAAACCCCTAACCCTCTCTAAAACAGTTGCTTAGTAAACTGCAAATTTGAATTACTTACATCAAAATAGGAAAATCCATTTTCTAACCCTTTTTTAGTAAGCTTCCAAATTAAACCATGTCAGTTCATTTCCACTTTTCTCAGTTTAGTTTGATTAAAACAAACAACGAAAGGAACATGGATTTTGAACATTGCAAGGATATTTATGCTTTCAAAAGAATCAAACCACATTCAGTTTGAAATAAACAGCTCAAACAAACCAAGTGTGAATGGGCCCTGATGAACAAATCAAGTTTGAACTGGGAATCAGCTCAGAAATAAACTTGTGCGGAAAGCTGTCATCTGTTATTTGCTGATGATGTGCAGCAATTAAGGGAGTACTGGCTAGCAATTTAAAAACAATTTCCCTACATTATCTTTTATTGATTTCACTCCCCTGTTTGTTCTGGGTAGTTGGAGTTGTTCAAAGTCTATGATATAGCATACCCAGTCCAATCTTTTGGAAAGAAGTCTGCTGTTTGGAATATGTTATGTTCAACGTGACTATAATAACCTCCCTCTTCTTTCTGCTGATTAAAATGATATTGTTGTTCAATAAATAGAAGAGCTCTTCTGAACAGTGTTTTTATGTGACCACGGCATTTTTCGTAGCGGTCAACTCTCAGCTGTTGTGAAAATGACAAAGAAAGTACAACACCGCAACATCCTTTGAGCAAAATGAAAAACATCAAAATATCTGACTCTGAGTACCTCTTTGATCATCCAAACTATTTTATATTGACCGTTATCTTAACAACTCCCCAACATGTTCTTTGGTTTCCTTTCACTGATAAGTAAATCTAAACTGCTAATGAGAGAACAAAGACTAGACTGACATTTATCTTATTGCATCCAGTAGGGTGGGGGGGAGCGAGAGAAACACAGTTGATAGCACCACAATATGGTCAGAGTCCTCAGGAATGCTGGATTTCAAAAATGAGACAAAAGCATATCTACCCTCCGAAGAACTTTCCAGCATTTAAAGTAGACTTTCAGTACAATATATTGCTGACAAATGGTGCCTGTTGAATCAATTTCAAGTGCTAATCTGCCCATTGGTGATTTTACAACACAAATGTTATATATTGTTATTGTTGGAATAAGTTTACATTTATTATGTTTCAGATTTTGTTTGTAATTTTAGTAGAACAATTCTTTCTCCAGCCGCTTGATTTTAAAGTGGATTGATAAACAGACTTCTAAGCATAATCTCGTCACTAGAGCAAATGGCTGTGTGGCATATCATGCCCTAATATAACGTGTATACGACATAAGTTGTACTCATTCAATCAAGTCAAGCAACCAAACGATCAAAAATGTCAGGGTTTTGGCCCACTGGTTACAAATTGTTTATAGTCATTTGGCCAACTGCCTAAAAGTTGTAGCGATTTAGTTAAATGCGTTATTTAACTGAATGGCTTCAACATATACATGCAAGACAGTGCTGACAGCAGAGTACTTGTTGTGTCGTATTTATGTTTATGATTCTTTAGTGGCAACCATTACGGTTCCAGTAAAATGCCATCCTAATCAGTGCTATACTGCGATTACATTACAAAGAAAACTTAAAACAGAAACAAAGAGAAAAAGTGCAGGACAGATATTAAATAGGAAAGCAGTACAGGCTTTAGAATGATTTCCATGTGTGTTTTTTCACATCATAAAGGAAATTTGACCTGTGTAGTGAAGAATCCCATGTGTAGTATGGTAAGGGGAACAGTGAAAGATATATTTTATGTGCACTGCAAAATCTAAAAATACTGTACTATGTTTTTATCTAAAGTGTTTTTTGTTTTTTTAAAACTGCCTTTACACTGCGGCAATATATACTCACAGATTCATAGTGAGTTCCCCCTAAGAGAAAATAGAAGACTTGGCAATCCCATCAAGCACTTTCCTTTCAGAAAAGTGACCACTTCTGAACATGATAATGACGGTGCTGCCTGCGTGTATATTTTAATCACCACTGATGTTTATTGTGGGCTCGCTGTAATACAGAAGTAGAAGAGGGCCAACACCCGCACCCCAGCTTGTCCTGACTCCCTGACTCGCTTCACCAAAGGATGCCTGCCTCGCATCGACCAAGGATGCCTGCCTCGCTTCGCCCAAGGATGCCTGCCTCGCTTCGCCCAAGGATGCCTGCCTCGCTTCGCCCAAGGATGCCTGCCTGGCATCTCCCAAGGATGCCTGCCTGACATCACCTGGGGTTGCCAGCCGTTCCGCATCGCCCGGGGTTGCCAGCTGTTCCACATCGCCCGGGGTTGCCAGCCGCTCCGCATCGCCTGGGGTTGCCAGCCGCTCCGCATCGCCTGGGGTTGCCAGCCGCTCCGCATTGCCTGGGGTTGCCTGTTGCTCTGTATCACCTGGGGTTGCCAGCCACTCCACATTGAGAGATCAGGAGACCACCTTTTCCCAGCAGCAATTTCACTGCAGGAGTTCTGGGGACTGGAGCCCCCCCTCAGAGGGAGCTGCCGGCTATAAAGGGGGGAGAGGTCAGGAGACCATCTTCCCCCACAGCAGTTTCGCTGCCAGAGATCTTGGGGGAGGTCTGGAGACCACCAACCCCAGCAGCTTTTCCACTGCTGGACTTGCCCAGGCCGAAGGAGTCAGTCTGGGAGCTGTCAGCACATCTGCTGACAGCCGCACCATTGGCAGCATTTCTGCTGCCAGTGGTACAGCGGGAGGAGAGATTCCCCCCACTGTCAGCACGTCTGCTGACATCATGGCCAGTAGCAGCCTGGCTACTGGCAACATTGCCGTCCATCAACCCCTTAAAGTCCCTGTTCTTGGCCCAGGACTTTGAGCGAGACTTTTGGGATTTTAAGGGGGGAGGTGGCCATTGAGGCCATGTGTGCTTTGCACAAAGGAGGGTATATGTGGCAAAGTGCCCACCCCTGTGTGTATTTTGTGTTATCTGTTGTGTGTTAATGTTGGTGTATAGTCATTGGTACACGGGATATAAACGGGTCTGTGTAACACGAGTGTTTAAAATGTATATTTGTATTTAGGCACGAGGATTGCACAGCACTTCACATGCATGTAAAACGTAATAATATGTGAGAAGTGGGAATTGCACTTAATTCACGTGCAGTTGTACCGTGACTCCAATTGAATGATTGATTAGCAATAGAGTCTCGGTATAGCTGCATAAAAGCTGCATGTTTTCACCCACTCGAGGTTGTTGTGTGTTCGGTGAGTGGAGAACGGGATTGGAGACGGAGGTAATAAATAATGAAATAATAACGTAAAGTTGAAATATCTGCTCACCATGTTTTGAGTAGTGTTAGTCCGTTTTGTTTGTCTCTCTTGTTTTGGCGAATGTGCTGTGTCCTGTGTTTTTTGTTTGTTTGTTACAACCTTTTTATTTACTGTTCTGTTCACTCATTAAATGCTGAGCAAAACCATTCGCTGAGCTCCACCAAACTCCACCTCTCTCTCTCTGTTTATTTCCGGGTTCCTGTTTCTGGTCTGACGTCCCCCACTCCGGCCGTCTTTGTGACATGTCCCCATACCCTTTTATGATGTTCATGGTGGTTGTTATTGCAAAAATACTGTTTATAATAAATCGGCCAGACTAGAGCAACCAAACTGTGTTAGTAAGCTCCAGCGCCATTGTTTCTATTCATCCTGGTTCCGTGACACATATCTTCTGTTTATGTTATATTAATGCTGCAGTTAGAAGGCAGCTGGACATTGCTTTGTTAGCTTGTGGTAGGGAAGGAAATTCAATACATTGTACATGACTTCAGGGCACTGTAGTAACTTGAAACAAGTCTGAAAACTGTAGCAGGCCTTTCATAAAACAAAGTTTTATTTGTATGTATCCTCACAGTTCCAGTAAACAGGGTCAGTTTTCTTTAAATCTGCTTGCTTTTCAGTAGATAGTGTTTTCTCTCCCGGAGTTGTAATTTATTTGTATCTGTAGCTCTGACTCTGAGTATGTTTGTATGTATAACAGTTGTGCGGGTTTGGCAGCCTTCAGTGCAGGGGGTTAGGGGGGGTAAACTAAAAACAGGAAATTCATACCCTGATAACCAGGATTCTAGATATCCCAGAGTTGTTTCCTGGATGATAAGTTATTTCTTAAGAACTTACGACCAACATGAGATCTTAGCTATGGTTCAGTTAAAGACCTATTTTGATCTGTACCTTTCCCTTGTGCAAGTGATGTCACGTCCAGCGTACAGAAACATTAGTGGAAAGTTATACAGTATCACAGCACTGCTTTGTTACAAGATAGAAACCATTAGAAACACTCAGAGCTATCTTCCATCTCAAGAACAATGAAAATAAGGAATGCTTATCTTTTTAAAATGTCTCAAATTTTGTCTTAACCTTTAAACTCCCAGCAGTCGCTAAAAAGAACCCATGTGAAGTACCTATCCTTAATTGACAAACTGGTGGATAGTAGAATGAGCTAGAAATACAAACATTTTCACTAAGATGAGAACATCTATTTCACCTAGCACAACAAAACTTCTTTAGAAAGGGTGAAATGTACTAAACAAGCGCAGTGCTGTTAGCAACTTTTTAGGGAATGCTTTGCGGCAGCAGTTTCTCTTTGCGGTTCAAACATACGTAATTATGGGCGTTCCTGCATAAATTTACAGAAAAGTGGTCTGAGATAGTGCAAATGAGGGTTCACAAATGTTATAATGAGATGTACTAAAGCTGCCGACAATTGCAATACTTACAATTGCATCAATTTCTTTAGAACTTTTGAAAGCATGTATTAAACAGTCACAATTGTTGCTGGCATTTCCCAGTCTGCTTTTTCTCATGTGTTGCCATTTGTGCTCAATGCATTTTTGAGTACCTAATTTTCACTAAAGTCAGGATGTACTTACAAGCCTTGAAAACAAATTTCTATGACATTTCTGTTTTTTCCAGCATGTTGGGACAATAGACTGCACACATGTGCCACTAACCCCTTCAGCTCATTCTGAGCATCTGTATAGGACCATGATCTACTGTGTGTTAATTGTCTATGCTACTAAGTGGCCAAGTTAAAAAATAATAATAATTAAAATAAAATAAAAATCATTTAGTTTCAATTTAAAATAATCTTTTATTCGCATTGTACACCAGTGTGTACAATGCAGCAGCAATGTTTATTTTGTGTTACCATACCGGTAGCCTATAGACTAAAGTAAAAAGAAAGTGTGCTAGGTGTTCATTTGATTTTACTACTGTACTGTACACTGTATAGGCATACTGTACAGATTTATATTTTTACATAATATAATGTGTACCCACCCAAAACACAGTGTTATTTCAGCTCAATGATTTATATTTAAAATACACTGAGAACTGTAAGTGTATGTGTGCGATTTTATTGTATTATTTTTAAACCCGACACCTCCTTATGTTGAACTAACATTTCCAGTTTAGCGAGGGGCTAAAAATTATGAAAAGCTTTTTGTGGGTGAAGGTTGGGGCCCCACTATAGAATCTGATGGGAATAAACTGCCTTTAATTTTTTACTTATATAACAGTACTGAAATAGGTCAAGTGAATACGGAACAGAATGCATTGTATAGATGACGTTTACATTTAACAAAAACTATGTTATTTTGATTCTTGTACCCTTGCATGTATAGACGTTATCCTTTGGGCTCCCTCTGCTGCAGCAAACTCAACTCAACTCCCACTATTTATTTGAACAATGTCGCACGACTCTCGCAATGTATGCTAGAGAGCTCGCTAAGAGTGTATTGCAGCTCTTTTCATTAACATATTTTCTCTTAGTACATATGACAAAATGTATACTTTGTGAATTATCACAACAAAGATTCAAATTGGGGTATGTTTGCGCTGCAACTGGGTCATCTAAGTGTCTTTTAAAATGAGATTGAGGTGAAGAACAATCTTTACGTTAATGAATGAAGTTGTGTCTCACGTTACTGGAGTCAAGGCTCTTCAGGCAGTGTGCTCTGGGCCCTGGGGTCAGTGCACAAAGCAGACTGATTTTTTGTTTGAGATTATAGCTGTGTGTGGTAGCTTCATCATCACAGTTCTCCATCTGCCATGCTGTGTTTTTAGTAGACAAGACTCTATACAGGGTTTGCCACATTATACCACATTTATACAAACAGAACAGTATGATCGAAAATTGCGCCCAACAAAAAAAAAATGTTGAGGGTGAAGTTTCCTAACCTCCCCTTTCTATAAACCATGGCCTACAGCATGATTTAACAAGCGAGAGAGCTGAGGAGTCATATCTACAGAGTCATACCAATTCTCAACAAACTAGTGCTGTAGCTTGAAAGGACTGTGAACTACACTGTTAACAGTGTGGTCCAGTGGTTAAAGTCCAGGGCTTGCAATCAGAAGGTCACCCCTTCCCACTGACTGACTCACTGTGTGACCCTGAGCAAGTCACCTAATCTCCTTGTGCTCCGTCCTGCGGATGAGATGTTACATCAGTGTCCTATTGTAAGTGGCTCTGCATATTATGCACAGTTCACAGCCTACCTCTGTAAAGCGTTTTGTGATGGTGGTCCACTATGAAAGGCACTATATAACAATAAATATATTATTATTATTATTATTATTATTATTATTATTATTATTATTATTATTATTATTATTATTATTATTACTATTATTACATGAGGCAGCAGTTTGATCTCTTCGGGATACCTTTTAATGTCACACTAGATGTCATTCGCATTAAGGTGCATGTTGATTTAGTATGCAGGCTACTCCTGCCGGATGTAATTGTGTTTCCGATACATGACAAAAACAGCTTGAATTAGTTTGTCCAACCTTTTCTGCAAAAACTACACTTTCAACAATGTCCTGAGTAAGCACTCGGGATGCATCAATCATTTATGTCCTTGTTATTTTTTTTTTTTATTTGTGTTGGTAACATAAGGCATTAATAGTAGCTTTCTGCAGCCTGTGTTTGAGTGCATGCTCCATTTTGAATGATGAGTTGCGTGCCAGTAAGTGGCAGGCCTGCTTTTCAAAGCGAGGTCTGCAACTAGTTGGGTTAATTGATTCTGAAGAAAAATGACTTTCCAAATGAATTCTCTTTGTTTCATAAAATGTGGTGTTGGATAAATTGAGTCTACGTGTTTTTCTTTTTTCTTACGTTTCCTGCTTGATTTTTTGCTTACTTTCAAAGAATATCTTCAACCATGCATATAGTAAGCATTTTGAGTTCGCCTAATTCTTTGTTCTGGCATAGACCTATTTAAATAAACTTCAGACAGTGTTTTGAGTGTGTGTATGTGTGTGTGTGTGTGTATTTGTCTTGGATTTCACTGCCACTATTGGCCAGTAAAAAGTTCTCTTACCACCTTTGTAATACAATATTTCTGTTTCCCTCATGATTAGATGTTTTTACACCAGAAATAATAACTTATTCTGTCGAAATAGCAGAATTGCTAACAAAGTGTCTTGGGTTTCAGAATGCGTATTGCCTACAGTACATAAGGGACATTCTTACATGACTGCACTTTCCTTTACAACCTCTGTTCTTTCAAATTAGGTGGTGGAGAATCATCTTTGCACACAAGGCTATTTTCTTTTGATTACTTTTATATATTTTTTTAAGATGTTAATGAGTGGTGACTTGTGAGTGTATGTGGTAGCAGATAGAAGTGTAATCAACCAGGTTGATCAGTGATGTTATTTTTACATGCAAAATGTGTTTGGTTATTATGCATTAGTTGTTTAAAAGGTGGGTAGAGATATCATTAGTGTTACAAATAAGCGTAATTAGGTATAACACAAATGATATTGACAAACAATTGTGGTTTCTTTTTAGTTATTCTATATATCTCAGTGTTTAAAGTTGTGGATTTGTATCTAAAATAAAAATGTTTATTTAATTAAAATGAATAATCACATATTGTTACAATTTGATGATTTACTTAGGAGTTAACATACTTCATAACAGTAACTGTATGAAATCATCTGTCTTTGGGACTAAAGGCCTTGACTCACATGTTTATTTGCTTTGCAAATACCAACTACAGTCAACACTGGGATATCTGTTACCAAGATACACATCAGTTGCGTTTTACCACCCTTGTATTAAGATTAAAATCAGTCCCTTTTATATATATGTAACAAATTAATGCACTGATCCGTCACACGCAATTTCCGTCACCAGTTTTCCGCCACGAAGCCCATCTCTTCAATGTTACAATTTATTTGAATATCCATTGCAGCCCATGTGATCTGTTTTTTTTTCTCTCTCTGCATGCCAAATCTGTGCAGTTACACAGTGCTTCTACCAGTTTCAGCTGACCTAAATGCAGCCAAAACAAAGTGGAAAGACAAGCTACAGTAATGTAACAGTTACACTGTGGTGTTTTTTTTTTTTTTTTTAATCTGTGATCTTTAGTTGCTTTTGTGCAATTTCATTTGCAAGTGAACTGTGATATTAGGGCCTTATCGAGCACTGTATTCTGGAATTTGGAATACTGAATTAATTCTGGAAACTGATTATTTATTTATTTATTTTTATAAATCTTTTGCTAAATTGTGTTATCTTTCACTTAGTACGCAGTTCTGTGCATGGGTAACATTTTGATTTAATTTTGCTGTTAGGTTGTTAACGGGGAATTCTGTATGCTGCAAAAATACGTACTGGATTTATAAGTATGTACTATATTACAATCCACATAGTCCATTGGCCAAGACCAGAATTTTCACATATTGGTACCACCTAAAGTGGCAAAATCTCATTGTGATTTTTCTTAAGGTCTATGTGTTATATTTTGATATGATAACCATGGCAAAGTGGCAGCTTAGTGGTAGTTTACAGCATCTGAACATATCCCCCCTCAGAGTGACTTTCTCGCAACTGGATAGGCAACATGATGTATGAAATTGTATGAACTGATCAGTCTGGACTTTTCTGAATATCATATGCTAGACCAAGGGAACACATGTATTGACATGATCAAACTATTAAATGTCATCAAAATAGACTTGGAACTGAGATGTGGTCATTTAAATATGAAATTGCACCATGTTTTTTTGTCATTTTTCCAACACTGTTAGATTTATTTTGTGATAATTCAACCATAAACATGGCTATCACTTTATCCCATTCCCCTGTTATTCAATTATAGGTGGTGCAAAAATTGATGTTATGGACAATCCCAGCGTAGTTTACAGAATCTGAACATATCCACACTCAGTGTCCAATGACGGTTGGATACTCATGTGTGTAATTATCAGTCTGGATTTTTCTGAAGAAGCATTCGTGTGCAAGGATTATGGAGCTCTTTGAGGACTACCTCAATTATCTGAGATGTGAAAATGGACATCTGTCAAAATAATTGCTGTCCTATCTGGACATGGTGGAGATTCTACTGGGCCTGATTCGAGCATCACAAGAGGGGGACTGGATGTTGCACCTGGCATCTATCCGTGCAATGATCCCATGGTGCTTTGCCTATGAATTATGCTCGCTAGCTCCCATACTACTATGCACAGATGACCCAGCTGCCCATTGAACACCCAGACATACATGCCCACTTCATGCAAGGTGGTTTTTTGGTACAGCTTGGGCCCCAAAACCTATTTGGGGGAATCCCTGTTGACCAGACTATTGAGGAAACAGTGAACAAAGACACACAAACACCATGCGGAACAAAAGAATTCAGCTTGAATCCAGGAGCTGTGAGCAAGTACTATCTGACATCAGAGTACAGGAGCATGTAACTCAGGCAGTTGAGAGACATGATAGGCCAGAGCAAGACCCAGCTGACTCATTCAGATCTCCAACAGCCCAGAACTAACAAAGATGAGGCTGATGTCTAATCGCTAATTGACTTGATGGAAAACAGCTGGCTGAATCCAATGTGCCATGATCAGGCTGCGTTGCTAAGCTTATCCACTGGTGTTGTAGCCCCCCTTGATGTGGCCACGGATCTTCTCAGGGCTCATAAAGTTGGAGAAGAAGAGTATCAGAATTTCAACAAGTTGTTCAAGAATTTCAAGTATGTGTTGTTTGATTTTTACAGGAAGACATCCATCAAAGATGTTGAGAGATGTAATAGAGGGTCAAGCACCAGCCTTCAGTTCAAGAACATTGCACCAGCTTACAAAATTCAGCAATGGAGAAAGTTTCTGTGCAGCTTCTCCAACAAATCTAATCTCATTAAGTTCTTGGTGGAACAATGGAAGTTGCCGAAGTACATGGAAAGGTTACAGGACAAGCCACTTTTTGCAACAAGTGAGAAGGTCTGCTACAAGATCACCAGAGACCATTGCGAAGACGTCATCGAGCTGAGGTCTACACAAGAAGAAGCTGACACTTGCATGCTTCTGCATGCACTGCATGTTGCAGAGACAGGGCTACCAGGCAGCCATTTGGGTGCGTTGTCTTCAGAACCAATTAATTGTTCCAGACCCAAAAGAGTGTGGTTGGACAACAGATGATGATGGCAATCTTGTCATTGAGTGGATGTATGCACCACCAGCTCCAGATGCAGTTTTGGAGCTGTTGTCATGCAGTTGTGTGCATTCCTGTAAATTGCCAAGGTGCACGTGCCTTGTGAATGGACTGACCTGCACTGACATGCAGTAACCAGAAAAAAAAGACGAAGAGGTCGCAGTCGAACTGGGGTACTCGGATGATGGTGTTGACTGTGGGAGTGATCATGAAAATTAAAATGTTGCATAGCTCAGCAGGAATTAGCTTATAGTAGGGGTTAAAAAGGGTAGCGGACCAGATGTGGGTGATAGAAATGCAAGCAGGCCACTTGAATTAAGTATGGGTTTATTATTACAAAAACTGTATTGTATATATCATATATGTTCCTTTGCTTTGAACCTTTTTATTTGAAGTCTTTGGCTGTCCACAGTTTCATAGCTGTACACTAATTACATCTGTTGCTAAACTGGTTTATTCTTACAGAATGTTTTATACAGCCAAAACTATGTTGATTGGTTAATATTACTAAAACATGACCATAACCTGGTGGAAATGGACATACTAATGTTACATTGAAAAGTATCAGTGCTGTTCTAATTACCTACCAGTATCTGTTTACCAAGATAAGTCCAAGTTCTGACTTGTAAAGTATTAACTGTCATTTTAGCACAATGACATGTTGTGACAGGGTGAAAGCCCTGCACATTACTTTTGTGTGGGGGTGTGTATATATATATATATATATATAGTGAATTTAATTAATTGTAAATTAGTATGTGTACGTGCATGCTCCATCCGAGGTCAGCTTTTAATTAAGCTGGTTGGTGTATCTCGGTGGAGCACGTATAAAAACCTGTTGATCAGGGTTTGATCAGAGTTTGATTAGGGCTACTGCAAAGCCATGCACGTCTTCTGGGAGGAGTTTATTGTCAGTGTTTTTTTTGCTTTATTTTTTGGTACGTTTTACCATTGTTGGTTAGCGTGCAGGAGTTTGCTATTTTGTGTTATTGTTAATAAGTACTGTGCGCCAGTGCACCGTGTTCACCGCATCTCTGTGTTTCCATTACAGCCCTCACCTGCCTGCCTGCCTGCTTCAACTACGGTAATGACCTGGTCCATCACACATGTACTCCACAGCATTTTATATTTTACCAAACTAAAGAGATTAAAGCATGTTGGTAGCAGTTACGTTATTCTAAACACATTAATAAGTTAATTTTTATAGTTTAAAACAATAAAAGATTGATTTAATGAAATTCCAAAATTCTGAATGCCACGTCAGTTATGCTAGAATTGCCCATAACAGCTTATTTTTTTTTTTTTATTTCTTGCTCAATTTTTGCAGCACATGTACTTGAATAACAGGTGAATGGGATAAAGTTGAAAAAACAAGTGTGATAGATATGTTTGTGGTTGAATTATAACATTTCATACATTTTCATACATCATGTTGCCTATCCAGTTGCGAAAAAGTCAATCTGAGGGGGAATATGTTCAGATGCTGTAAACTAACACTAAGCTGCCACTTTGCCATGGTTATCATATCAAAATATAATACATGGACATAGACCTTGAGAAAAATCACAATGAGATTTTGCACCTCATATCTGGTCTTTTGGTAGGTGATATTTTCAGAATCATATCATTCTGAAATAAAATACTTCTGTTGAAAATATAGTACTGTACCAACAAAACCAATACAGTATATCTAAATGGAAGCCAACTTATTTTAAAACAGCCCTTTCAGAGGTGTATTTTTTATATTGTAGCTTTTTTGTGTTCCCTGAAAAATTAACAAGGGTTGGCCCTGCCAAAATGAAATAATCAGGTATCCATCACACGCGTTTAACCATAGCTGAAGTCAAAATTTTATAGGGTCGGATATGCGAGTGCTGACTGTAGAAGACAACATCCTCTGGGGTATATGGAGTTCCTTTGTCATTATGTGACTGTTTAGGATAAGCTGTACCCTCATCTATAATGTTGCATTTGTCAAGAAATACAATGCTTAAGTAGCCTATTGCAGCATGTTAGAGCAGTGGCATGTGGGGAGTCTTGCTGTGGATGATTTACAGGTTTGGAGTACTTGTCAAGTATGGGGATTGTGCCTTCCTCGTTTCCAACATAAAAAAGAACAACTGAATGCTGCACTGTGGGAGAATGAAAATGTTCTATATTTTACTGTTTCATTAGGTGTTTATCAGCTTCTTTATTGAATGTTTTTTTATATGTAAACAAGCAATGCTTTAAGAGGTGTTGTACATATAAACTGTCCTGACATTGACACTGGCTTTCACTGTGAATCATGAGGTCAGGCCAGAGTATCCACAGGTCCTCTGAAACCAGACGAAAGCAAACATTCCACAAGCCTCTCATTGTTTAATTTCAGGGCACCACTGGACCACCACCAGGGAATATTGGCATTAGGGTGTTTTAAAACTTAGCAAAACCAAATAAATTGTTGCTTCTGTAGTATTTTTGTGATGCAACTGGTCACACATACATAGTTTACATAGTTTTCCATCAGAGGTCTCGGTGTCCCGACATTTTGCTCAAAATCTTTCAGAAGTCCCGGTTTTCAGCCACTTCTTGTAGCATGACACACTCTAAATACCGTTTGTCAAAATAACGTAAAACAACCACTTTTAATAATAATAATAATAATAATAATAATAATAATAATAATAATAATAATAATAATAATAATAATATCTGGGTGTCAGAACAGGCAAGCAATCTCATGAACTTTTGATACAGCAGGTCAACACTAATGCCCTGTACTGCCTACAGTCAGGTGTAGGAGAGATTCTGGCCAGCAAGATGATGTGTTTGGACCTGACAACGCTATCTGTAGCCTGTTTATTCACAAGCTGTTAGAGGTATTTTTTCTTTTAAAAAACCAAACAGATTCAAGATAGGCACAAAGAAAGTCCCAGCAATGGGCTTTTTTTGGGCAAACTACATTACTCACTTTGTGTTACTCTTGGAGGTGACCCGAGTACTCACATCATTTTTCAGCTATGGCTCTTGGCATCTATTTTGTTTAGAATAATTGTCTTTCTAATAGATTCCATCTGCAGGCTAGGTGAGGTTATCCTGAAGGTGTCACCTGGTTCCTACCATACAGACTGCCAGCCCGAGGGTCACAGATGGGATGGCTGTTGGTTTAAAGTTCTGGCATTGTTTATTTTATTTCAGCAAAGCACACTTATCTAAAAAAATACAACTGTTAGATTGTAATACTTTAAGGGGCCTTTGCAAGAATGACAACCTCGCTCTTTTGCAGATTTTTTTGTTGTTGATGATATACTAGGGATTTCATGTTTCCTGGCCCAGCAGTTTAAGCCAAATGTGGAGTGTTCCAGCAAAAAGAAACCAAAGACAAAAAAACATGCATTTGAAGATCCCACAGCTTCTCACAGTATAAAGTTCAGTAATTATATTGTGTACAGATAAACCTGTCTAACATCATGTTTACAAAGCATATTACAGTAAACCAAACATTTACAAGTACTTGTGAACATTTTTATTTGCAGTATATCAGGTCCAACGTACAGAATAAACAGGAGTTTCTCGGCTGAAACCCTTAACACAGGGAAATAATATTGTATAATAATAATAATAATAATAATAATAATAATAATAAATAATAATAATAATAATATTTAAAGTGAACCAATTTTCAAAAGAACCTAACTTGCTAGGAAAATACAGCAGCAGCAAATCCTTACAAACCAGCACTCTTTTAAAGCTCAAAACAAAACAAGTGACTCTTGGTCATATAGTAGTTTGTACCTTTTCCTGCTTTACAAACTGTTGAACTTGAAATAATAGTTGTTCATTGTTTTCTTTGAATCTACATTATAATTATTATAAATTACAATTGAACTGAAGACAAATTCAACTTGAGGAAGAAGTTTGGTATCGAAAGCCCCAGCCTTGCTGGGTCTGATATTGGTTTTAGTGATAAACACGAGATGGTGCTGAATCAGCAATTTCAAACGTATAAAAACAGTTCTGAAAAGTAGTTTAAGAAGTACAAAGTAAAGAATCATTAGAATCATATCTATTGACATTTCCAAAGACCACGTTGCATCATAGTGGCTAGAGAGGACACCAGGTTACCTGTTGGTATGTTCATCTTCTCAGTTCTCAGTCCCACCCAACTGTAAAACTGGTAAAAAGTAGAAACCCAGTAGCCACCTTTCTTTGCAAAAAAAAAAAAAAAAAGTAAAAAGAAAAAAATTCAGTTTTATCTATAATATAATTTTGTGCCAGTGACACAAAATATATATTTTAAAGCCATATTAATATTTGGCTCGGGCACCCTTTGCATTTCTTAGTTTCTATGCTACTTGGCAAAAGCTATTTCAGTAAGTCTGTGGCATGTCTTTTGCCACTTTTCTCGACATATCTGTTTCGGCTGCTTAATACTTCAAGTCTTTCTTTATATCTACCTTTGTTTTTATCTCTATTCACCAGTGCTTGAACTGGAGGTTGATTTTTAGGTGGACCAGGTACCTTGATATATTAAACAGTTTGTCAAAAAAAGATTTATCCAAAATCTACATTTATTCTTGAAATAAATAGAAACTGCCAATACTGTTTTATAAGGTGTGCCAGCATACTGTTACTGTACATATGTTAATATGTGTGCTGTGCATGCCATACTAAATATATATTTGTATAAATGCGTGCCACTTGCATAATAAGAGTTTATTTACAATCATTAAACAAAGCAGGGTTTCATGTTTTTAAATGCCATGACTGCTGTGAAGTACCAGCATAATCATAAATTACTTCTGCTGGTCAGGAAACGGTTGCACACTCAGGTCTCCTTTCTCAGCAGGTGGTATAAATTTACTGGAGACGCCATGCAGGGTCGAGTAATTTTGAATTGGGAATGTCGCTTTAGGCCGTAATAACAGTTTTCACCGGGAGATATTATTGTTTGTAAAAGACCTTAAAAATGGCAATGAAATGTGTACCTTTTTGGGGGAAAAAAAATACTGCTTGTTTTGCTTAGAGTAAGTAGTGGGATTCTGAAAAATATAGGGTTATTCATCCTCACCTGTTGCTACAACTGTTTAAATAATGTATCTGTATTTTTTTTATTTTCATTGTTAACATCCTGACAACATTTTGGACTTAAAACGTTCAAGTGTGTTTTAAAGCTCTTTTCAAAATGGCTGCTCTAGTGCACTGATAGTGTAAGGATTATTGGCCACATTGTCAAACAGGTAACATAGCAACAACGATCCATGATGTGGCAACAGAACAGAAAAACCCAAAGCAATTGTTATGGCTTTTTTTTTTTTTTTTTAATTGCTTTTCCTGAAGTGAATTAAAGGACATGTCACAAACCCCAGTGCACTAGAGTGGACATTACATCTTTTTGACAGCAGTACACAATTATCTATACACATCAAACCTCTTAGAATGCTATGTAAGTTTAACATTACTGATGGCGGAGAAGCTAAGGGGATATATAATTGATCCATAAAGTATTGGGATACCCTTGCTGATGAGGCAAATTAGTTTAATAAGAAGATTGTTTCACAGGAGCAGTGGTATCCCCAAAATATATGCATTTTCTAGGAATAACAAATTCATTTGGGAACATTATCCCCACTGAGACCCCTCATTTTCTAAATACCTTAGTGTCGCTGCAAAGATAATCAAACCTTCTCCAGAAACAGGCAAAAAAAAAAAAAGTAAAAATGAGTGTCCCACTACTTTGGCATCCCAAATGTCATTCATTTACCAGCAATGTAAAATGACTCGGTGGGATATTTATTCTTCATTTTAGCTCAAAAATAGACTCCTGCGCAAGTAAGTGCAGACAGATATCACATTGAACCCTGAGAAAACCACACCCCTGTGAGCCACATGGGGCCTGCAGTTTATCAGTGTGTTTAATTCTCCTAGAGGCTTAACCTACTCACTGAAAAGGGTTAAATTCATTCATCTGTTTGTAAAGATAATAATTGTTTAAATGTGCTTTTGTTCTAGATAGCACTTGATGACAGTGGTAGTTCACATACAACCAGTAATGTATGCCAGGTAGCCAGTTAGAAGTGTGGTGCATCTGGAAATAATTTGCTTTTACTTGGCAGTACCCTTTTTGATATGCATGTTAAGGAGAGTATAGTGTACAGCTATACTTAAATGCCTATGTACAGAAATAGTTACAGTAAGAGGTTTTGAATATGAAGAAAGTCTGTAAAATTAGAACTCCAGTTTTCTGGTCTTCTGCCCAAAGGACATAAAAATCCTAATTCATAAATAAAAGCCAGACTACTCTGGTTCAACAGCTCGTGCTGGAGAGGAGCTCGGCACGCTAGCAATGTAAACCCACAGGGGCTCAGCAAAGGAAATGCTGCCAAACCCTTATGTTTCAGAGCAGTACTTGCATGGAGAAAACATGCAAAGAGGGAGCTCTTTTCTGATTAGCATATTTATTAGAGGGCTTTGTTATTGCACAATCTTTACAATGCTTTGACAAGTAGAGTTGCTTAAGACTGGTCAAACATAAAGGGATGAAGCAGAGCACTGTACAGTATGTTGCCAACGCTGGCTGCTACTCCTGTATTTCAAAAGACAGGATTCCTCCTAGTTTGCAAACCTCCTAGAAACTACACAATGCAAAACCTTATCAATCTTTATGGAAATGCATGTCTTTAATGAGAGTCTAACAACAAAACCCTGTGAAGGACATGTGATTGGAATGGTACAGTACTTGCCTGCATCTTGCCTTCTAAGTGGACCCCCACATCTGCGTCTCAGGCATAGCCTTTTTTATACCAAAAAAAATAAAAAAAATACTCAGGCCCTCCTCAGGAATATTAAAAAAAAAAAAAAAAACTTTTTTTTTTTTGTCAATAAACGTGTGGAAGGAATGGAAGGGGGGAGTAAATGGGGAACTTTGTATTTCTTTCTCTGACATGGAGTGCCACCTTGTGTTTAAATTATGTACTGAATGTATTTTTCTGGTTTAGAGTGTCACATGCTTAAAAGTTGCAAGAACACCTGTAGGATGTATTGTACCTTGCTGTGCTGTTATTTAAATAGTTGTAGCAACACCTGGGGACGTGAAACGTTATATTTTTTGGAAGCCTGCTACTTCCTCTTTAATGGCCTATCCGCTTTAGACATGTACTTTTTTTTGTTTGTTCTTTTTTAGACTACCCAACATAATTTTTTAATCTCACCCTCAGAAGGACACTTCGAAAAACTGACTTTCCTGGTAACCTGGGACCCCAGCAATAAACCCAACATATAACTAACAACTGGAGTAAATGAATTAATGAAAATGTGTATACGAACACTTAAGTTTGCTTTTCTTTTACTTCTAGCCATTATTTGTTATAACGTGTTGTTTATGCTATGCAAAAGGATAAGATGCTCAATGCACACTGCTCTCTCCTAGCAGGGGAAGGCACTACTGTATTCTGCATGCTGTAGTTCATACTAGGAACATGTCATCTGGGCATGTGAGATGTCATTGGAAAGCCCCATGCCTCTTCATTTGGTATATTGACTGTGTTCTGTTATTGAGTTACAGACACTTGAACACACCTTCCGATTTGCTGCGCATCACAGCACTGGAGCACTGAATGAGGGGGTGGTAGAAAGTATGTATATGGGCATGCCTGACATCAATAGAGCCTGCGTTTTTAAATGACATTGACACCGGAATGCTGTCTGTTGAAGTAACTGAGTAATAGACAACAAACGAAACTTAGAAGCAGACTCATGTCACATAACTCAAGCCTTAGTTTGGGTTTGCTGTAGTTTCACTTAGGAACGTGTATTCAGGACATATAATACGTCATTGGAAATCTCCAAATCTGGCTAGCTATTACGGTGCCTGAGAAATTCACGTGAGAGGGGCGGTCCCACCAATACACTACGCCTGCCTAAAACAATTTGGGAAATTCAGCCAGGCTACCTGGACTAGAATTATCCTTTGCATAATGTAATATGATGGGTGCCTGACAACTACCTAAAAGGAAATATAAATCAAGTTACTAGATCCACGTAATAACTGATACTAAAGCACCGTGGGGTCCAAATGGTAACCTTATGAGGGTTAATAAAATGTCAGAGACATATGCAAGTTCATAACCCCTCAGCTCCAAGCTAGTGCCATTGGAAGCCCACCTTGTTACTTTTTCCTCTACATCAATCCTCAGAGAATGCACAATTGAAGAAATAGTCAGTTTGGATAGAACTATGTGGTACTTTAAATGCTTGAATGCGTGACAAATGCAATTTAAAGTCTTTCTCAACTAAATCCTTATAGTTACGGTCCCATTCTTCTGGGATTTTTGTGTGTCTAGGCACAAATTATGCCACAATTTGCAATTTTGTTTTAAATCCTCCCTATCTCACTTTAATATAGTTTTAAATCCCTTCAAGTCTCTCGTTTTAAATCTCGTAAGCGGAGTCTCCAATAGAAATGTAGGAATGTGCCTTCAATCAGTAGTTGGGGCGGGTTTAAAGTATTCAGGACGAATCAGTGACAGATACAACTGCATTGGGAAAAGTAGTTTGTTTTTGTTTATTTGTAGTAGGGTTTTTTTTTTTAATGGAAAAAAGGGTGAAGTTAACGTGAATTGAAAAACCATTTCTAGTATTTATTGGCTATACACTGATTTAATTTGTTCTGTATTAGGGGTGTTTTTATCACTTAAGACAGAAAATCACAAGCCCTAATTACATTTTATATTTTACTTTTATCCTTTTATTCTCAACTGTGGTTAACAAACTGTTTAAGACATTATTAAAGCAGGCTGCAAAACCCAACTGAAAGTCTGACTTTCAATGACAAAAAGGTTATTTTTCTCATGTAAAGGCTTCAGCCTGTCTGTGGACTTTTCATTATACCTGTATCTATGTGAACGTGGTGGAGTACAGTGTGGTGAAAGCTTCTTCCTGTCATAAATAAGATTAGTTTCATTTCACTTAAGGAGTAAGCTATTCCTCAGAGTAATGATTTCCTTAGTGCCTTGGAGCACATAAACATGGTTTTCATTAACTTTTAGTACAAAAAAGAAAAAACAGGTCTGTAAAATTTATAACCTGTGTTTAACTCTATCAACACACAAAATGTCCTGTTATATATTTCTTGTTGATTTTGAATTAGAAATCGATAATATTTTTGTCACAAGTTGTTTGTCTATAACCCTATTTTTTTCACATGACAACTAGGGAATAGTTTCAATGCATGGTGTCCACCAGGGTGAAGCAGTATCCAAAATGACCGAGGAAACAATAATACATACCCAGAGCTTTATGACAAAGATCACCTCAATTATACAATTATAATATATGGGAGTCCATTTCGAAGGAACTGGATAAGCCTGGTATGTATGGTTTATTGCCATTTATAAAATGGCTTGGATAAATAAAGTGCTCTGATTGGCTTAACAAGACCTTGCATTAAGAGTTGTCTTACCGCACAGCTATGACATCGTAGACCAAGTTACTTACCTGATCTATTAATATTACCACACCTTAATAGTAACAATTACACCGTGCAACATTTATTTATTTATTTATTTATTTATTTATTTTTTTGGTTCCTGGGTAGTAAGTGTTATTTCCTAATTGCTTATGCCTCAAAAGTATAGAAAATGGCTATTATTCCCCACAAACTTTGCTTTTGTGACCAGGACAGTGATATTTTGAAATTTACATTCCAGATAGATTCAGTGCTGAGTAAACTTGAAGTAACTTCTAGAACTTTCCTTAAGCCCACCAGTTCAGTTTAGTTCCAGCTGCCTAAGTGGATACATATCTGCATTTTTCTGAGATGGCATCAAGAGGCTGCAATGGTAGCATTCCTGATGGGTCTCCAAGGCAGTTTTACCAAGTTTCCCTGCTATCTTAGCCTTTGGGACAGCAGGGACACCAAGGCGCACTACCACAGGCGGGACTGGCCACAGCGGACCGAGTTCTCTGTGGGGAGGAACAACGTCAAGTGGGAGCCACTGGTGGACCCCCGGAAGGTGCTGATTCCACCACTGCACATCAAATAGGGCCTTATGAAACAATTTGTCAGAGCTCTAGATAAGGAGTCAGCAGCCTTCAAGTACCTTCAAGACTTCTTCCCTAAGCTGTCTGAGGCAAAGGTCAAAGCCGGTGTCTTCGTCTGACCACAGATAAAGAAGATCCTGGACTGCAATGAATTCCCCAAGAAGCTCATATTAAGGAGAAAGCGGCTTGGAACAGCTTTGTCGCAGTGGTTCAGGGCTTCCTGGGCAATCACAAGGCCGAAAACTATGTGGAGCTGATTGAGACTCTGGTGAAGAACTACGGCACAATGGGCTGTAGGATGTCCCTTAAAGTCCATATCCTTGATGCTCATCTTGATAAATTCAAGGAGAACATGGGAGCGTACTCGGAGGAGCAAGGCGAGCGCTTCCACCAGGAATACTGGACTTTGAACGTCGCTACCAAGGACAGTATAACGAGAACATGATGGGAGACTACATTTGGGGGTTGATTCATGAAAGTGATTTACAGTATAATCATAAATCTCGAAAAACTGCTCACTTCTAAATCTTTTGTAGTCATTTTTGTATTACTTTAAGTATAAATTTGGATTCATATGTTGTTTTTTTCTGATTTTATGTGAACGAAAAGACACAAATTCGCCCGTTTTCTCATTGGAAATAGGTAAATTTCAAAATATCACTGTCCTGGTCACAAAAGCAAAGTTTGTGGGGAATAATAGCCATTTTCTATACTTTTGAGGCATAAGCAATTAGGAAATAACACTTACTACCCAGGAACAAAAATTGTGTTACATAGTGATATCTAAACAGTGTTTCTGTAAAAATGAAACCATACAACTGAAACAGCATTTAAATCACCCAACAATCTCGTTTTTTTTTCATCTCTGTCACTGTGGTATTTTGTCAGAGAACCGAACAAGGTAAGCAGTAGCAGTTTGTGGCAGGCTGGCGAGTGGATAGAGGCCCAGAGACAGACTGCAGTTCAAAAAAATAACTGTTTTATTATAAATAAACAAAAATAAAGTGCACAAGGGCAAAATAACAGATACTCAAACACAAATAAAGCAAAAATAAAACTCACAAAAATAAAGTTTCCAGGCTGGGCAATGCCTTCACTGGATTTAGAAAATTCAAAAACCACAAAACAAACACCAACCTGCTTCCTCAGCTCCCTTCTCTCCCAAATGAGAAGCAGAGGCCTCCTTTTATGTCAGGTGGCTGGGCGCTGATTGATCGTTAATCAACCTAATCAACTAATCAACCCCAGCCACCTGAACATAATAAACCCAGGCAGGCAGGGGAAGTTAACCCCATCCCTGCCAATTTAAAGGGCAGAGCTTTGCTCTGCCACACACCTCCCCCCATGTACAACGTACACCGGCCGCAATCGGCCAACTCCCCCCTTCCCCCCCCCCCCCCCTCCTCCCCCCAAGAGTCCAATTATGTCCCTTGGGTGGGCTGTTATGGTGGGTGGTGGTGGGCGGGGTTGATGTCGGAGCCCCCAAGCCTTCTTTGGTTGAGGGGGCCCCGAATCTCCAAGGTAGCATGGCGACGGCGGCCCGGCTCCCTCTGGTGGCGGAGGCGGCGATGGCGGCCCGGCTCCCTCTGGTGGCGGAGGCGGCGGCGGCGGCCCGGCTCCCTCTGGTGGCGGAGGCGGCGGCGGCGGACCGGCTCCCTCTGGTGGCGGAGGCGGCGGCGGCGGCCCGGCTCCCTCTGGTGGCGGAGGCGGCGGCGGACCGGCTCCCTCTGGTGGCGGAGGCGGCCCGGCTCCCTCTGGTGGCGGAGGCGGCGACGGCGGCCCGGCTCCCTCTGGTGGCGGAGGCGGCGGCGGCGGCCCGGCTCCCTCTGGTGGCGGAGGCGGCGGCGGCGGCCCGGCTCCCTCTGGTGGCGGAGGCGGCGGCGGCCCCGGCTCCCTCTGGTGGCGGAGGCGGCGACGGCAGATCCTCCTCCCTCTCTGGCTCTGGGAGCGACGGCAGATCCTCCTCCCTCTCTCTCTGGGAGCGACAGCAGATCCTCCTCCCTCTCTGGCTCTGGGAGCGACAGCAGATCCTCCTCCCTCTCTGGCTCTGGGAGCGACAGCAGATCCTCCTCCCTCTCTGGCTCTGGGAGCGACAGCAGATCCTCCTCCCTCTCTGGCTCTGGGAGCGACAGCAGATCCTCCTCCCTCTCTGGCTCTGGGAGCGACAGCAGATCCTCCTCCCTCTCTGGCTCTGGGAGCGACGGCAGATCCTCCTCCCTCTCTGGCTCTGGGAGCGACGGCAGATCCTCCTCCCTCTCTGGCTCTGGGAGCGACGGCAGATCCTCCTCCCTCTCTGGCTCTGGGAGCGACGGCAGATCCTCCTCCCTCTCTGGCTCTGGGAGCGACAGCAGATCCTCCTCCCTCTCTGGCTCTGGGAGCGACGGCAGCTCCTCACCCCTCTCTGGCTCTGGGAGCGACGGCTGCTCCTCACCCCTCTCTGGCTCTGGGAGCGACGGCTGCTCCTCACCCCTCTCTGGCTCTGGGAGCGACGGCAGCTCCTCACCCCTCTCTGGCTCTGGGAGCGACGGCAGCTCCTCACCCCTCTCTGGCTCTGGGAGCGACGGCAGCTCCTCACCCCTCTCTGGCTCTGGGAGCGACGGCAGCTCCTCACCCCTCTCTGGCTCTGGGAGCGACGGCAGCTCCTCACCCCTCTCTGGCTCTGGGAGCGACGGCAGCTCCTCACCCCTCTCTGGCTCTGGGAGCGACGGCAGCTCCTCACCCCTCTCTGGCTCTGGGGAGCGACGGCAGCTCCTCACCCCTCTCTGGCTCTGGGAACGACGGCAGCTCCTCACCCCTCTCTGGCTCTGGGAGCGACGGCAGCTCCTCACCCCTCTCTGGCTCTGGGGACGACGGCAGCTCCTCACCCCTCTCTGGCTCTGGGAGCGACGGCAGCTCCTCACCCCTCTCTGGCTCTGGGGACGACGGCAGCTCCTCACCCCTCTCTGGCTCTGGGGGCGACGGCAGCTCCTCACCCCTCTCTGGCTCTGGGGACGACGGCAGCTCCTCGCCCCTCTCTGGCTCTGGGAGCGACGGCAGCTCCTCACCCCTCTCTGGCTCTGGGAGCGACGGCAGCTCCTCCCCCTCTCTGGCTCTGGGAGCGACGGCAGCTCCTCTCCCCTCTCTGGCTCTGGGAGCGACGGCAGCTCCTCCTCCCTCTCTGGCTCTCGGGAAGGCGGCTCACCCCTCTCTGGCTCTCGGGAAGGCGGCTCACCTCTCTTTATTGGAGTGACCGGTGGATCTCCCATGTCTACCGCCAGGTAATTAACCACCATGAGGGCAACCTCTGGGAAGGAGGCCGGGTGGTGTTGTTCCTCCCACTGTTCCCACCTCTCCCCATCTCGACGCCACAGCGTGTTGATAACTATGGGGAGATCGTGGACGAGGTCTGCCTCAGGGTGCATCAACCAGTCCCAGATCTCCTGGGACGGTGGTGAAGGTGGTGGTGCTGGAGGTAGTGGGGTGGCCCCTGATGCCCGGGGTGAACACGGCACCTCTTCCTGGGCCTGGTTGTAGGGGCATCCTGCCCAGTTGTGGCCGTCCTCCTCACACCGGCCACACCAGTTTGCCGGTGGCACATCTGGGCAGGACCGCCAACGATGGTCCTCCTTCCCACACCAGGAACACCAGGGGAAGAGGCTGGCCGGGTCCTCCAGCGGTGGCTGCAGCAGCTTACATTTCTTCAGCTGCTGCTTGTCCTGCCTTTTCCACTGTCTGCTCTTCTTTCCCATTTTTTTTTTCTCAAAAAAAAAATAAATACTGCTCTGAGCCTCTAGGTGGCGCTATCCCACTTCTGACACCAAATGTGGCAGGCTGGCGAGTGGATAGAGGCCCAGAGACAGACTGCAGTTCAAAAAAAAATAACTATTTTATTATAAATAAACAAAAATAAAGTGCACAAGGGCAAAATAACAGATACTCAAACACAAATAAAGCAAAAATAAAACTCACAAAAATAAAGTTTCCAGGCTGGGCAATGCCTTCACTGGATTTAGAAAATTCAAAAACCACAAAACAAACACACCAACCTGCTTCCTCAGCTCCCTTCTCCCCAAATGAGAAGCTGAGGCCTCCTTTTATATCAGGTGGCTGGGCGCTGATTGATCGTTAATCAACCTAATCAACTAATCAACCCCAGCCACCTGAACATAATAAACCCAGGCAGGTAGGGGAAGTTAACCCCATCCCTGCCAATTTAAAAAGGGCAGAGCTTTGCTCTGCCACACAGTCACACTTTATTCAAAAGCCATCTGAGAAATCACCACGCAAGTCTCACTCAGCATATAATATACATGCAGCAGCGTTATATTCTTATTAAACTAAATAGTACCTTATAAAACTGACTAGCAAGTATGCAATATTTAAATTAGTCACAACAGATATATCTCACCACTACCCTCCCATTTCAGAAACAGAATTAAAATCTTTCCTGCTCTCTGCTGACACAACCGTTGGGCTTTTAAACAAGGTCGGGTTCGAAATAGAATCCTATTGTGCTCGCCGCGGATGGGAAGGACTGTAGCACTGTGCAAACTGACACGGAAGTCGTTTAGTCCACATATCATCTAATGCTGGTTTACAATCTAGGGAAATTATGCTGGTTTCCAGCCATGGATATGAAAACAGCCTCTGAAATTATTGGTCAGCTTCTCTTGAACACCACAAAACCTGAGCAGGAGCGTTTCCTATACACACACACACACACACACAAAAAACCACTCTGAGCTCCAAGTGCTAGTACAGTGTTTAGCTGTTCCATGTATCCTCCCTCAGATGTGGGAAATCAGTCTGCTTTCAATTCTCAAATGCCTTTTTATCTTGAAAATTAAAATTTTACTATGAATGGGAATGTTCAATGTAATGTTTATAGCAAATAAAAAATGTATTCATGGACTTTTTTTTCAGTGGAAGGATAGATAATACAGTTCTAATTTTTTTTCCTTAAAGCTAGTTTGTGTAATTATTGTTCAAAAACAGTAGCCATTTTGTAAGTATAATAACCAACCCTATGGTGAGCGAGCCAACTTTCCCCTCCAGAGAAGCTCACTTCCCATTCCACCAGCATGGCAACATTGTGGGCTTTGTTCCAGGGTGCATCAGTCAAAGACTTATGCAATGCAGTGGTGTGGGCTACTATACTCCATACCTTCACTAGGTTATACAGTCTAAATGTCGTGGACCCTCAAAACCCTGGCTTTGGAACTAGAGTTAAGGGTGGCTTCCAAGTTGACCCTTACAACACAGACATAGAGGTGAGTTTCTCCCTCAGGTTTTTTAGCCCTAGCTACATGTTACTGGGGTACCTACTGGTAGCGCACAAGGCAGCTTCTCGGCTTATCCTTGTAGCATTTCAGTCATTCTGAAGTATTGCCCTTGCAATGGCTTGGGTATACTCACCCATAAGGTAATGGTTACATTTTTACTTCAAAGGGAACGTTAGGTTATTATCATAACCCTAGTTCCCTGTGGTAAGGTGGTTCGCTTGTGTTGACATCGGACCAGGAAGAGACAGACAATAATACAGCAAGTGCTGAGGCGTGTATTTATTAAATAAGTAAAACAAAAGGTTTAAACAAACATGTGGCAGGCTGACGAGTGGATAGAGGCCCAGAGACAGTCTGCAGTTAAAAAAAAATACTAATTTTATTATAAATAACACAAAACAAAAGTGCACAATGGCAAAATAAAGGGATTTAAACACACAAAAAAAACCTACTTACAAAAACAAGGTTTCCAGGCTGGGCAATGCCTTCACTGGATTCAAATTTACGAAACCAAAACCATCAAACACCAACCTGCTTCTTCAGCTCCCTCCTCCCAAATGAGAAGCAGAGGCCTCCTTTTATGTCAGGTGGCTGGGCGCTGATTGATCGTTAATTAACCTAATCAACGCCAGCCACCTGAACATAATAAACCCAGGCAGGTAGGGGAAATTAACCCCATCCTTACCAATTTAAAAAGGGCAGAGCTTTGCTCTGCCACACACCTCCCCCCATGTACAACGTACACCGGCCGCAATCGGCCAACTCCCCCCTTCCCCCCACCCCCTTCCCCACCCCCCTCCCCCAAGAGACCAATTATGTCCCTTGGGTGGGCTGTTATGGTTGGTGGTGATGGGTGGGGTTGATGTTGGAGCCCCCAAGCCTTCTTTGGTTGAGGGGGCCCCGGATCTCCAAGGTATTATGGCAACAGCGGAGGTGGCGGAGGCGGCAACGGCGGCCCGGCTCCCCCTGGTGGCGGAGGCGGCAACGGCGGCCCGGCTCCCCCTGGTGGCGGAGGCGGCGACGGCAGCGGACCCTCTGCAACCCTAGAAAACAAAAAGGAGACACCAGCAGTCCCAAGCTATGTGGAGCAGCAGGCAACCCCAGGCGATGCGAAGCAGCAGGCAACCCCAGGCGATGCGAAGCAGCAGGCAACCCCAGGCGATGCGAAGCAGCAGGCAACCCCAGGCGATGCGAAGCAGCAGGCAACCCTGGCGATGCGAATGAGTCATCCCTGAGCGGAGCGGACATGGCATCCCTGGGCGATGCAAGGCAGGATCCTTGGGCAGTGCAAGACAGGCATCCTTGGGCCATAGCTCCTCCCCTCTGGGCTCTGAGAGTGGCGGCTCCTCCCTCTCTGGCTCTGGGAGCGACGGCAGCTCCTCACCCCTCTCTGGCTCTGGGAACGACGGCAGCTCCTCACCCCTCCGTGGCTCTGGGAGCGACGGCAGCTCCTCACCCCTCTCTGGCTCTGGGAGCGACGGCAGCTCCTCCCTCTCTGGCTCTGGGGACGGCGGCTCCTCCTCCCTCTCTGGCTCTCAGGATGACGGCAGCTCCTCCTCCCTCTCTGGCTCTGGGGACGACGGCAGCTCCTACTCCCTCTCTGGCTCTTGAGACGATGGCAGCTCCTCCTCCCTCTCTGGCTCTGGGGACGACGGCAGCTCCTACTCCCTCTCTGGATCTTGAGACGATGGCAGCTCCTCCTCCCTCTCTGGCTCTGGGGATGACGGCAGCTCCTCCTCCCTCTCTGGCTCTCAGGACGACGGCAGCTCCTTCTCCCTCTCTGGCTCTCGGGACGATGGCACACCCCTTTCTGGCTCTCGGGAAGGCGGCTCACCCCTCTTTGGCTCTCGGGAAGGCAGCTCACCCCTCTCTGGCTCTCAGGAAGGCGGCTCACCCTTCTTTATTGGAGTGACCAGGGCATCTCCCATGTCTACCGCCAGGTAATTAACCACCATGAGGGCAACTTTTGGGAAGGACGCCGGGTGGTGGTCTCCCCATCTCAACGGCACGGTGTGTTGATAACTATGGGGAGATCGTGGACGAGGTCTGCCTCAGGGTGCATCAACCAGTCCCAGATCTCCTGGGACGGTGGTGAAGGTGGTGGTGCTGGAGGTAGTGGGGTGGCCCCTGATGCCCGGGTTGAATACTGCACCTCTTCCTGGGCCTGGTTGTAGGGGCATCCTGCCCAGTTGTGGCCATCCTCCTCACACCGGCCACACCAGTTTGCCGGTGGCACATCTGGGCAGGACCGCCAACGATGGTCCTCCTTCCCGCACCAGGAACACCAAGGGAAGAGGCTGGCCAGGTCCTCCAGCAGTGGCTGCAGCAACTTACATTTCTTCAGCTGCTGTTTGTCCTGCCTTTGCTGCTGTCTGCTCTTCTTTCCCATTTTTTTTTTTTCAAAAAAAAAAATTATCCCAAAAGTTCAAAAAAAAAATTAAAATACTGCTCTGAGCCTCTAGGTGGCGCTATCCCACTTCAAACACCAAATGTGGCAGGCTGGCGAGTGGATAGAGGCCCAGAGACAGTCTGCAGTTAAAAAAAAAATACTAATTTTATTATAAATAACACAAAACAAAAGTGCACAATGGCAAAATAAAGGGATTTAAACACAAAAAAAACCCAATACAAAAACAAACTTACAAAAACAAGGTTTCCAGGCTGGGCAATGCCTTCACTGGATTCAAATTTACCAAACCAAAACCAATAAACATCAACCTGCTTCCTCACCTCCCTCCTCCCAAATGAGAAGCAGAGGCCTCCTTTTATGTCAGGTGGCTGGGCGCTGATTGATCATTAATTAACCTAATCAACCCCAGCCACCTGAACATAATAAACCCAGGCAGGCAGGGGAAATTAACCCCATCCTTGCCAATTTAAAAAGGGCAGAGCTTTGCTTTGCTCTGCCACAAAACACAAAACACTTTCCAAAACTAAACGCCTTGTTGGCCAAAACAAACATAACATACATTTAAACAAGTAATGTGCTAGTTTATAGCCAACACAAGAGAAATTGTTTTTATACATATTCACTCATGTCTCTCGTTCTCACTCCCTGAACACCCAACCCCGAGTGAGCAATCCGTGCCTCTTTTATCCAGCTGTGCCTGGACTCGATTGCTTGTTAATCATTCACGAATCCAGTCTTGGACAGGGAAGGTAGTTAACCCTTCCCTGCCAACTTTAAACAGCTGTGCCCAAATGCATATATACATTTAAAATCATAATACACAACACACAACACAAAATATGCACAGGGGTGGGTGTACCCCGACACATTCCCTGAAATAGAAATGTAGCCATGATTGCAGCAGTCCTTTATACCCTCGGGGGCAGGCATAACTGCATCACAGAGGCTCGGCTGAGAGGCTTTTGTGTAGAATACTCAGGTTTAAGGGTCTTTAGTAGATAAACATCCATCATTAGGTAATGGTTAAATTTCTATTTCAGGGTTAAGATAATAACCTAAAGTTTTATTTTTTATTTTTTATTGCCTATTAATTTAACATGCCGTAATTAAAACCATACCTTTGTAATAATGTTATCTAGCACTCTGTTTTACTTGGAAGGTCAAGCAAACTCTCAGGAGATGGCACCATAGGCAGATGTGGAAAGTTGGTCTAAAGTGTTGATATTATAAAGACACATTAAGGTTTCATTTTATTCTGTGTCTAGGCATGCTGTCATTGCATAATATTTTGCATTCACATCAAGCTCAGAAAAGCTGAGCTTAGGAAAGAAAAATATGTACTGTAGGAAAAGAAAAAGTGGTTCAGACCTGGTTCATTTTCATAACCAGTTTGAAACCAGTGCTATGATCTGGCTTTGCTAATTGAATATTAATTATAATATTTTATTCTTTCAGTATGACTTTCCTTCAGGGGAGAATAAGTGAGAGAATGAGGTCTGGAGTTGGTTTAGCCTTTTTTTGTTGTTGTTATACAGTACATTTTTTTTTTGTTTTGTTTTTATACTTTATGGTATCCAGTGTACATTCAAAAGTAAATATAAATGTAAATATAAATACTGCACATTTAGTGACATATCGCTTTCAGAATTACAGGTTAACATTTAAGAATTATAGAGAAAAGTGAAATTAGATGAAAACAGAAGCGATTACTGTACAAGTCATTATGATTTGGGTAGTCCAAGGCTCTATGATCATGGTGTTATTTCATTTGTGTTTCCATCATGGAATTCTCAAAGTCTTATTTCCTCTATGAGATTCAGTACCAGTTTTAGAAAGTTTTTGTATACTTCCAAGTAATTCATGTTTATTTTGCAGCCTTTGTCTTGATTCCAAGATCAGCATTGTATAAAGAGATGAATGTGATGTTTCCAATTTCCAAGTTTGAGTTTAACCATTGTTCAGTTTAAATCAAAGCATGTGATTCCACATATTCAAACTTCCACATATTCTGACTCCTTTGTAATTAGGGATCTGGGTTTAAACCTTGGCACTTACCCAGATTGGAGTGTGAAGCAGTTCAGGGATCTTATTGTTCTTACCCATGTTCTTAGTTCTTATGTACTGTCCAAATCCCCAAACCCCCCCCCACCTCCCCTCCTCCCCTCCTCCCTCCTTTATGTAACTGATGTTCTGCGTCTCATTTTAATGTGGGTCCTTTGGGTCACTTAAGCCATTCTTCCTGTTAATGGAAAGGGAACCGTTGTGTATACAGTATCACACTGGTATCTTGTTATAACACGTGCACTACATTGTGTCCTCAACACAGATGTTTCTTGGCTCACAATTTTTATTTTTGAAAATAAACAGAGCACTGGGGCCATTCAAAACAGGATTATCAAAATAAAAGCTACAGTGACTAGTAAGCTGTGCTATAGATTCATTCCTTAAAGCAATTTCACCTGAAAAAAGCTGAAGTATAAAGTTCCATGTTGCAAAATGCCATGTAAAAATAAATAAATAAATAAAAAGATGGGTTTTTGAGGTTGTGTACATCTGAGTCCTCCTTTTAAGCTCTTTGGCACATACATACTGTAAGAGATGTAGTGAGTCCTTCTTTAACTGGGACTGGCGGGCTGTGATTTAGAGTATGAAAAATGTTCACTGCAGGCTGGTTTGGGACGTTCATCAAAATTGTACGAAGCCATCTAGTTTGGTGGTGACTAATTCATCCATAAAAGGACGTTTTCCTGTTCCATTTTCTGATTCATGGTGAATGTTATAGGCCACTAAATGCTGTTCCTTGGCACAGAGTCAACTATAAATCATGAATCATAAACAAAGTAAGGCCTTGAAAGAACACCCTGAAAAAAGTGAAGAAAAATGCAGGAATACTTTCCAGCTGAAATAGTACAAATGTTTGTGTACTTTCAACCGGATTCTGAAAATGAACACATCTCCATGCCTTGCTGTTGAGGAAACTTTTGTAGTAACTTGTCCAGGGTTTGAGGCCCAATACCTATCTTCTACGCTTGGTAAAGTTTCATGAAATCATTAAGATCATCACATAGGAAACAGCACCAGCTCTCTGACACAATGTGTTCTACAGAGAACGTTCCTTGTTGACATGTCATACTGCCCCCAAAACAAGTATGCTACTGTACCTAGTCAGCCTTTGTAGGGATTAGTGGCACAGTATATCCATGTATTCAGATTCTAAATGAAGAGGGTGCAGTGATTAGCATTGAACTGCACACATTGCATAGTGCAAAAATATTGGGTGCTTTCAGTGATCTGTGTTAACATTACAACTGTCAATGAACATACCTTTTGGGAACCAATGTAAAGATTGCTGCTTTTCTGTATTGGGTGCAGACGCCTTGGATTGAATCAGAGATTTAGGTGAGCAGAAAGCACTGTATTCGTTTTTCACCACTGATGCAAACTCTGCCAGCTTGCTTTCCACTTATCCAGTTTGTTGTTATTTTTTTCTTAACTGGCACAGAACCCTTTTTGAACTTTGGTAAAAGCAATGTCAGAGACACATACAGTAGGGAGCCCACAAGAGACCATTTAATATGTTCTTTAAACTGGGCTGGCAAAACTTGCGTTAATTCACTTTTCCTGTTCTTGTTAATTCGCATAGCCCCAGCCAGCAGTTGCAGAATAAAGCTTAACTGTGCTGGTCTCCCAGCAGCCATTAGGATTGAAATGCCAGCATCGCTTGGGACTGATCCCCTGCTGGGTATGACAACATCTGAATGCAGCTCTTGTTTGTCTTCAGGTTATGCCACTTTACACTCTCACTGTCACATGCTAGAAACGGAATGAACAGCAAAAAGGCTAAATGTTATTATGTACTGTATTCAAAGCATATGATGAATGCTAAACATATTTGTTACCATAAAACACTGAGCATCTGCTATTCACTGGTGACTTTAAAAGTACATCACTGAATGACACAAACAGTAATAATATCCACATGTTCTATCAGCTGAGTTCTAGCTCTCTTTATAGCACTCTGTAGACTAGACCATTTGTACAAAAGATGTTTGTGACTGTCTTTAGCACTGTATTTGAGTATAAAAGACCAAATATGTTGAAGTCAGATGTTGAATGCTTGAAATTCAGTTTAATTTGGTGCAAATAAGGAATCGAAATTAACTTAAAACTTCATCTAATTTAAGGATAGTGATTTCAGCTACCTGTTACTTTAGTTTTATTTTCAGCATTTTATATAATGAACTATGTGAATTAAAGAAGCTGATTTAAAAATAAATCCCTTAAACATGCTTACATTTGATTGAGTGTGCAAATAGAATATTTTATTTTACTGCAGACCTGAACATTAAATATGCAGTTTACTTTCCTAGTTAAAGAATGAATATATATATATATATATATATGTGTGTGTGTGTGTGTGTGTGTGTGTGTGTGTGTGTGTGTGTGTGTGTGTGTGTGTGTGTGTGTGTATTAATGACCGATTTATCTTGTTGTGGAGAAACAGGGCAGCACTATCGTCTTTAACAAAATCCTTCTACTGTATAACAATGATGAAATGTAACACTAATGCAACATAGACACACCTGCTCATTTGCAAGGAGGAATAACAAAACTAATATCTTAATCTCCCAACACTAAAGGTGTAGCACCCTCTTCTGTCCATGGCATTGTACTGTATGTATTCCTGGCTCAGTTTTCTCCAACATCCTGGCATCAGTCATTGGCCATAAATAAAGGATATATTCATTCTTCAACTTGAAATCTTTTTTTCTGGAATTTAAATAACGTGAACAATGTGTAACGTTTCCTTGGGCTAGAAGTCAAGTATTGTTATATTTATTATGAGTAAAGATTGTTAAATAAACAGTTGGAAAGTGCAATGAGAACTAAATTGTATTTAGTTATTTTCTTTGTTATTATCCTTTTTTTGTAATCACATGTAGGAAATTCATAAAACACTGTCATATAGTTTCAATTAAGTTACCGAACTACAGTAAAGTTTAGGCTGGTGTTAAAGTAAACAATTTGCTTTTCAAAAGAAGAAACATTACGGTATCGAAGTTGAAAAAACAACAAGGATAATTATAATAATAATATAACTCTGTTCTCCAGTGAATGTTCTCCATGATTTAAGTAAGTTGATACTACTTTCTGCATGTCAAGTTGAAGATGACCCAGGTGCTAATGGATTTTTGGGAAGCTGGTATGGGCTCTAAATACAGGCGTGCTTTTGGACTGTGCATCATCTTTTGGCGTTTACTGGAAATGAGACGACAGGGATGGGAAGCATTTGTACACGCCTGCGGCTGATAGTAAGGCTCCTTTCAGTGCCAATTACTGATAATTGCCAAAAATGAAAAGGCTGGAAACTAATGGAAAAATCCAGTGGTGTTCAGTATCAGATATAGTACAATAAAAATGTTTTAACCTGTTGCAGTAGATGTGGAGGAGTGGCAGCGGCAGAGTGGAATTTTTGTATTACTATTATTAAAGAAAACTACTCTAGTCTTATGAGTACAATACCTAATGTTCAACCGGTTAGGTGTTGCAGCCGAAAAACACACACTCTCATAGTGCAGCATGTACAGCTCAGGGTGGATGCTGTATCCCTGAGACATTGGAAAACAGTGAGGCTTAGTAATAGAGCAACACTGTTATTTGCAGATAGCTATTTTTTCATTCAGCACAGTCTGTCCTTGTGCAGTTTGTTTAGTTTTTTGTTTTTTTTTTTAAATCAGGGCTTATCTCTTTATAGAATACAAAAGATTACTAAAATGAATGAGCCTTATGAAGGTGCTGCACTCATCGAGCGAGTACAGTACTTGCATTGTCAGTACAGTCACGAGAGCTCATGAAGCATGAAATGGGGACCACAGTGGTAGCAAAAACTGGCAGCATAACATAGGTTTGAATAGTTTTATAGTTTGTGAAGCTTAATAAGTTAAGCTCTTCCACCTTGTATGTAATGTCACTTGGTGGCTGTGATGAAATGAATGAATTATGGTGAAGCATACCTCATGTATCAATAATTTAAGTTGTACTATGCTATAAAGCTGTATGAGCATGGTCAGCTTTTTTTTTTCTTTTTGCTCTGTGTGTATTTTCTTACTGATCTACACTGTTTAATTGTTTAAGTCCAGCTTGTGGAATTGATATTGTTATTGTATTACAGTGTCAGTCATAGACTCACAGTATATTTTAATAGTAAGCTTGCTCCAGCTGTGTATCTTGTAATTTGGCTCTCGTATCTGGATGGTTTCCTGTAGCATCCGAATATATATATATATATATTTTTTTTTTTTTATTCCTCAGAAATAAGGTGATGTATACCTTTTGTCTTCAGCAGGTCGGTCGACAGAGACATTAACTTCAATTACAGAGAGTACCACTAATAAACAAAATTATTAATAAATTCAAGCAACTGCCCTATAGACATTAACTGCTTCTCTCTGGACATTTATTTCTACTGTATGTACTTTGAAGATCCAACGGCTCTCTTTTGAAGAAGTGCAGACATGTCCTGTCTGGTTTAGAGCATTCCATGCAGTGTTAATGCCAAGTAATGTTACACAGTTATCACAGTTTTTGGTTATATGTTTCTTTTTAAAAGCTGCTGAAGTGCAATGAAGAAGGCACAAGCTGAAATATTTCTGTACTTTACTTGTTAATTTCTTAGAAATCTGATTTGAGTTTTTTTTTTTTTTTAAGTTAATGGATAAGGGACAGTAGTCAATGAACCTTAGATCATGGTTTATAGCTGATTTTTAGTCCTTTCAGGCTTTTTGGTCTGTACAAGTCATCAGTCCTTGCATTGCATTTTAGTGACTCCTACAGACAGTAGCTAAAAACCGCATCCATTCAATTGAACTAAACAGTGGCATACCTAAATATCACAGTTATTTACCCATATTATTTTTTCACAGGAACAGCTGTGCTGTAGTTGCCAGTAGTCATGATAAGTGAAGTAGGCGAAGTTTTACAAAGGAAATGTTGTTCTGTTGTGTGCCTGGCTATTGCAAAATTCTGAATTGGTCCCAAATACAAATGACACGCTTTTATCTTGGTAATGCAAACATTTTCCATGATGAGGGAGGAAAGCTTATAGCTCACAGGGGACGAAGTCCAAAGCCCCTTGTAACTTTTCTCATGAATTAAATCCATTTGTGTTCCCAAAGCAGAACCAGCCCATTAACTGTTTGTCTCACTGCCTCAAATTTTAAAGCAGATGTTCTGGTAAAGCTCTAGCTGTTGCCTCTTTGAAGTTTGGCGCTGAGGAATTGAGCTGCTCAAATATGAAAAAGTTATTTATACTGTATTCTAACCTTTTCTAATGTTTGATACTATCTGTAGTATGAATCAACTTTAATCATTTCAAAAAGAGCACCAACTTACACGCGTACAGAAAACCTGCCATCACTGTATGTCCCTTTTGACCACAGTGGAAGCATTAGCTGCTTTAGCCCTTGAGATAGTATATTTATCTCAAACTTACATTTTGATGTTAATCTAGAACTGCCTGTCCAAGCTGCATGAAACTTGCTTATGTATTTGGGCCATGAAAAGAATATAGTAGTATAACATCTAAACATGTTGTTTTAATATAGTATAATACTGGAGTGATAATGTACTGCACTTCTAAAATCTACTGTTACATGTTTGAAATTTACAGTTGCAGATAAACATGCACAGCTGCACTAAAACCTTGACATGTTATTGATTATTATAGAGAGCTTAGTAACTGAAAAAAACTGTTCTATTTTGTGAGTTGTTGTTTCTCTTTTGTACCTACAGAGGGCACTATTTTCAAATACAGTAGTCTCCAGCTAAATGAACGCCCCTCAGAAAGCAAAGGAGGTGTTTTTACAGCTGTGTTCTCTAAGATGGAGTCAGCCTCCAGATACAATATGAATCAATCAATAAATAAATACTATGTATTACATGTCATGACGCATCAACATATGAAATGAACTGAATAAGTAAAAGCAAAATAGGCAAGTGAATGTTAATAAACTATAATAATAAATTAACAGACAAACTAACATTGATAAAACTAAAGCAAAATAATAGTCAAAAAGCTTAAATCATACTATGAAATTAGCTGGTGGGTGTGTTTCTGGATATCACAATGGCAGAGGCAAAAATAATGGGTGTTACTTAGGGTTAACTTAACGTTAATAAACTAACTGTCAAACTAAATGAACACAGCACCTCTACACATGTTGCAAAATGCAGACATGCACATTATTTAACATAATGGTGAATCAACTAACCACAGTGCAAACACCAAATTGCTCTCCGACTTGTGTCTGAGTCAGATTTTTTTTCAAGAGCTCAAACAAAGAGAAACAGCGGCGTATTTTGCCATTTGTTTGCATGCCATTTTTTGTAGCGATGAGGTGCGCTCGTGGAATTCAGAATACAAAATAATTCAATGATATGATGGCGGTTCTGGAAAGATATAATAAACCAATCAGTGTTCCGCTAGACACCCATTGTAAATGAATTCCAATCTGTGCCAGGAAGGTGTTCTTTTAATTAAAGTTCCTGTTCCTTTAGCCAAAGCATTTGCAATGGTAAAAATCAGTTTCACCACAAGGGGGTTCCCTTAGATGAAGTGTTCTCTTAGGAGATGTTCCTATACAGAGATACTACTGTACTGCACACAGCCGATCTAGGACCCAGTTGTTAAACCAACTTTGAACAGTCATATTTCTTTAAGAAACTGATCTGTCAGTTTGTGCAACATGCTTTCATGTTGACTAAGTAATTGTGCATTTGTTTTTAATTTATTTATATTGTTTATATAACTTTTACATCACTATTCCAGGTGATATAGAAAATAAAAATAAAAAAAAACATTAACTGTGCACTCTTGGCACATTAAAAAAAAAGATTACGTTTTTTAGGTCCTTTCAAATTATTACTGTAATGTGCCCAATGCATTTCTGTTCATGCTATGGGTCTTTTTTTGTCTTGATGTTTACTGCACAGTTAAGGTACTGCTTAACCTTTATTGTAATGTTGCATGCAGTACAGAGATTGTGTCTCTAGGGGGCAGAAGAAGAGCATTTTTATTTTGTATCTATGCTTGGTTTTGATAAATATACAGTATGACAGTCTCATCTTTATAGTGTTGTGCATGTAATATTTTTCAGTTATAAACAATTTTGCCTTACCTGAATAGGTTTTAGTGCTGTGTTTTTCTATCCTCTTGTTTTCCAATTTTTGACAAACCTGCCTCCTCATGGGCCACCTGAGCAAATCCTTCCTTAGGTCCCAGAAAAAAAATTCAGCATCAAAGTGCTACTTAAACAGATCTGTTTTTTTTTTTTTTTTTTTTTAACTTTAGGAATGAACCATTACCTCCTCACCATAATACAAGTACATTCAAATACCGACAGCTTATGTTTTTTTTGTTTTTTTTGTATTTATTGCTGCCACAATGTACAATATTATACTTTTACGGATGTTTTTCGGAGTTGGTTGATATTTTAATAATTCAAACAGTTTTTGATTCTTTTATTCTGTTATTTCAGTAATATTTCCGTAACATAATAAATAAATTAAAATACATAAATGAATAAATAGCCTACGCAAAATGGCAGAATGATAGTTCGGAATAATTTCCATTACATGAGAGTAGATGTTAAAACTTCATGCTGATTTGAACTCGGCTCTCACCAAGGTAAGCACCAGCTAAGACGTAGCTTTACACTAAACTAATGTGACCACTAATGTGACCAGATGACCACCACTGGTTCTGACCTCAGCTCACAAAAATAGCGGTCTTGGTATTTATTTTCAGTAGATATTTTATGAAAATTTTAAAAGGACGTATTAATGGTGTCTAAAAATGTTAAAATAAAAGATGTCTAAAACCAATAGGACATTGAGTTTGTTCATCCCAGACGCCACTGCTGGATGTGATGCCAGGCAGACCGTATCCTATTAATCTGAGCTGCTGCTGTCTGCAAAAGTTTGCTCTGGGGAACTCAAGTGAGAATAACAGGTACATCTACTGCTATTACCTGACCCAAAAGAATGAAGACACTAATTACCGGGACTGCAACCGCAAATGTAAACACATCACCAAGTGGGATAGATCAGAGTTGCCTGAAGCAGCTGATAATGCTAAAAAAGAACTGAAAGTTATTTCAAGTGATCCAGGAAGATAGGAAACAGCATGGCAAGGTGTAATAGATCTTACAGGTATTGTTAAAAACTAATATGGAATACTGGCTCTTTAAAAGTGTACCTTTGTTACATAAAACGTTCACCATAAACCTTAGAGAAGTTAAATTCTATGAATATATTCATATGTGTACTGTGCAAGCACTCTTTTCGTATGGTGTATTAAGTGGAAGATTGCTGGTTGTTAATGAGTGTGATTAACCTAACGTTGCAGCATAAGTCATAAACACTAGTTCAGTTTTAAACTTTGGACACTAAAGGACAATGCTTTGGAGAAAAACAAGTTGATCATTTTACAAAATAAATTGTTGGGCAGCAAATTAAAATATCAGCATAGTATATTCATCAACAACATTCCCAGTTATACTGTACCTACAATTACTGCTTCTGAAAAGTTGGTAAATAGAAACTCATGGTACAAAAACACAAAAATAACAGCTGGTAATTTCAGACAACTACTTCAGAAATTCAGGGTGGTTGAAAAAAGGACATTGATTAGTAAGCCTGGTAAACAATGACTTGAATAGGGAAAAAGAATAGAATTGGATATAAAACTAGTAAGAAATTAAAAAATGTACTGTGCAGCTGTGGCCAAAAGTTTTGTCATCCTATAGAATTAGCTAATTTTGCATCATAAAACTGGAAGAAAATGGATGGCAAAGAAAGCTGTGGAAGATGCTAAGGCTGCCCTTCGAATAGGAGATATTATGGGGCAAGTTCAGCATGGAAGAGGGGTTTTTTGTCTCAGTTCCGCTCCTCCTACATGGCACAAGGCAACCCCAGCTCAATGGAGGAAGCTGGTTGTCTATGAGGTGCAAAAGCAGGAGGAGAGGATGAGGTGTGTAAAGGCCGTTTCCCAGGCCAAGCAGGGAGAATGGATGAGATGGGAGAGTGTGGAACAACGCAAGATCGGCTCGCAAGATCAATGGACAATGGAACACAGCAGGATCAGTTTCCTCTTCAGATCAGCATATGATGTCTTAGCCAAGGACGGTTTACTTGGTGCCATTGCCAGGTGCTGCGATGTTTGGCCTTAGCATTGGAAGACAAGAGTAACCTGACCAATAAGTTGCCACCAGTTCCATCAAAGCATTACACACAAAAGACAATATTCCTCCATCCACGACAGCAGCAACACTGATGTACAGGTAAGTAAACTGGGATAAGTTGAGTGGGGGATGGAGGGGGGTGATGCTGGGATGCCAGAATCACTGTCGCGCCCTCTTGAGGTGTCATGGGCGACGAAACACCGAGGTGGAAGGTGCCCATTTGAAGACCCCAGAGATATACCCTACTTAGCTCAATCCAGACAGTTGTCATGCTGATGTGCTGGGGAGACTGCACTGTGGCTGATGTCCAGAGCCAGGATCGCAGCCGTTGTGTGTGCTGATGCTCTGGGGAGGCAAAATAAGCTGATCCCTGGAGCCAGCATTACACTTCAGCCATCAACACTAGACAGAAGGATATCTACATCATCAGATGGAATGGAGATGCAGATGGATCACATTAGTTTACTGTAAAGCTATGTCTTAGTTGGTGCTTATCTTGGTGAAAGCCAAGTTCAAATCAGCATGATGTTTTAACATCTACTCTCATGTAATGGAAATCATCAGCAGACTAAACGACAAGATAATAATTTGGATAAACGCATTGCTTTGTTCATTGCTCGTTGAGACTGACCTCTAAATAAATGCAGTATAGGTGGTAGATACAGAGTCTGCTTTAGTCTGCTTTTTACATTTTTGAAGTATTAGTTAGGCAGCTTTATTATGCAGCTGCTAATTATATGGCAATAAAGAACATGAGCATGTTAATGTTGAATATTCAATACAAAGTTTCTAGTTTTATTTTAAACTTTGCTCCAGTACTTTTAGGGAGGGGTGGGTGGAGTAGGTAGCAATATCCAACATTGTGATATATTCATGTAGCAGGGATTTTATAACATAAACAGACGACATTTAGGAAATCACTGACCTTGCGCAAATCAGATGGGTAAGATGATCCAAAAATACCCTATAAGGAACAATATCTTAAAAATAGGCGACTCACAAACCATGGGAATGCCTTAGTATCGCAGGAAATGCTGGACAATGTACTATTCCCCAGCACTGCAATCATTTAGATTTTTCTCACAGGAAATTCAGGATAGCAAAGATTGGCCTTATAGCCCCCAAAATGCAAATATTAAAGTCCCTGAGACTTCATTTTAAAGATTCCGAAAGCTGTAGAACCCAAAGGATGGAAATAGAATAACTTTTATTTATTTTAATTTTTTTTGTCTTTTATTGTATTTGAAAAAAGTGTTAATTTGTTTCAATCTGTTTAAAAGAAAACATGATTAAAATATATTGTGTTTGATACCAGCCTTTTAGGGGCGCCTTTTCACAACATACACTTCTCCCAAAACTAGGACGTATGTGCATGTCAAGTGAAATACTGTCTAATTACTATAAACCACTGCTATTCAATGTGAGGTTAAACTATCATTAACAAAAATAAACAAATATTTGGCTAATGCCTTCGTTAGTGTTTTTCCAAACCATTTAATTTTCAGCCAATTTATGTTGATTAAGTTTCTCAGAATGCATAATTTGCTCATTTAAGGACCTGTGTGCGCTGATTGTGCGTATGTTTAAAATGTTCTAATAAACCACCAGCTTGGGAAGTATGCACTTTCTTCTCTGAATGAGATATTCCATAGGAAGTGTATTGAGCCTGATGGATTACAACACTGCAACATTATCTTCTCTGTATATGAGTTATGGGAGCACTTGGTTGTTTTGATGGCTTGACAAAAAAAGTTATGTTACACAGTATTTTTGAACTTTTTGGTAACACTGGCTAGTAGTAAAGCAAGCATCATGATCTGGTTTAACTTGATATCCATCAACAACCTTTTAGATATTCAGTTGTGTACCTGACAAATGGATTGTCCTTTAAAATCATGTGAACTTGACAGGTTTTTTTTTCTTTTTTTTTTTTTTTTTTTTTTTTTAAGTCTGCGCTTAAGTTTCAGTTGGCAGGTAGCAGCACAGAATACTGCAGTATTATCGTACCAGCAGCTGGAGATTGTGGCATTGTCTGGCTTGCTCATAAACAGATAGTTTTGTTGCTAAGAGTTACTTGTTGCCAATTTTCCCTGGGATAAGACCTAAGTTCATTGTTCTGCTAGATGAAAGAAATGGTGTATCAAGGTTGAGAAATCATGTATCACTGCATGCACATATTTTAGTGTAGACTATATGTTTAAAATATATATGTAACATGTCACGGTTTGTTATATTTTAAAGAGTTAAACAAAAACACAATTTAAATCTTTCACTGTTTTAGATCATTTGAATAATCACCCCGAGCAATCCACCCCATCACTGTGAAAGACAGGCCTTCATCAGCTCCGCTCAGACACTTTCATTTTTTACCTTTTTAATGGACTAATACATATTGTATAGCAAAGCTCTACCCACAGATTTCTGATAATTATCAGACAACATGTGTAGTTAAAAAAAAAAAATCAGTAGCAAAGAGCCCAATGCAATTAATGTTTAGTTGGGAAAAGGCATTTGTGGAATAATTCAGATGTCCCAGTAGTGTAGATCTCTGTTTGTATCATGATTGTAATGTACATGTGCTGGCCTTGGTCGACACAAAGTGTATACAAATAACTAATAAAATCCGTTTTAACCCAGAGTCTTCAAAACTATGTGATCTAAAAACAAACCTCCAACCCTCAGCATAAAATGTAGTAAGAATCAAATATATATAATATATATATATATATATATATATATATATTAGATATATATAGATATATATATATATATTATATACCCCTTTGGAAATGTTTACAAGTTCGTTGTTAACAATGTATCGGACCTTATTTTACGGTAATTTTAACAAAAAAAAAAAAAATTCATTTATCTACACATCCTACCCCACAATTTCCAAGTGAAAAAAAATTCTAGAATTAAAGAAAATTAATTAAAAATAAAAACTGAAATACCTTGGTTGGATAAGTGTCCACCCCCTTGTAATAGCAATCCTAAATTAGCTCAGGTGTAACCGATCACCTTCAAAATCATACACATTTAAGTGGCCTCCACCTGTACTAAATTGTAGTGATTCACATGATTTCAGGATAAATTCAGCAGTTCCTGTAGGTTCCCTTTGCTGGGTAGTGTATTTCAAAGCCATGACTCAACCATGAGCACTAAGGTGCTTTCAGAAGAATTCTGGGACAAAGTTGTTGAAAGGCACAGATCAGGAGATGGGTATAAAAAAATATCAAAGGCCTTGAATATCACTTGGAGCACAGTCAAGATGATTATTAAGAAGTGGAAGGTGTATGGCACCACAAAGACCTTACCTAGATCAGGCCGTCCCTCCAAACTGAAGGACCGAGCAAGGAGGAGACTGATCAAAGAGGCTACTGAGAGGCCAGTGTTAACTTTGCAAGAGCGACAGGATTTTATGGCCAAAACTGGTCAAAGTATGGTAGGGTGGCAAGAAGGAAGGTGTTACTCAGGAAAGCCCACCTTGAATCCTGTTTGAAGTATGCAAAAAAACATTGATTCTGTCTAAGATTCTGTAGACATGTGGCAAAAAATTTTGTGGTCTGACTAAATTAAAATTGAACTTTTTGGCCTAAATGCAAAGTGTTTTTTTTTTTTTTTTTTCTTAACAGGGCTTGAACAGTTTTGTAAAGAGAATGGTCAAATATTGCCAGATCTAGACTTGCAAAGTCAGTAGAGACCTATCCCAACAGACTCACAGCTGTAATTGCTGCCAAAGGTGCTTCCACCAAGTATTAACTCAGGGGGGTGGAGACTTATCCAATTATGAACTTTCAGTTTTGTATTTTTAATATATAATTTAAATAAATATAAAATATAAAATATATATAAATAAAACCTTTTTCTCCTTAACAGTGTTGAGTATGGTATGTAATTACATGGAAAAAACATCCCCATTTAAATGCATGGAACTGAGGCACTGACCCAACAAATTGTGAAAAAAGTTCAAGGGAGTGTAGACTTTCTATAGGCACTTATCCAATAAAGCTATTTCAGTTTTTTTTTGTTTTTTTTTTATTAATTTTCTACAAATTTCTAGAATATTTTTTTTCACTTGGAAGTTGCTGGGTAGGATGTGTAGATAAATGGAAAAAAACTATTTTTATTCCAGGCTATATTTATTTATTTATTTATTCCCCCCAACCCACCCCCCTGAATACAGTTTGCTCTAGTAATATGCAACAATGGTGCTGAATTTATGTCTTAGTACAAAACAGCAGGTTGTGTCTCCATAAACAGTTTATATTATGACTGCTTTGACCTTTTAAAAAGTTTTTAGTAACTTTTGATGAAGTGTCTGACATTTAGGGCAAAAATTTAAATACAATAAAACAAAAAAATATATATTAATAATTCTATTACAGTGGACACGTTATTCTTTGACACTATAAATGTAATGTAATTAACCAAATCTTGTCTGCTTTATATTTTTGCATTTGCTGGCAGGGAAAAGGTGAGTCATTCATTTCAGACTGAAGCTTGTGTTCACTTTGGTTTAAGTTTTTACAGCAGATGTTCTGTGCAAACATTGCCAAGCTATGTATAACCAGCATTTTATCGACAGCTGTTTTAAGACAGTGCAAAATATACATTCATTTTTTAGTGTCTGGTACATTTTTCAGCAAAGGGTTAGCAAATAGAACAAAATGCTAGTCGTGTGCTCTATGAAACACAGAAACTGAAAATCTAAGCATTGAGAACATTAAGAGCCGAGTCTGAGCTTTTGAACAAATAATCATTCCATAGTGTGTTCTCTTAGATGGAAATGTCAGCATCGTTTAACAGTTGCTTGGGTTCAGGGCTAATATAAAACTGTCAGTCCTAGGAGTCTTTGAGGAGGCATACTCTTCATGTTATAGAAGGAATGTATAACCCAGATTCATGACTTCATGATCAAAAAGAGAACGCCTCCGATCGGACGAACAAGATTATACAGTGAGTTGCTCTGCTCAGTCTCAGCTGTGTTTGTTACTGCATTTATGTATCTGAAAGTTTTCAAATTAAGAAGACGGTCAGCTGTCGATGACCAAAACGAGTCGATGTCAATTTCCTTTGGAAGTAGAGCGCTGTGGATCGAATCGGGTGCCACCTTCACAGTGTACAAAGCAAAGACCATCTTTTACTCTCTCTTTTGCTGATATATTTGCAATGTGGGACCTTTGTCATGGCATTTTGTGGCAAAATGTATCAATGTTCCCTTTATCCTCAGTGTGATCCAACATTTTTGTGTAAATCGTTGAGAGTTTAAACGTTTAAACCTTAGTAAAGTGTCAAACGTTTTTAATTTTGCTTAATCGTTTAAACTTTGTCAAAAATGTGCAGGCCAAATATTAAGAAGCCGGTGTCTGCAAATAACGACGATTCAGTTTTTTTTTTTTTTTTGTATAACTTCCTATCTGTGCTTCCAGTTTATGTTTTTTTTTAATCTTTTTTGCTGTCAGTCAGATAGGTACAAACTATTGCAATTAGTAAATTATTATTGATATTTTAGAACTGAATATTGATTCTTTGAATTAACTTGATGCTGTACTTGGAATAAAGTCAGTGTGAACATAACTAGTTCTTGTCTCTCTTATATACAGTAAGTAGGATAAATTAGCGATTTGGATTTTAGCACTGTTTGAATAATTAGACTGCATAACATTTCTGTAATAATGCAATTAATGCTCGCCCTCTTGTACCCCGATGCTATCATGTTTTCATATTGCTTCACTGTTTTTATACATTTATATGTATAGGGCTTACTTCAGTAATTTATTTGATTTAATTTAGTATTTTTCTTCTTTCAAACAACTGAATGGGCTTTTAAATTTTTCACCTACATACAAGATCGTAGCATGTTAATAAGAGACTAATCTTTATTAAAGCTATAATGAAAAATAATGCGTCTTGCTGGACACACTATTACGATCGTTATGACGAGTAACTGTATTTAAATTAATAAAGATGAGTCGCTTCGCATTTAAATGAAAAAATAAGACTTAGCATTTAAAAGCCCATTTAGTATTTTCATAGAAAAAAAAACGTAAATTAAACCAATTTTACTATGAACGCGTTTCTCACTTGTGATTGAGATACACGAATGGATTAACAGCTATCAATTGTAGGGTTGCTACAATTAAATCGAAAATCGATTTTACTTAACTGCAATGATTTTAAAATAATAACATTGAGGCAAGAGCAATGCACCAAAAATGTATGGTGCAATCATCGATATTTACTAGAACAATTATATTTTGTCTGCCCAATTATCAATTGCTATTTTGAGGCTTAACTGATCGCTCTAATCAACTGCATTTCAGAAGAGTAGAAAAGCAGATGTAAAAGACCTATTTATAGAAATATAAACATGGAAGAGGAGGCCTTGGTCTCACTTCAGCTCCTCCTACATGACACAAAGCAGCCCCAGCTCAACAGAGGAAGCAGGTAGTCAACGAGGTGCAAAAGCAGGAGGAGAGGATGAGGTGTGTAAAGCCAGTTTCCCAGGCCAAGCAGGGATGAGATGGGAGAGTGTGGAACAATGTAAGATCGGCTAGCGAGATCTATGGACAGTGGAACAGAGCAGGATCAGTTTCCTCATCAGGTCAACATATGATGTTCTCCCATCACCACAGAATCTTAATCTATGGGTAGGAGAGGATCCGTGGTGTCCTTTGTGTTCATCGCCAGCTACATTGATACATTTTGACAGGATGTAAGGTGCGTCTTCGCCAAGGACAGTTTATTTGGTGCCATGACCTGGTGCTGCATTGTTTGGCCTTAGCATTGGAAGACAAGTGCAGTATGACCAACAGGTTGCCACCAATGCCAGCAATATATGACTGTGAACAGGATGGCTTTGCAGGGGTGACGTCAGACCAGAAGAAGGACGAAGAACAAAGGTAGGGCTGTGAATCTGTGACGCTACGGCGTCCAGGGTTTTATTGTAAATAATAATACCAAACAAAAAGATCTAAACAAAGCACGTAGAACAGGACATGGCACTTGAGGCCAAAATAAAAAGGTAAACAAAACGGACAACACTAAACAAGACAGTGGACGAACAGACAAACAAGTACCGGGCTGGCACTTCCAGCACGCTGTAGCAATTGTTATTTCAAAACCCCAAAAACTTCTCTCACCCGTTCTCCACTCACAAACACACAACTCCGAGTGAGTGAAAACATGTAGCTTTTATGCAGCTGTACCGAGACTCGATTGCTAATCAATTATTCAATTGGAGTCTCAGTACAACTGCACGTGAATTAATAAAAGAGCAATTCCTCGTGCTCACATATTTAACCCGCACGTGAAGTGCTGTGCAATCCTTGTGCCTAAATACAAATATACATTTTAAACACTCATGCTCGTAACCCTTATTTATGACCCCGTGTATTTTATACATAAACACCAACATTAACATACTACATACAACATAAAACACTTAAGGGGCAGGACACTCCGCCACAATGACAGACGAAGAACAAAATTCTTCTGTCCAGGGGAACAACCTCCAAGAAAAGGTATTAAAACTAAAACTCAACTAGGACAACTGCAAGCTGCTAGAGACTGGTAAATACTGGCAAATGTTGAACAACGGCTTATTTTCCCACCTGAAATTACCTCCACTAACCTTCAACCTGATATTGTCATGTGGTCTGGATCAGTATGCCTTGTTCACCTGCTAGAGTTAACAGTGCCATGGGAGGATGCTGTGGATGAGGCGTATGCAAGGAATTAACTTTGGTACGCTCAAGGATTTGTGGCACACTCCACAACCCGGTTTCTCAGAGACATCGGATTCAGTGGTCAAGAGTTGCGACGCATAGTGAAGAAGCAGCAGAGAGGAGCAGCAATTGGCTCTGAGTGAGATGAAAAGATTCTAGTTGGGGACCTCAAGCACAGTAGAAATAAAAAAAACATTGATGTAAAGGAAGTTAAGTAAGCTGTGCTTAGCTGAGTGGGGGACGGAGGGGGTGATACCCATTTAAGGTGTTGTAGACTAGTCGACAAAACACCAAGGATGAAAGGTGCCCACTTGAAGACCCTACTCAGCTCAGTCCAGATGGCTGTCATGCTGATACACTAGGGAGGCCGAACTGTGGTTTATCCCTGGAGCCAGCATTGCAGCTGCTGTGTGTGCTGATGCGCCTGGGAGACAAAAAATCTACATCATCAGGTGGAAGGAAACGCAGAGGGATCACATTAGTTTACAGTAAAAGAAGCTATGTCTTAGTTGGTGCTAATCTTGACAAGAGCTGAGTCCAATGTAATGTAATGGAAATCAAAATCTGTACATATTGTTTATGTATCTCATGGTTGTCAACTTTTTCATCATACTAATAATGACTCTAATTTTGAATATACACCTCTAGTGGTATGCACTGTTTGTAACAGACACACTAGCTTTGAATGTTTTTACTTTTCCAAATTTCACTCTTCCGTCTGTATTCTTTAAATCTCAATCTCAATCCAACTGGATTACAGAAATAAACTGTAAAAGGGGCTAGCTGTCAGCATGGTGATTCTGAAATGTAACAAGCCGTGAGTAATGGTAAAGCCAGGTCATCAATGAAGAGAGCAGCTCACTTTGTGATCTGGTAGTTAGTTGCAGTGGTTTAACCAAAGCTCATTGTATAGGTGCACAGAAGTGCAGACCAAGATTTAAAAGTGGCAGCATTTTGTGTCTGTAGGTTTTAAGGAGAACATGGAACGGTTTACATGGCATAATCTGCCATGTGCATTCCGGTCTAGTTCAAGTTTATGGGCCTATGGCATAGGTTTAGACTGGATTAATCAAGCTAAAGAGTTCAGAATGACACTAATGCCGGTTATATGTGCACAAGAAAAATGGTTAGTTGCTAGATGCTTTCATCCTTTTAATGTCTGCCTATCAGTAAATTTGTGAAGTGCTTGCTTTGAAGTGCTTGTTGATTTCATTAAAGTTTTGTAAACTTTTGCTAGCTCTGGATGACCTTCAGTAGATCAGATGTGAGCCTACTTAAGAGATGCATCCATAAAAATAGAAGTAAAAACACATTGAAGGAAAATGTTACAGAAGCAAAAGGCTGACTCACATTTTGTTTTAATAGAGTAGTACTATGAAACCTTGCATTTTGCACAATATATATAATTGAATAATACAAAAATTCTAATTATATCAAAGCTGTAGTTAGTCGTACTGCATACCTTATACTATGTCAGCTTAATACCTTCAAATTATCTTTGATCTTTGCACCACACAGCATAGACATACCTGGCGCTAGACAGGTCAGAAGTACAGAAGGTAATTAAACTACCAGAAGAGAAGCTGAATTCATAGCCATTACACAATTTATTCCACCCACAATTAATTGGCACCCACAAGGGTGCCAATTCTTTACAAAATTTTTTTATAACATTTTTTGTTATCACAATGGACAATTGGTTTTCTAAATATATGCAAAATGTGACTCATTACACATACATACTGTGGCAGAGCAGACGCACTGCACATGTGGGTGTGTTTCTTGGCTGGCAGCCATCTTAACTCAGGCATAGAGGAACAGCCGAAGCACAGCCACCTTTGCACAGCCACGTTAAATTGTACAATTGTTTTATTGTTTTATTAGTGTGGAATGTGGCCAAGTGGTAATTGAATTATTGATCATCAATTAATCCCTGGCCACACCCTATGAAAGGAAAATGAAATGTTTGTTTGGGGGCAGCACATGGAAGGAGATGGTCCAGTGAAGGCTAATGCATAGCCTGAACAGAAAGAGAGACATCGAGATAGCCATTGCTTAGATGCTCTTTTGTTTAAACCTTTTGTGTTGATTATTGTAGCAGGGCAGCAGGAGAGAGCCCTGCACATTATTAAAAGGGGGGCAGGGCAAAGCCCTGCTTGTATATATCTTGTTGTTATTATTATGATTTATGTGTAAATATGGTGGCGTAGCCGTGTTATCGTTTTTGTATTTATTTAAAAATATATATGATGGTGTAGCTGTTTGTTTTTGTTTTGTTGTTATTTTTATTTAAATGTGTTGGGGCAGAGGAGAGGTCGGCAGCTTCTGCCAGGAGTAATTAAAAACCTTGTGTGGAAGGTGGTCATCTCCCAAATGAATTAAGTGATTAATTTTGCTAATCAGGAGATGGTCACCTGCCTAAAAGCCTTCAACTCTCTGCACTCTGTGTGGGTATTTGGAGGAGTGAACGAGAGCAAGAGAGAGAAATCAAAACTAATCTAAAAAAACCTATAGGAACAGTGAAGGCGGTTGCCCAGCCTGACCTGAAGTTTTGTGTGCGAGATTTGTTTTTGTTGGACTTTTATTTCCACTCTGTGAGCAGTGTGTTTTTGTTAAACCTTTTGTTTTATTTTTGTATTTGAAAATAAAACGGCGCAAGCACCATTGCACCGTACCTGCAGTGTCAGTGTTTTGTTCCTGCTTCTGGCCTGACGTCACCATCTCAGCAGCCCTGTCACAATTATTAACAATGAAAGAGTGCAAGGAAGTCCCTAAACTGCAATTCTGAGTCTATGTGTAATGTTTCAAGGGTGCAGACCAGCCTTGACCTGGGGGACTATACCACAGTACATACATACATACATATCCATTCCCAACAGAGGATGATAATCCCAATGCATACTAAAACACAACAAATCAGTAAGCTCATTACTAAAGCATGTATCTAATATCCCTTTATGACCACTTATTCTTCATTATACATTTATTTTTCATCATTTGAAGGTAGAAAATATTGCTCTATTGGGAGAATAAAACGCTCAAGGCTGATTAGTTCAGGGACAGGGTAATGTAATACAGCCCTCCCTGGAGGCCCGCAGCCCAATGCAGTATGGATCAAAAGAGCAAGGATCCAATCAGTCCCTATTGGGGACTTGTCAGTAATACAAAACCTCCACACAATTAAAACATTGAACTGGTTTTGCAAAGCCCATGTTTGTGTGGACTTGTGTTATTTTAAATGCAGTCATTTCTTTTAATAATAAATGCTCACCCTTATATAAGGTGCTGCTAATTTTCGACAGGAGTTTCTTAATGTGTCGTTTATTGAATGATTGATTGTGTTAATATACAGTTTAACTCCTGGAAAATAATGCATAATGAGAAACTCAATTTAGATAGATAACAGAGCAATCTTTAGCAGAAATGTTTCCAATCTTAGATGCAGCAGGTGTATTTTTCGTTGAAGACATTTTAAAGAAATCGCATAGCACTATGCAGTGTGTTCAATCACTTAACAGAAGTAAATTCTTTCAGAAATGGGAATTTTCACGGGGAACTACATATTATACAGCAAAGGTTACATTTCACAGAAATTGAGAAATCCATAACTGATAAAATATAGCCTTACTTATGGTCTGTCTGCTAAAGTGGTATGTAAAGGTGGATTTACACATACGCAATTTAGACGAGGTAAAATGTGTCAATTAAATCAATCCGTTAATGCTTTAAAATTGAGTCGATGAGGTCGGCAATGAACGCATTTCTTGTTAAAAAGTTTAATTTTCACAGGTCACCTACATAACTTCCTGTCTCAACGACTTGATAAGGGAAACTCAATAATCAAAATGCATGTTCACGAGATCAAGAAAAATGAATGGAAGCATAATTCACTGTTATGGAAACTACTAGCGTACAGGGAGGTGTCTCTCCCACCAGCGAGCAGCAGCCAAATGGAAATAAAAAATAATGGGAATATCTATGTTGTATATAATTTGTAAACTTAATTTAAAAGTGAGCATTTTGTCATGCAGAATGAACATTCATTTAGAACACTTCACATTTAAAATACTGATTTACAATTATCTGGCGTGTGGGTAAAAATCGGACAGCACAGATTTAAAAAAAAAGATATATATATATATATATATATATATATATACACACACACACACACACACACACACACACACACACACACACACACATAATATATATATATATATATATATATATATATATATATATATATATATATATATATAAATTATTAAATAAATAAACCCCATTAGTCATTTATCCTCATTGGGAGGAATATTTTGCCAGAGCTTACTATATACAACTATTTTAATGTGCATTGTGAAATCTTTTCTTTGGTTAAAAAGAATGAAAATACCATAAGCCATTTGTGTATATTGTTTAGAATTTATTTTGTTATGTTCACATCTACTTTTGCCTGTATTTTAGCGTAGACGATTGTAGGCTATAAATAAACACATTTTGAAATGTGATTTGTGTTTGTAGTTGTTAGTTATATTATACATGTGTACCATGAATGTAACACTTCATTATGGATTTATATGACATGGAGCGTGAGGATCTGCAAGGAGCTGCAAATCTCCCTCCCGACCCAAGAGGCCACTAAGCAGAGGTACTTGCATGCCTGTTCAGAGATGGGCTGGCTTGGAGAGAGGGGCGGAAAAGGAAGTCGGACATCTTGGTGCAGGGCAGAATGACCATATTAGGGGACAAAATCACTGTGATCAGCTGTGTTGCATTAGACAACTGGCAGGTGTGCTGAGTCGCGCTGATCATGGGGTGGAGTCCCCTGGTATATAAGGGCTGTCATTTTGTAAGTGTGAGGCTGGTTGAGGTAATACTGGAGCTAGGTTCCTGAGCTGTGTGTTTGTTTATTTGGTTATTTTTGTGCTCCGTGTTTGTGTTTATTGTCAGAGTGATCCCTGACACCAAGGAGCTGCCGCACCACTGCCAGCACTTTTCACCTTGAACACCACACACCCCGGACAACAGAACTGGACACTTAAGCACCTGAGCGCCTGCACTTTTCACCACCCCAGAAGTGCACCCAAGGAGCTGAGAGGGACTCCTCTGTTGGGACTTATGATTTATATTTTTGTTGCTTTGAACTGTGTTTTTTTGTTAATAAAGTTCACCCTACCATTGTGGTTGGGTATTTGCAAATTCAGAAGTGACTCTGTGACGTCTGCTCCACACCCACTGCACCGTCACAATTTATTAAGCATTTAGAATTATGATAGAACTCCCAGTCTAACCCAATACACAGTTGTTTATGAATAAACCCAACATGATTACAAGTAGCCTCCTAACACCTTTAGTATTATAAGAACATTGTATGTGCATACAAATGTGTGCAGGTGAAAGTGTACGTTGTACGTAAAGCGTGGGGGGTCTGACACCATTACAAAGTACGTTTGAGAAAAATCCATGTCGGTGATCTTGATCCCATTCCTAGTGCATCGCTGTGTGCTCTTGAACCCTGTTCTTTGCTCTTGTGTGGATAAGACACAGGTGTTAAAAGCCATGGACACATTGCAAATCCGCAATCACCTAAGAGAACTTTATTTTAATATCTAATATGCTGTTTTCTGTACCAAGATTTCAGTTGTATAATTCAGATAAATAGGTGCCAGATGTCGTATAATTCAAATAGGCTACAGTTGCATTGAAAATTTCTTGGTAGTAACATTACACTTTGTGAAAATAACGGTGTGGCAGAGCAAAGCTCTGCTGTTTAGAAATTGGCAGGAATGGGGTTAATTTCCCTTACCTGCCTGGGTTTATTATGTTCAGGTGGCTGGGGTTGATTAGTTGATTAAATGATTAACTTAATTAACGATCAATCAGAGCCTAGCCACCTGACATAAAAGGAGGCCTCTACTTCCCTTTTGAGAGAAGGGAGCTGAGGAAGCAGGTTGGTGGGTTTTTGTTTGTATTTTTGGACAGTTTGAATCCAGTGAAGGCATCGCCCAGCCTGGAAACCTTAATTTTGTAAGTTTTGTTCTTTTTGTGTTTAAATATTTTTATTTTGCCCTTGTGCATGTTTATTTTGTGTTATTTATAATAAAATTTGTATTTTTTTTTTTTTTTTTTTTTTTTTTTAACTGCAGTCTGTTCTGGGCCTCTTTCCACTTGCTGGCCTGTCACAAATGGTATAATATTTTAACAATAGAATGCATGTTCCATAAGGTCCTGTACTCTCTCTCTCTGTATCAGCGGCGTCATAGCCATGGTCTGTTAAATTTCTGTTTCAAGGTGAGTTATATAAAACTTTCCTTCTCCCAAGCAAATTAACTCCTGATACATTCTGACAATTAACACTGATTTGCTTTTAATTTCCCACACAAACAAGAGTCTCAAAAAGCATTGCTTGTTAAGGTAGTAACATTATTTTGTAAATCAACATAATTTTGGAAATCACGTCAGCATGATTATTTAATAATGAAATAGGCATAGCGACTGCTTAAGAATCTCCAAATCAATGCTGCATACCAATTTCTTGATTAACACTGGAGTTATCATTTTGAAAATCCTGCCCTGTGTCTAATAAGTTCATGCCAGAATTACAAACTTTTGTGAAAGAAAGACTGCAAAGTTTCACACTGAATGGTGTTAGATTTAAGTAGATGTTTAACTAAATATACATATTAATGTTATTGTGCTTGTTGATTTCACCACTAACTTGTGTTGTCCTTGTTTAAACACCAGGTTTGTTTTATAAACAATGTTAAAGTACATTCACCTGTATTGTAAGTGTATGTAATGCATTTTCTACTGAAATTAGTGCATGTGGCTAAAACACTGTCACTGTAGCCACACCTGTAGCTTGGCAGTGATTTCTTTGGACAACACTGCTATAGAGGGCAACAGCAGCCTGTCCATTACAACCCAGGACTCTGCAGGAGCTTCAGGATGCCCTAAAACCAAGAACGATCCAGCCTTCCACAATAACATGTATAGCATCTGAATAGTGGATGTACAGGCATTGTCAAAGTGTGATTGTGTCTTGTAGCAGATATACACAATACCGAACATGATTTTTCCCAAAACTCTGTTTGGAGGGCGTTACACTTTATCAGAGTATAATTAACCTTTCCTTTGTTATGCATCATAAGGTAGTAATCATAGATTTCAGTTAGAATTTGAGCAGGCTTTGGAACGGGATAAAACAAATTCATCTGAGCTTCCTAGGCTTGAATGATGTAATATTACTGCATTGTATTAGTCTTTTCTAGAGTAGTAATTTCTGGGGGAGGACTGATGTTTTTATCATTGTGGACTTAATGAACTTGCATAACTAAAAGCCATTTTTCATGTAAATTGTATTTCTAATAATAAAATAAATGTCCTTGTTTATACATAATCGCTCATAGCCCACTGACTAAGATCAGTCCTTAGCTATCTTTTTGTGTTGGTTTCTACAATGTGTGAGCTCACTAAACACATTAATACAAAAACAAGATCCAGCTTGCTATCTGTTACTTTTAAATGATAAATATTCTACACCCCTAAATGGAAAGGTTTTCAAGTGGTTCCTAAGTCTTAACCAAACCCAGGCAACTTTTTTTGGTTTTGTTTTTCAATATTTTGCATGCCTGAGCAAGTGATTTATGAAACTAATCTTGTTTCAGCCTTGCTTCTAAACTTCTGTATCGTGTATAGAATTAAAACATCAGGCTTTGTAAATCCTTATGCTTAAATTGAAACACTTTGATCTTCCACAGACTGCACGCACGCTAATAATCATTTATTTGATGTGTAAATGAATGGTATTTCTGTATGAATCTCATACTACACACCCTACTAATATCCTGTAATCCCAAGCTTCTTTGTCACCTTTCATCACTTGCTTGCTATTGGATGTGTCATGTCTCTAATTTTCTATAATAAGAAAAGGAGTGCTGACCAAGATTTTGAAATGCATTTCTTATTAAGCATTACCAGTATTGTCAGTGGTATTTTATACTTGTGATCTCAAAATCAACGATATAGATTAAAAGTTGCTGATGCTTCCTGGCACCTAATCATTTCATATGTTCTAGTCCAGCCTCTTTAATTGGGCGCGTATTTCTGTAGTTCACATGATTAAAATGTTTGTAAGAAAAAGTACAATAATATAAAACACTGGGAAGTTGTGCCACTGACTTACTTAGAAAGCTACCATGTAGGGCAGGTCATTATCCATCCTTATGCCTCATTGCTCTCTAGCTTTTAAACTGAAAGAAAGACCAAGCATTTCATTCAAAACATTCTATGTACATTTATTTTCTTTTTTTAAATTATTTGCTGTCTAAAAAAAGAATGTATTTGGAATGTGAGCTTTCATCGTGAGTTTCTAGAGTTTTAAAAGACTGACAAAAAAGTAACTGCTTTAAGTAGCGAAATGTTTAACATTTTGTATCTATGTACCTTGGAATTGTTGGTTACATGAGCCTATTAAACAATTAGGAAATCCGAAACCACTTCCCCAGACTGACAAGCATTCCTAACGTGATTATATCCACTAATAGACCTCTAGTGTAACAGGTGCCCAGTCATAATGATTCAACACACTGTAAAACCCTTTACAGTGACAATTCACAAAGCTCCCCAGTGTAATAGCTTTTTGATCAGGACAGACAGTCTCAGTAGCCCAGCCTTTTTGCTAAAAATTTTTTCAATTAGTCAGTACTCACACTTTTTTTTTTTTAAGTGGTTGTAGCTAACAAAATAGCACTATAAATCTTACCTGTAGTGCAGTTTCGTTCACTGCATATACACTAAGGTAAATAACGTTCTTAGTGTGCTTGCCTTGCCTTCCAAGAAGTCTGTTAGTGTTTTACTTCGTAGATCATTTCACCCCAGCAGTATCAAAGCATCTTGCTTGCTGCAAAGCATGTCAATCACTGGGGAAAGCAGCTGGTTGGTTGACAGGAAAGAAGACCTACAGGACAAAGTGACAAAGGAAGTGCAAGACAATCTGAGAGCAAGGATTGCATACATAAACCTCTTTAAACAGGTGTAGTACCAGATGATAATTTAAAATAAAAAATGTTTTGTCAAAACATGTGTTTCTTTTGAAACTGCACATTTGAGACCTGTAAAAATATATGCGCACTGAAGGAAACAATGATGAAAATTGTTAACTATTCTTACTTTAAAAGTTTAAGTACTGTAGATATATTTTTACTGGTGGTTTTCTTGATTTCTCTTTTCTTTTAAATTGCCTTCCTTTTTTTATTATTTTTTTTACTGCTTTTAAAATCTAAGTTGGCAGCGTCTTTTGAACTGGTGTGTGTGTGTGTGTGTGTGTGTGTGTGTGTGGTGTGTGTATATATATATATATATATATATATATATATATATATATATATATATATATAGGGATGTTCAATAACTTTGATCTATAGATTTTACAAGTCCAACCTTTATTTTACAACGGGGTTGCAGGAGGTCAGGGTGGTAACCAAACAAGACCTATTTTGCAATGGGACAGCCTATCTCTAGTATGTCCAATAGGAATGCACTATATGGACTGACATTCGGCGACATTGCTTGTGTCGCTGTGTCCAGTGTGGATGCAGCTTAAAGGGTACAATAGCACTACATGAAAAATAAGACAAACTATCCCACATTGCTGTTCCAGATGTATTTGGTCATTGTATAATAATCTGTATGCACCCAAACATCTGCATAATGCCACACTGCCAATGTCCAAAATCATTCTTCTGAAGCATCTCTTCTGAGCCAAAAAAAAACTTGACTTCCGCGTGTACTGTCAAATGTACAGGCACATGCCAATGAATCGTTGAGTAAGCTGTATTACCTCGGTGTGGAAACGCATCGCTCCTGAATATCATTAGCTCGTTTATTTGATACGTGTCCATTCTGCAAACATTCCAAAGCTGTATCTGAGACGTGTGTCTGGGGGCGTATATTGAAATAACACACTGCTGCTATAATTGTGGGTAGGTCCCTTCATTAGTTGGAAACAGGGACGTCGCTAGGCCTATTTTAGGGGGGCAATTTAGCACCCCTAAAATATTTATTAGCCCCCCCCCCCCCCCCCCCAATAAATCAATATATCAGTCAATATATTTTCTCTGTGATCTCTTTTTTTTTTTTTCTTCAACCGTTCCATCGCATCTTAAACTTCTTACAGGGCAGGCACTAGGACCTGGGGGAGTCTGCTGCTGCAGCGGCTGCTGCACTTGCTGGTGACTGTTAGGTCTGCTTGTAGCTAACATTTTGGTTAACTTTAGCAACTTCTGTGGCTTGAGACTGTTAGCAAACAGTAAACGGACAGGAAAATGCTCTGACAGGACGGATTCATGCAGATAGGCTGCGATGTACATTTGTGGTAAGTTAGAACAGAGAGAGAGTATTCACTACTATAGGCTTTGGTCATAATCAAAGCCTTGTTAACCAATACGTTTTTATGTGAGGCTGCCTGTAAGTTACAGTGTAACAGACGTTGCGAGCTAGCTAACGGTAACTTTAACGGTGTCTTTTAAATTCGACATAAGTTATGTGGCGATGATATCTTATTAACGTTGTATTTAATGTAGTTTTGCTATCTGTGCCAGGCTATAAATGAGACAGATGACGTAACATCATGCACATATCTTTTCATACTCAATTGCTTTCATTCAGTAGGCCATTGCAAAACAATTATCAGTAGGTCATGCGTAGAAAAGGTGACATAGTGTTGATCACAGTGTCATTGCATTATCCTCAATTTATCAACTGTAGGCTAGCTAACGATTAACGTTAGATGGATATACGGAAATTCTTCAAGAGAGGCAGTGCCAGCAGCTCTGCTGAAGTCCAATCCGGTGAGAAATGAAGATTTTACCAGTTCAAACAAACAAATTAAAACTTAAACTGATTAATCACCTATTAAGCCTTGAGTTATTGTAAATATGAGTTTAATAACAATACATGTCAAAACACAGCCGACAGGAAAGAGGGAAAGAAGCTGGAGGCTGACAGGGCTGAGGGAGCATGTCTGATGAAGGTTAGTGATAAAAAAAAACGAGTAGATGTTTAAGCTTTCAGTTAAATTTGTACAGCATATTACTTTTGTTAGGCATACATAAATGATGTTCATAATATCTTAAAGGGTCATGCAGAAAGAGAGGCTTCTGTGCAAGGCAGAGATCAACATGCAAGCTGTATAAGTGAAAGAGAGCAAGCATGCCCAGAGAAGGAGGGACAAGAAACAGATCCAGAGCGAGAGGAACAGAGAACAGATCCAGAGAAAGGAAGTAATCAAGCAGCTGCAGCAGAAATGAGAGCGATTTAGGTGACACTGGGCCCAGACAAGTGAAGCTGAATAGCTACCCACACGAAAGTTCTGGTACACAGAAAAGGGCATTTCAGCACTGCTGATTTGAGAAATACAATTGGGTAGAGTACTCTGTCCACAAAAACGCAGCTTTCTGCTTTTAATGAAGAGTTTTTGGCAAAAACATTAAATTTGATTCTTTTGTCAGTAATGGCTGCAAAAATTGGAAAAAAAGCTTTGTTTATCTTCGGTAAACATGAGATGGCACAAACACACAGAGACAGTGATGTGGCATGGCAAAGCTACCAGGCAACTAGCAATCATGGGAACATTGCTCAGATTTTAACATCTGCCCATGCTAGTGATACTGCAGAGAGAAGGGAGTATCTGAGGAGAATTGTTGCGGTCACCTCAATGTTAGGAAGACAGGGACTCTCTTTCTGTGCCAATGATGAATCTAGTGAAAACACAAATAGAGGGAACTTTCTTGAATGTATGGAGCTTTTGAGGAGTTTGACCCTTTCCTGCAAAGGTACAATACTCCATCAAATGCGACGTATCTCTCTCCAGAATCTCAGAATGACATGATCTAATGCTGTGCTCAAGAGATTACAGACACCATAGTCTCTGAGATGTCAAAGACTGGAATGTATGCCATTATGGTGGATGAGGCCAGGGATGGGCTGTCTCAACAGTCGGCTCTGTGTGTTAGGTATGTGACAGAGGGGACAGTTAAGGAGCGTTTACTAGCACTAGCAGAAATCAAGTCATTTGATGCCCAATTGATAGCAAATGAGTTGCAACAGCAGCTCCAAATGAGAGGAGTAGCAGGCCTAAAGTGCGTTGCACAGACCTATGATGGTGCAGCTGTGATGAGTGGGTCCAATGGATGTGTGCAAGCACATTTCAGAGTGCTGCATCCGGAGGCACTTTATGTACATTGCTGTGCTCATGAGCTTAATTTGCTGTTGTGTCATACTTTCAGGGCTATTCCAGAGGCTGCTGAGTTTTTCAGTTTCTTGGAGAATGTGTATTTGTTTTTCAGTACATCCCTAGTTAATCACCACAAGTTCAAAGAAGCTCAGTATAAACTTGGAGTAGCATCAGCTGAATGTACAGCTCTCAAACACTCGCTGGGCCTGCCAGCTGCGGTCCATAAATGCAGTCCTGGACACTTTAACTGCTATTTTTGATTGTCTATCTGCCATTGGATCCCCCATGGCTGTTGGTCTGAGAGCAAAGCTTCATAAGTTCTCCACCGTGTATTTGCTACTGATGTTTCAGTCCCTTCTTTCTATAACTGAGGGACTACACAAGTTCCTCCAGAAAGAGACTGTGGACCTGGCAGAAGCTTGTTTTGGCAAACAAACTGTATGTGACACACTGATAGGCAAACACACAGATGCATTTGCCACAGAACTTTATGACAGAACCAAAGCACTCTGAAATTCACAATATTCCTGAGGCAGATGCAGCAAGAAAGCACAAACAAAGGAAAATGGGAGAATTTGTGGTGGAGACCTCCTTGGGTTTTCCCAAACAATGAAAACAGAGTTGTTGCTTTGTGAACTTGACCAGCAATTCTCGACTGTAGATGCAGCTCTGCTCAAAGACATACAGGCATGCAGCCCAAACTCAAAAAACTCCCTAGATACATCATGCTTAACTGAGTTTGCCAAGCACTACGGTATTGATGTTAAAACAGAAGATGTTCCATGTATCTGAATTATTGGGTTAATTTTGAGCAACAATTAACAAAAGGGTGAAACTTAAATAAATATTTTTTTTCTAATGGTATAATATGACCTGCATGTCTTTCTCTCTCTCTCTCTCTCTCTCTCTCTCTCTCTCTCTCTCTCTCTCTCTCTCTCTCTCTCTCTCTCTCTCTCTCTCTCTCTCTCTCTCAAAATAAAATCCAAAAAGTATTTTGTCTGCATGTTTATGCCTTTTGTTGGTGATGGATGGATGGGGACAGAGTGGACTTTAATTTCTTTATTTGGATAGAAGTTAAGTAAGTCATATTAGATCAGTGTCTAACAAACTGAGACAGGTATACTTTAGCCAACCTTGACCAAAAATAACCTTATTGTGATAGATTTTACACCTGTTGTTACTCTAAAAATACATGATGAAAAGGCATTTTGGGGGCTTTAAAAAAATCCTTGGGGAGTATGCCCAGACCCCCTAAAAGAGGCTTAGCCCCCCTACCCATGAATCTCTAGTGACGTCCCTGGTTACACAGCACAGATATATATATATATATATATATATATATATATATATATATATATATATATATATATATATATATATATATATATATATATTTTTTTTTTGTTTTGTTTTGTTTTTTAATGCAACATTAATCATAATAATACATAAAAATACAACATGCGAAGGAAACATACAGTGTGAAAGATGTCTACTACACAAAACGAAAGCAGGTAGTTCCTTGTGGAAAATTAGACGGACCATGTTTGTCTCAGACTAGTGTGTTTCCACACAGAGATAATATAGCTTATACAACACTTAATTGGGCATCGCCAGTAGGTTTCAGAGCACATGTGAGGGTACATGTGGAAGTCATGTTTTTTGGCTCAGAAGAGATGCTCGAGAACAGTAATTTTGGACATAGCAGTGCGGCATTATGCAGATGTTTGGACACATATGGATTATTATACAATGACCAATACATTCGGAACAGCAAGGTGGGATAGCTCATGTTTTATTTTTCATGTAGTGCTGATGTACCCTTTAAGAAAATAAAAAAGATTCTGGCTTTCTAGTTTCGTACCACATGGATCGTTATTGCTGTATTACCTGTTTGACAATTTGGGCAATAATCCTTACACTAGCCGTGCACCACAACAGGCATTTTGTAAAGAGCTTTGGAACAGACTTTAAAGTTGTCTGTGTAAAAAGTTGTCAGGATGTTAACAATGAAAAGAGGAATTGCTGGTAAGTTATTTATAGCAGTTGTAGCAACACGTGGGGATGTGTAACGCTATATTTTTCTCTGAAAACTGCTACTTATTCTTTAATGTTAACTGGGTCAGTCAGTGATTTGTGATTCTCTGAAATATCTTTAAAAAAAAAAAAAAAAAAAAGCAAATAATTTCCAAGATCACCAGTGTACACAAAAGATCACACCGCAGACACAAACACAAAATTGTATTCGTAAACAGATTTTTCAAGCTTGGTCTGTTTGTTTTTGCCTGTTACTGTATTCAGATATGATGTTTAGAATTACAGTTTAATTGTGTACACCATAGACATCAATCAACCTTCATTGAGATGAAAATGATTACATTACATACTGTACTAGTGACCAGATAACAGTTTACAAGTACTTTGTGTATTAAAAACATTTGGAAAACTACCTCAGTCTAGATAATTCAATCCAGTTTTTGCACAATTTACAGCAGTTCGTTAGTCCTTATAAAGACGTTACATTTTGTTTTGTAGTCTCCATTTCATATGTGGTTTTCAAAGCTACCAACAGCATGATCATGTATTATCATCCTTTTCCAGTTGTATGAAGTATACTGAGTTGTGTGTACTGGGCTATTGGCTTTGCTGTCTTCTAGAATATCCAAAGACAAGATTCTTATTAAAAAAAAAAAAAAAAAAAAAAAAAACCAAATCAAGTTATAAAATACCATACATTGTAGTTCTCATCATGTATTAACTTGGACAATACAGTACAAGGACGAGCACTATTTTCATTCCGTACAAGATGTTTTTTCATTCCTGCGAGGTTGTTTTTTGTTTGCTCACATAGTTCTCCGGTCTTTTAATTTTACATTAAATTAACAGGCTTAAAACACAGTGTCCAAATACCCTTCCATCTACAATTCATCAGGCTGACATCAAAGCAATCCAGCCTGGTGCATTACAGTAAAGGAAGGTGCCTTTTTTGCATGCAAGGGTCAAAAATCATTCCAGCATAACGCCTATCTGTTTTTAGAAACCAACACCTGGTCTTGTTTCTAACGTTTTCATTGTAATCGAATCAAACTGCAAATTGTACCTCCACAGGTCACGCTACCAGTCCTCTGTGAGCTGTATGTTTTGGCTGTAGTTCAAACCTCCTTCTCACGCTACCCCCTTTCATTCAGTGAGCAAAATGTTGGAAACTCATCTGGATTTAATATCCGCTCCTTAGCCACAGCAGCCTTAAACACCAAGAACATGGCTTTGTTTTGCTGCTGCATCTGCCAGTCTTTTGGTGGAGGCTGCCATTGTGGTGAGGAGGAGTTTCCTTTCTCCCAGTTTTATACTTTCATCTTCCCATTGCAGTTTTGCTGATGTAGCAGGTGCCAGGCACGAGAAGCAAGCAGTAGAATTTTTTTGTTTTTGTTTTTTGTTTGTTGTTTTTTTTTTTTGACATTTTCCTTCTTTCCTTGTTTTAGGAACTTTCAGTTAGCTTGTGTGTGATTGTGTGTACAGTATGTATGGAATGTGTATATAGTTTTTTTTTTTTTTTTTTTTGTTACCAACCATGTTACCAGATAAAACAAATGTAGATAAAGAATCGAAAATCTACCCTGTGTATTTTTTGTTTCTGACTTTTTCCTGCTTACTAGAAATACAGTATTGTCATTTGTCATTAGTCTCTTCTGTCTGTAACACCAAAATAAACACTGCATCAATCCAACAGAAACTACAATATGAAGATAATTGCTCAATTTTCAGAGTCTTGCATTTTAAGACAGTGGCCCCTATTCACAAAGCTTTAATTATAACCTGCATCACACCTGTGAGCCCTCCATCTCCTCCCTCTACATGCACAGTGATGTGGTTTTAGTGACAAGAGAACAGTCTACAAACTAGTCACAAGCTACAGGGGTACATAATAAGAAAACTGTACAATAGCATGCCAGAAATTAATGTATTCAAACTACAGATGAGGCCAACTACATTCTTTAAATCCTAATACTGGGTTAATAGCAGTGTCTTCCAGGGCACATAGAGATAGGTAAGTTAATTTGCTAATGTACTAACTACTAGTAAAAGCCCATGTTGTGGTTATGATTGGATAATTAGAATATAGAACTGAAATTAAGTATTACACTGTGTTTTATATTTTTACTAAAGACAAATACTATAGAAGCACTGTCTGTAGCCCACATGAGCCACATATGACCCCTTTACAATGAAAAGGTTGAGAACCCCTTATTTAAACCCTTTGAAGTAAAATCCTGAAATCCCTTATAAATAAAACTCAAATAGAGATGTATTTAGACAAATGTCATATGTGCAGTGTTGGGATATCCCCTTTCTCACTGTAAAAGTAAAAGCATGACCATGTTTACAAGAGTGCATTCCTCTCCATTATCATTTACTCATCTTGATGATAGCTGAGACAAAACAAGTATCAATCAAAACTTTCAATTACATTTAACACCAGATATAAAGAAAGACTTCAAGGAAGGTACTACACATTGAGAAAAACTGAAAAATAATGCAAACCTGGCCCATATAGGACCCTATAGGCACTTTTTCAAAGGTGATTTAGAACAAAGAAAATATCACAGATCTTTTCAACAACTGACATTTCTTGATGTTTTTTTCTGGTGTTTCCTCTCAGAAAAGTAGTCATTACATTTTGTTAGAAATATATTTTTCTCATGTCATACTATTATCTTTAAGCACAGTTCTTCAGGCACAGTGTGAGCAGTTTCAGTAATATATTACATTGAAGTTCAGGGTTCTGACATGTTTGTAGTGTTCCTGTTCCTCTGATCATTCAAACAGCACATGTTCATTCGTGTTTCTTTTGAAATTATATTTTGTTGGTACTTTTTAATCCTCTCAGCTATAGATTGTAACACTGTTAAGCATATTCCAGTATCTTTTTATATATTGATCAATTTTCTCCCCAAAAAAACTTGTAGCAGCTTTTTGGTTTTACTTGAAGTTGACCTGTAAATTCACAAGTAAACTTGAAAAATATTAACACATAATTTAAAATTTAACATATGGTAGACCGTATATAAAAAGTAACTGTGTTAATGTAAGTGTATTGAAAGAATGGGAAAGCACACTACGTCATAGTAAAGTAAATGCACAAAAAAAAAACGGCAATTGAACAGTTTTTTTTCTTTTTTGAATTTTCATTTGAGTTTGCTCTCATACTGTTTTTATTGTATTCTATAACTGCTATTATCTGTAATATGATACTTTGTAACAAAGCCCTGGGCAAGTCGCCCTGGATAAGGGTGTCTGCTAAGGAATAATAAATAATAATAATAATAATAATAATAATAATAATAATAATAATAATAATAACTCCAAAATTATCTAGGAACACAGACACTTCACATGTGCTGCTGTGAAGAACAGAAGAGTCATCCAGGTTGTACAACGTCAAGGGTGACACGTGGTTATGGGTTCAAACCCAACAGCATTCAAGTAGTATGTGCCAGCAGGATGACCATGCCACGAGATCCGAACCTTTGATAAACTACTGGAACTGCACACAATGTGCTTAAAAAACATTAAATAACAGCAAAGAGCAAAGTATGTTATGTCAGGGTGTACAAACTAACCAGTTCCATTAGAATCGAAGGTAACACATTACAGAATAAGAACATAGAGTACAGTATTGCTTGTTTCATTGTGCTTCACACTTCCAGTCTAGCTACATACTTCCTGTGGTTATGAAATTATTAGAGAACATGTCACTATGTCCATAAGTTTGACTCAAAATTGAGTAAGGGGCAAGACCAGAATGAGTGTAATAAATCTGTTTTAAATTAAATTTGAGTTATTCTGGAGTCTCATTTTTAACATGCTAATTATTACCATTTTAAATGAAAACTTATGTTTTTTTGTATTTTTTTTTAGGGATGTTTGTCCTCTACTGAGCTGAGGCTTGACAAGGTGCACATTGCTGTGGATAAGATGTTTGAAATCTTGAGGGGGATAACGAAATCCAGGGCTGTATACAGTCCAGGGAACAGTGTGTGCCAGGCAAGTGCATCCCATTCTTAACCACAGCCAGACAGCTGCTTGGCATCAAAACACATTTCTGATCTATGGCAGTGTATAAGCTGGAAGAAATGAAAAGGCATCCATTGTAAAATATTGTAAGGTGTACAGAGTTTTTGCTAGGCAGTGTGTGGCAATTTTTATTTTTTCTGAGGTTGTATACTGTTGATTTTTCCTGCTGACAGCAAGTAAATAAATCTCTAAACAAAAGCTTTTGGAGTAGTTTTATTTTTCTAATTTTAATAGATCGGAACAATGTCACTAACAGAGCTGTAAAGCAGCATGAGAGGATCCCTCACAGCTCCTTTACTGAACCTCAATCTTGACCTGAATGTGAATTATCTGCCAATTATGCTGAAATATGCCAAAAGTTGGACCAGTGTCTACTGGGGCAACTGTTAAATCACCAAGCTCATTTCACTTGTGACCTGAGTCTGGTAGATTCAAACTTTTTATCTCAAAAAGAAATAAAAAGTCATTGTGAGTTAGCCTGCTGCAGATCCTCTTCACATGAATGTGTTTTATTCAGTGCTCTTGGTAATTCATTCTTAAAATATGAAATATATATGATAGATAAACTTTTTGAAAAGTGGCTGTCAGTAACATTATCTATCTAAATATCTAACCTGCCTCCTCCAGTCTACTCCTTCAAAAAAAGTATTTCTATTTTGAGTCACATTTGATACTACTCAACAAGTTGGCTGGGTGACCTACAGTATGAATTTAAGTTATTTATAGCCTTTTTTGTAGATGCATCACTTTGTAAATGCGTGGGTCTGAACATCTTCTTTTAGATAATGATGTACTTTGCCTTTTTCTGTAAGTGTGCTTCATATCACAAATTGAGGGATTAAATTTCAACTCTGAACTGAAAAACTCTATTCACCCACTATATTAATATAAATGAAATGCACATCCCCTGAAACTTGGACACACAAATCAGTCTGTGAACAGTTTAAATCAGTGTTTACTGGACACTAGCGGGGGCTGCGGGAAGAAAGAAACCAAGGGAATTGATAATAGGAGAGATGTGCTTTGTGACTTGAGGATGAGTAAGGAGATTCCCCTTGGCTCGCGGAGAGCCACCCTCAAGGAGGCGAGACCAAACTGATCGGTCTCCAAGGCTGGGAAGCAACTGATGCTTCCCCCAAGGGAAGAACCTTCCTGGAGGAGGACCAAGCCAGCGGCAGCTGGGTTTCTAAGGTCGGGAAGTGAGTGTCACTTACCCCCAGAGAGAGACTGTTGCAGAGGTGGAGCATCAGAATAGAGGAGGGAAGCCTAGTGGGGGAGGAGGGGAGGATGGTGGAAAACCAAAAATGCAAGACAGAGCAAGCGCATAGCTTGGGGTTTAAGTAGGGGTTTAGCAGATGTTATTGGTAGGAAGGAAATAGCCCCCCCCCCCCGAACAACACACCAAGGTTACAAAAAAAAAGAATAGAACATTAATGCAGTGGTTGGTTTTTTTTCAACTTGTTTTACCGTTTTATAAAGTTAGGGTGACCAGATTTCCAAAGCTCAGAACCAGGACACATAAATGAAATAGTTTTAAAACTATACTTTTTTTTTTTTTTTTTTTTTTAATTTAGTGCTTTTATCACTTATTAGTTTCACATTAAACTTACAAATAATAACAACCTCTGATTGTTGCACAGCCCTGCACCTTCCCTTTCCTGTTCTTGGCCATGTTTAACTATATAACCATATTTACTTCTATGTTTAAGCATCTTGCATACATTCTTTATTTAGTATGGTAACCTGTATTAAAAATATTCTAGAACGATATGTTTATATTATTGTTTACATAATTAACACAAGGAGTACTGTCTGTCTCGGTTGCAAAACTGGACTTTTTAAGCTTTGGGGAAGTGTTGGGATAGTTTGTGGGGAAAAAGAGATGGTCCAGGTCAAACCAGTATACCTGGTCACCCTACATAGAGTCAAAAAGACCTGTTGCACAAAACTAAAGACATTAAATGGAGAAGGAGGGTATAGTTGTATAGTTTAGAATAGCTTCTCTGGGTCATTTACAATAGCCAGAAATCTCATTAACTTTCATCTTCAGTATATGTCTGTCTCATCAGTCTAATGAAACATTCTAATTAATTCCCTCTTTTTCATTAGTAACATTTCTCAATCAAGAGTGTTACTGTATTGTATTTGTCCAGTTCAGGGTGGTTCAAATCAGGTCAGCCAGTTGCCAGATGTGACCTTCAATTTTAATACGGCCAGCAGATTTTACCGTAGAGTTGTCACGCTGGCGACTAAGCATTTACAGGATATACAACAGAACGTTGGTTCTGTAATAAAGGCTTTCTGCTTCATTGTCAGAATCTGCACCGTGCTGTTGATCTCATGGACCTAATCCTAATTGTGGAACCAGCCCCGTAGAACAGCTGGAATTATCATTCTGAATTCATTCTGCATTGTCTGCAGTTTGGAAGAGATAGCTATTGCCAACTTAAAGAAAATTTAAAAAGTAGATTCCCCTTACCCCAACAATAACAAGGGACAAAAAGAGTGTTGAGGTGTCTGTGCTGCCTTACATCACAGAGAGGGGTGGGGGTAAAATAATTACACAGCTTTAAAAACATTCTCCGTGTGCAGGAGTGCTGCAGCGCTACAGACCATTGAGTTTCTCTAATTCGCTCGGTTGATCAGCTTACCCTAAATAAAATGTCAAAGAAACTGAAGCAGCAGTCAAATCTGGCTAACTCCATGAAAATGAGAATGTAACTGAAGATTAGGAGGCGGAGTTAACTGGGTGTTAGTATTTTAGTCAACCTGTCTGACACTAACTGAAAAATAAAGAAATGTGTTCACTTCCCTTGATGTTTTATATATTTATCTTCCCTGGCATTTGATTAATATAGTCCTATTTCCTGGTATTTTATGTGTATAGTTCCCTGGCATTTTATATATATACTTCACTCACTGGTCTTTTATGCACACAGAAAATAGTTCCCTGACATTTAATGTAAAAAGTTCCCTGGCATCTGTTGTATATAGTTCCCTGGCATTTAATGCATATAGTTCCCTGGAATTGTATGTAGTTAGTTCCCCTCCCTCAACTTAAAGATAATAAAAAACAACCATTACATGAAAAACAAGCATGCAAAAGCAATGTGTGTGCAACATGTACATGTCTCCTCATATCGTCCCTGTTTGAAAATGTTGCCCACCATAAAAGTTCACTTGGTCCTCAGGTTTTGAAAGGTAGTGGCCAAATGGCCATCAGCATACAAAGTGATTTGTCCCACCCTGGTCCAGTTACAGAAATGTAAAGGCATAGAGTCTCCCTTGTGCATTAAAATCTCAATGTTTTTGGATTTCTCCGACTGAAGCAGTTTCTGGATATTAAACAGATGCTTTATTCTTGCCAATAAGCTACAGTAATGGGCTCTGTTGCGTGACTAGCTTTGACAAGCATTTAGGAATGTCGCCTTAAGGAAATGTATTCAGGAAACTAATGTCTGTTGTTCTGCAGACTCAAAATGTAAATGTCTTAGAGGGTATAATCCCTTTTTATGTAAAAATGCAATATTGTAATTCTGGTTACTTTTAAATTGGTATTGCTTCCTTCAACTATTTTCACCTATTCGTTCTTTTAAAAAATGCATATTTACCATGTTTTTGCTTCCATAAAGAATACAGTTATATATTCAGATGACCTTGACTTTTTAACCTGCAATGACAGATTGCATTCTGTTCTTTGCTAGGTTGTTACAACATCCATGTTATCCCGAAGGAACCACTGAGCTATGAGCTTTCAGCTTGTCACCTGCTCTGACAGCAAACCAAATGAACCTAATGGTGCTAAGGAGCACCTGATGTGAAGATTCTTGACCTGCTAATTTTGAAACAAGACCCAGATTGCAGCAGAGCTGAGAACTGATAAGATCTTGACAAAATTGAATACTGCATGTGGCAGGGCTAAAGAAGCCCTGCTGGTATAAATGGTGTGTGTGGGAATGTAAGGTTGGCAAGGATTGGGGTTAAATCTGTCCCTACCAGCAATCACAGGTGTGGCCATTCCCCAGTTAGGTAACACTGTGTAACAATTTTTTTTTTTTTGTTCCTGGGTAGTAAGTGTTATTTCCTAATTGCTTATGCCTCAAAAGCATAGAACATGGCTATTATTCCCCACAAACTTTGCTTTTGTGACCAGGACAGTGATATTGCAAAATATCATTATTTCCAATGGGAAAATGGGCAAATGTGTGTCTTTTCATTCACATAAAGTCAGAAAAAAACAACATATGAATCCAAATTAACATGTATTTATACTAAAGTAATACAAAAATGACTACAAAAGATTTAGAAGTGAGTAGTTTTTTTAGATTTACAATTGTACTGTAAATACAGTACAATTGTAAATCTCGAAAAACTACTCACTTCTAAATCTCCTTGCCTCCCATCTTTTCCTCCTTTTCCTCACTCCAAAAAAAGAAGAGAATTATAATAATAAAAAAAAAGAAAAAAACTGAAGTGCCCTCTCTGAAGTACCTCTTCTGGCCTGAGTCCAGGAGGCACTGGTGATCCCACTACTAACACCATATATGGCAGGAAATGACATTGCGGTGACGTCAGGAAAGAAGGAGAAAGCACACACAGGTCAGGTAACTGCAGTTTACAGGCGCATCGCGTGCCGTTTTATTTAGAACAAAAAGAAATAAAATGTTTAAACAGAAAACACTTGCTCACAGAACATAAAAATAAATTATCAAACAAAAACAAATCATGACCACAATAATCACAGTTAAGGTCCGGCTAAGCACTAGCCTTCACTGATCCTTTAAGTTTTGTTTTTGTTTTTAACTATCTCCTCTCGCTCCTCTCATTCCTCCTCTGAACACCCACCCAGAGCAGGGAGAGCTGCAGGCTTAAATACCATGGCCGAGGGGTTTAACTAGTTTGTAACTGTTCTATTACCCCTCGGCCACAATCTGCACAAGTTCATTAATTTGTGTGACTGCCGGCTAGTTTAACAACGCACTAGCCGACAGCCACACATTAACACAAGGTTTTTAATATGGATGGGGCTTCCCATCCACGCTACAAACCATAGACAAAACAATAACACACATTTTCAAAACAAAACACACGGCGTTCGCTGACATTTATATAAATAATATATAAACAAACACAAAACACAGTACAGCGGTGGAGCGGGAAACCCTGTTCTAAAATAAACAATACATGTAAGCAGGGTTTTCCTACTGCCCTGCTACAGTTAAATTAATTAATTTAGTTGTATTTCTGAAAACACGAACCTAAACACATTAAATAATAGTGATTGTCATAATAGTTTAAAACTGTTTTAAATTGAGTTGTACTTTGTACTTTTTTGTTCAGAGAACTGGGGCAAATCATACCTGCCCTGGGCTTGTGTATTAAATACACTGTGGAAATGATCTAGAGCACAGTGTGATTTTATTTTGGGCACTGAAATAATCTCTTCCCTAGGCAGGGCAGGCCTTATGCTGTGCGGGGCACTAGGTGATGATGATTAAGTGCGGGGTCCAGAACATCAAATGAATGCTACAGTAGCAACCATATCTAAAAGTTAGTATATAGGTGCATCATGTAATCATATGCACCTACACATTAAGATGGGGTAAGTAATATTAATGACATTAAAATGTTAATGAATGCTTGTTTTAGTTTGTTTGTTAGACTTTATCATTTTATGTAATTCACAAATACATAGCACTGAGAATTCCAGTCTACTTCAAACATAACACATATTTTTTTTCTAAAATGAACATGCCCCAATAGGCCTATTGAAAAATATTGTAATGCCTGACCATAACAGCTTCTGACAGGTCGACGCGAGAATAATCAGGCAGAAATAAATAGATAAATAATAATAATAATAATAATAATAATAATAAAATCCCTCTTTGACACTTGAGGCTCTGTTTGCAGTGCCATTTTACCAAAAAAAATGTCAACAGATGAACCCCTGGGCATCATCAAATCCTTTTTTTCATTTTGTGTTCTAAATTGCGTAAGAACATAAATTACAATGATATCTTCCTAGCCTTAGCGGCAGCAAAGTCCTTTATCAAATCTAAATATTCTAAATGATTGGCAACTCCGCTCTCATTTGACAGTATGGACACACTTGTCAATCATCTTTGCGTCATCGTTGAGCACAAATATGTCGATCAGTTTCAGCCTGGAAAAGCTGCGGTCACCAGAAGCAACCGTCACTGGAATGATCTGTCTGCTAATCTGTTTTTATGCATGTACTCCAGTACTTTCCTAGGACTCATACTTGCAAGGTGATGATGAGCTGCAGCTACAGTGCCAGGGGTGCAAATCATTTAGAAAATGGGTACTGTTTTGAAAGTTTAGCACCGTATGTCTACTGATGCTAAATTATCCCCCTTCAATTAGTTTTTAGTGTTTTGTGTTACAGTAAATATTTTTAACAACATGTACCCCATATATAATCACACACACATTTGTATAAAGGAAATTCTGCCACATCTCTCTCATCAATGGCAAGGCTCATAGCAGCCTGTAATATTATTTAATGTTTTCTTAGAAGAAAAATAATTTGTAAAGAAACATGTACTTAAAAAGAGGGTAGTTTAATTGCCATTATTATTATTATTATTTTTATTATTATTATTATTATTATTATTATTAGATTATTCCTTTCAAAAATATAGTGTAGATTATTTTACTGGGTAAAAATCAAATTCACAAAAAGATGAGCGCTATTAGAAACAATCGTGCTGTATATTTATAGATCTAATCTCTTAACACCAAAATTGCAATATTAAGAAACCTAAGATGGCAGACCTGAGTAGCCCAAACGTTCAACACATTAACGAAACAATAGCTTGTGAATTCAGCTACATTGAGTTGTATTAACAGATTAGATTTACATTAGCTGCAACAACTGATTTGGTTTTACATAAATCCGTGATTATAACATCTAACTAAAGCATGAGTATTTTTTAATCAACAAATGTGTTTATAAACTGGCAAAGCTTAACTTTCACAGTAAATGAAGAGGTTTGCGAACACATTATTTTAAAATGTATTGTTACCTGCTAAGTCTACTATTGCCCACATATCTTTTTGAATTGAACAAAGATGTAATTGATAACTGTGTAAAAGCGAGCTGCAACATGTTTGCTACCACTTTCCCACACGACACAAACCTTCTCTCCTGTGTATGTGGATGACTGCGAGTGGATCATGTGAGTAGTCCAGACCCAATGAGAAACTATCATCTATGGTTGCTAAGGAATAAAAAAAATTAATTAATTAATTAAAAAATTAAAAAAACAATTAAATACGTCTACTGGCGCCAGAATTTAATGTTGCTGGCGCTGTATGATGTACCCCAAATTTGCACCCCTGAGCGTTTTGCGCACACGTAATGAACACATTAAATCTAGACCTAAAGAGTGGGGGCCCTAGGTGGTCGCTTTGCTCTCCTTGCCTTCAGCCCGGCCCTGTCTCTCTAGGTTTCACAAAGAAGTCTGTGCATAAGGGTATCTGAGGCAGGTGTGTTTAATAACATTTTATGTCTCACATCAAACAATTCATAATGTCCTTGTTGTCATTTGAAAAAAATTTTCCCTGTATGGAAGCCGATGTTCTCAGATTTCTGCCAGAGACTTAAGCATATTTATCAAAATGTGCAAAACTTCCTGGACAAACATGCAGGTACTAAATCATATTATATAAATAGGATTAATTCAGAGAGGGACAGTATAATAAATAACTTTAAACAGTGTCTTGTAGTATTGTTTGTATAACACAAGGGTTTTAGACCTGGAGCATAGGCAAACCCAGAAAAGCTGTGTGCACATGCTTTTATGTTTATTTGTTGCTGGCTTATTCATAGTTATATGAGACATAAAATTAGTACTTTTGCAGGCCAGGTATATATGTTGCTGAAAGCCAGTAAATTGACTATTATGTTTCAGTGCATACTTTTCTAGAATTGTATAGGTTGGGTCGCCAACAAACTGTATCTGTGGTTGCTAAGAAGTATCAAAGTGTGCATTCAAAACAAAACCTGATGCGGGAGGGAGTTCTAACTGCTGTTGTTCCTGGGTGGGACAGTATTCCCTTCTGAATGCATTCCAGTGGTTAAAGGAGACAAAGCTATGAAATCCCAGGTCTAGGTGGGGCAAAGTTTGGGATTCAGACCCATAAAAAAAAAAAAAAATTGGCATGGTATGACCTTGCTGAGCATCAGTCTAATATTTTCAAGCAAAGCCAAAACAAATCAAGATTTGTTCAAATAATTGACTAAAATTCCTGTGTAAGACTCTCAAGGGAATAATAACAGAATTCAAAACAAAGTAAAACATTAAAAAAAAAAAAAAAGATTTAAAAGTTAAACATGAAAATAAACTTACGATTCTTAAGCTTAAGCTTTAAGAGTCAGAGTAGACAATATCCATATGCTTTATGTTTGCGTTCACTACCACAATTTATCAGATGCTTGTGAAAAAAGTGGTCAAATTTGAACAGTTGGTGTTGGCTTGTAGTCATGTAATCTAAATATATGCAGATTTGAATATGTTAAAATAAAAAAAAAAATGAAGATATAAAGAGTATAGTGGGGATTCAAACAATATAGCGTTGCACGTCCTCATTTGTTGCTACAGCTGTTAAATAATGTACCTGTATTTTTTTCTTTTCATTGTTAACATCATTTTTACACTTTGTACTTTTAAAGTGTGTTTCAAATCTGTTTTCAAAATGGCCTGATACTGTAAGGATTATTGCCCACATTGTCAAACACGTAACACAGCAATAAGATCCATGATGTGGTACAGAACAGAAAAGCCAGAGCACTAATCACTCTTCCTGCAGGGATTTAGAGCACAGAGCTTAAACCTCATTGTACTAGAGCGGACATTTTGAAAAGAGCTTTTAAACAGACTTGAAAGTTTGAAGTGTAAAAAGTTGTCGCACGCTTTATTAAGATAAAAGAGTTGACTTCACTGCAGAGGTGGCATCCTGTATGTACAGACCAGGATGTTTACAGTGTGTGTATATTGTAACAAAAATCCTTACTGCTATAAGAATGAGCCTTCAGTTGATTCAGGGCCAAACTCAATATTTATTACATCATAAATGATCAAAGACAATCTGCCAATTAACTAACAATTAACAGGTCGCTGTAGGTCATGGCTTATGCTACTAAAACGAGTTATTTTTTTTAAGGAATCAGGGTGGAACTACTGTCTCTGTTTATTCACTTCTCTCTGCTTCAAAACAGCAACAAACACTCCCTCTGGTCTTTAGCCCCAGTTAGTCCCGCCTTGTCCCACTCCATGGCCAACCACCAGCAGCTCCTGTGGTCCGTGCCTGTCGCCCATGGGCTGTTTGACCAATGTGAAACACAGCCCCACCTACTCCAAGCACCCCTGCACTTCACAGACCTCACATGGGTTACAAGAGTATCTTTTTTTATTCTTTTTTTTTTTTTTTATTTGGGGTCCAGGGGCCAGGTTCGTTATAGCGAGGCTGTACTGTATACTGTGGACAGAGAAAGATCCAATCATATTACTTTATAAGGCAGATCATTCCAGTGACAGAGCAGCAACTGGAAGGCACAGCCAGGTGAGAATTTGATGACTGAAGTCTGCATCCTAGAACATGTAGAAACAAACAGTTAACGCCATGAACTGTACAATGAATTAAGAGCTCTATACGTGTTGCATACATGTAGTTGCATACCACCTCAGAAATTCCATCCACCAATCGGGAAAAGGTAAACAAATGAATGAATTAAAAAAAGTAAAATGTTTACAATAACAATAACAAGGGAAGGTTTATCAATTTCTTGGTAGTTGATCTTATCTGTTACCATCCCAACGCAGTCAATGACCAGACCAGGTAATGCCCTATAATTAGGATTCTAGTGTTTAAGTAATAAGAAAATCAGTATATACATGTCTAAAACAACAAAGAAAGTACTTATTGGTGGGTACCTCCTGCTGGGGGTAACAGTTCAGCTTTAATGCCTTTTTTAAAGACCTAATAACATTTTACAGACCAGTTTACAGGATTTGTCATTGTTTAATCCAGCACAGGAGCTGCATGCATCATATACAGATCCCACAGCCTCACTGTCATAAAATCTAGTGAACTGTTCGACTCATTCCCATCTGGGTGGTATTACCCCCAAACAAACACTTCATATTGCGAATACCTTAATCACGTTGCAAGTATGCAGTTAATATAAATGATGCTTTAAGAGGTTTATTGGCTTTTTTAAAACTTCTTAATAAATATAACTGCTACTATTTTTCAATACAGTAATTAAGTTGTCAGAAATAATTACCAAAGACCTCAGAAGAGGAATGTACACATTTGCAAAGCTGCATCGGAATTTCAGTAGAAGATGTTGGCCCACAGTATATAGAGGATTTGCATTATCCCTGTACCACCAATTCAGTTACTAAACTTTGTGCAAACATGGTATCTTAGGCATACATCTGTGTAAAGCCAGATCTGACCTTGAGAGTTTCCAATCTTAAAGTATTTAAACAACTGTTAAGTTTGTTTGGTTTGTAGAATACATTAAAAAAAAAAAAACATCAAACAACATTAGGAAAAGTCGTTTAGAGCCGGTCCTAAAATGTAGAAGGATCTTTCACAAACAACCTTGACGTCTTTATGTGCTACTAATGCTCAGTGGATTTATGTCACAATTTTCACATTTGTCATGATACAGATAGTTATAATCAAGGATCCTAGGAGTACATTTGCAGAGGAATAACACGGAAAAACATGTATTTTCTATCTTTTTCTGAGATTGTTTTGTTTTATTTATTTATTTATTTATTTATTTATTTATTTGGGGGGGGGGGGGGGGGGGGGGCAACTTTGGCAACTTTATCTTAAATTTACATAAACATACCTGTCTAATAAAACTGCTCCTGGTATTCAAGTTCAGTTTACTACAGTCAGTATCATTAGCTCTTCAAAGATGCCGAAAACAAAATTTATTTGACCAGATTGAATTTCACCTTGATGGTAATGTTTTGTACTTCATGCAGCAATGTGGTAGATTAGAGTTAGCGTTAAGGTAAGGGTTAGGTAGGCAGAGTATTATAGAATACATGGGAAGTGATAAACATAAATAGAATAAAGGAAACTTAAACAAGATGAGGCCAAAACAGCAGGGCCATCAAAAATACTGAAACAGACCGTTGTGTTTGGATCATTTCAGTGTCTTACAACTGCCAAAGAACAGCGTGAAACGATTGTTTCAGATTTTGTCACAATGTGTGTAAAAGCCAACATTCCTGCTTACAAAGTGGATCAACCGGCAGTTAAGTATGTATGTTTGTTTGTTTTATTGATTTAATGGCACTGGTCAGCTTGTAACTTGCTTAGAGTTTGAAAGTGTAACCATTTTTATTGTATTTATTTATTTAGCAGATGCATTTATCCAAAGTGACTTACACATGTTACACTGTACATGATTAGAGTTCAAGAATAATTAAAGTTATAAACTAAAATACAATATAGAGATGTAATAATAACAATAAATACTTCCTGTGTTAGCTGTTCCCCAATAGTACTGCATGTCTTATAATGTGGCAGGAAAACTCATTTTTAGCCTTTTATTTTACTCGCGGAACAACACAGATTTTTTTTTTTTTTTTTAGCTGAGAATTTCATTTTTTATTATTCTGGAAAACTAGGATCCCTGGTTCTAATTTAGTATTGACAGCCATGGCATGTGTTGCATGTTATTTCTATGTATTTTGTTTTCTGTTGGAGTAATGAATCTTAATAAAATGACAGTTATCACTGAAAAAGCAAGCATTTTATTACAGTGCTTTACAAATAACTGTTTTATTTTTGTTTTAGCTTCTCTCTGGTTTTTTATGCAGTAAATAAAACTGATTGTTCTGTAATGTCTCAGACCCATTGACCTGTGACCACTATTTACTTTTACTTGTCTTCTGTTACATGCAGTTAGTTATAATAGCCTGTTTGAAGTGAGAGGCACTGAGTGTACTCTAACTTAACAATGCTCTACCCTAGCAATAGAACTAAGACTTCAGGGCATTACTGTCTAGTCTGTGGCCACATTAGTAAAGTAAGAGCAGTAGAAGTGCTTCAACTTACATGATTATAAAGGCTTGGAAATATTAAGAGAAAAGGATTGTTGTATTCACTCAAACATCTGGAAAAGAGGTTAACATTTCCAGACAATGATACTGTGGTAATAATCCATAGATCTTTTTTTGTTTGTTTATTTAAACTTACTTATTTCCCAATGAAGCAGCAGCTCCTTTGTAAGACCTGAAACCAAGTACATTTCTTACGATATTTCAGCAGTTGTGAAAGAAAAATATGTTAAGAATGAACGAGGATGTTTAGCCTGTTATTTTAACTTAAACAAAAAATTCTATGTGCATTTTCCAGTAATGGAGGAGAAGATCATCTCTTAACTGTTTATTTGAATTCTGTTTTCAGTATTTTGTGAATCTTTGTTTCACTGCTTGCATTGATGTTATTTTAGGGACTGTAGTTTAGGCAAAGCAGGTTGTGGAGAAGATATTTCACCCCGATCGGCCTGACCCTGTGGATATAGAGCACATGTCTGCAGACCTGACGGATTTGCTGAAAACCGGATTCAGCATGTTCATGAAGGTAAGCCCTGAAGCTACTATTTGCACTCAACTACTTTCAGGCTTCTCAGTGTTTTCTCTAGGGATATCGGCAACTCATTGTCAGCCGTAAAAACATATATTTTAGTTTCCATAGTAGCATATGTCTGTAACAGAATTTTAAATCTGCTGAATCTCATTTAATCAAGTTTCAGGTCTAGTGCTGTGCTTGTGATTTTATATTATTTTTATAGTTCGTATTGTTATTTAATTCAGTGTTGTAATTTTTTCCTCATGGACCTCATTAGTCTACTTTATAAGAAGAAATCTAAGCACAGTTCATACTAGACAGGTATACAGTAATAAAGTCACTTATTGGTTTCCACGGGCACATGCAGCCCTCACTGCCATTTTATTATTACCACTGACAAAAAAAAAAAAACATAAATATAATTTAAAGCTACTTACTTTTTAAATACTGTATTTTTTGCCTAAATTCTGCAATCAATCAACTCTGCTTGACCTTGATACGTGCATGACCACTATCTTCCACTTATCTATATATTTTTTTCTAAGCCACAGAATAGATTAGATGCCTTGTTTTACAACCTGTGAATTAGTATGTATAATAAAGAACTCTACAAAGAAATTTGTATGGGGCAAAGCAGCTTTCTTGCTTGCAATCACCTCCGCAAAGCGGGTGAGTGAGATGCATGTATTCTCAATTGCGAAAGCCTGCTTAATTTTTACAGAGGCCAGGACAAAGGTTACACTCTGTACCAATCCTGCCTTTTAGCTGAAGATGATCTTAGCATTCCATGTAGAATTGGAGGCTTTCCATCCACCTCCTTTCCAGTCTGACAGACAGTAACAGCTCCATACACTCTGCCAGTGCGGGCCCTGGCGTACTCTGATGACAGAACGAAAAGTTGGAGGCAGTCTGAGGAATGTTTTGTTTGCTATGACCCATGGTCAAGCCCTGTCTAAGCAGTGGCTGTCCAAATGGATACCAGACACAGTCAGGACGGCCTGTAAGCAGGCCAACTTGGCCCCTCCAGAAGAGCTTATTACCAATTCCACAAGGGAAGTTGGCAACTTCATGGGCTTTGTTCCAGGGTGCATCTTTCAAGGACCTATGCAATGCAGCAGTGTGGGCTACTCTCCATACCTTCACTAGGTTCTACCAGCTGATTGACGTGAATCCTCAAAACCCAGGCTTTGGAATTAATGTTAAGGGCGGCTTCCCAGTTGACCCTTACAACACAGACATAGAGGTGTTTCTCCCTCAGTTCTTTTGCCCCAGTTGCTGTTACTGGGGTTCCATATGGTAACACGCAAGGCAGCCTCTCGGCTTAGCCTTGTAGCATTCCAGTTGTTTTGTAATATTGCCCTTGCAATGGTTGGTACACTCACCCATACAGTAATGTTTCCATTTTGTACTTGAAATGGAATGTTAGGATATTATCATAGCTCTGGTTCCCTGAAATAGAAATGTAACCATTAACCCTCAAGGTTGCTGCATCCATGATTGCAGCATGCTTGAAGGAAAAATGTCGCTGAGATCTGTGAGCGCAGTCCTCTTGTACAGCTTTGTGTCCATAGAGGTTTGGCATCCTGTGGTTGCTGTACAGAGAATAATGTACTACATTCAGCAGTAATTATAGTATTTGAAGGTGTTTTGGTCAAAAAGAGTTATTTCTAAAATGTCTTGTTTATATTCTATCCCAGAGAAAGAGCCTTTTGTATACAAGCTGCTTGTTTGCTCTTTTGACTGTAGGATGTTTAGAAATGAGAGATCAGGCAGGCAAGTAAAGTACGCATTTTACTAGTAATGCAATGTGGCACCTTTGTTTGCTAAAAACCATAGTACAAAGCATAGGCATGTGTGATCACAGAGACTTACCCGTAATGAGCGTCAAATCACTAAACCCGCCTAAGATGTATGGGCTTTTGTTGTGTAACACCGTCAGAGAAGTTATCTCATATAGTCAGGGAATTTCCACATTGTTGTACTTTTTGTTCAGAGAACTGGTGTAAATCATACCTGCCCCGGGCTTGTTTATTAAAAACACTGTTGCAACGATCTGGATCACAGTGTGAATTTATTTTAGGCATTGAAATAATCTGTCCTGTAGGTTTCACAAAGAAGTTTGTTTTAATTTGAGTGTAATGTTGTTAAAGTTGGGTACACAAGAGACAGAGTTAAATATACAGCACCCTGCTTCGAAGAGGCTGCATACAGAATCTAGACTTCTCATGTTCCTACATGTGCTCTGAATGGAGATCCAGCTGCAAGGCTGTATCAAGAACAGTACATTAACAAAGAGCACATGGCTCACAGACAATAGGCTTTATATTAATTATTAAAAAAAATAGTATAAAGAGATTTATCCTTAATGTGTTAAATAGATCTTAAGTAGATCTTAAATATTAAATAGATCTCTTTACACTATAAAGACAAATGTTAAGTAAATCAGTCCAGTCAATCAGGAAACAAATGTAGGGTTAAAATAAGGTGGCAGTATTTAGATCTACTCATTTTAATTTTGGTAGACGTCAGTGACATACACCATCACGTTATGGCTACAGAACATGTCTGGAGACAGACAGGTTGTCCGAAATATCAGGATGCCAGTTTTAAAAATAATAATAATTGCACACCCAGGTGATGTATGCGAATGAGAAGTTAGGTGCAGTATAAGCTTTTTGATAAAAAATATATAGTTTTTGTATAGCTTATATGCACATACCTTCCTGAAAAAGAACTATAACCACCAACAATGTAATGTGTTGTCACAGCTCATGATATTTTTCTTTTGGTTGAGAATAAAAGGATCCTCTCATGTTAGCACACGTTTCCTTTGCAGCGCACAAGAAAGTATAGAAAGCACAAGAACGTCAGCAAGCTCCGGTTACTTTTCTCATTTTTTAAACTATTGTGTGAATGACAAATGGCACAGCAAGACAGCACCACACAGTTACATTAAAATAGAAGTAATTGTTAAATGGCTGAAAAATCACCTATGCTTTTATTTGTCACTGTATTGCCTCAGTTTGCAAATACCTGCACAATTAATTCAAATACAGTACATACAATAACATGTCAAATCTGTTTCTCATACAGAATACCTTACCATACAACAAGCTTCCTTTAAAATGAAATAAACAAATACAGCAATATAAAAAAAAATCCTGCCTGTCACACAGTACTACTTGGTTTATCTGGAGGCATGCGTTGTTTATTGTAATGTTGCAGCCCTCATAATAATAATAATAATAATAATCATAATAATAAAAATAATAATACATATTTTAAATGTGAAATACTGTTCTGTTTTATTTCTTGCTGCAACAATATGTAGATTTTGTTTAAGAGCTGGCTGGTATTTTAACAATTCAAACATGTGATTGTAGGTCTTTCTGTTATTACAATAATGTTACTGGAACATAAAAAAACATATGAATCAATAGGCTATGCAACATGCCTGATAATTCGGGATGACCAGGCTTCTGGTTAGGAACAAGGCTGTTACCGTTGGAGTAGTTATTTTACAAGTGTTTTATCGTGTCTAATACAAATATTAAACATGTCTAAAAATGATAGGCCATTGAGTTCATTCATTCCAGGTGACACTGCTGCACATGATGCCAGGCAGACCATATTCTGTCAACCTGCTTAGATACTGTCTGTAGCTTAGCTTGGGGGAACTCTTGAGTGAGAATGATAGGTGCATCTGTTGATTGTTATCATGGTGCACCTGCTCCTACTAGACTGGAAAGAATAAAATGCTAATTCTGGGACAAGAACCAAAAACATAAACATACCACCAAACTCTGGGCTAGATCGCAGTTATGAAGCAGTTCATAATGACAAAAAAAGTACTGAAGGTTATTTCAATTGATCTGGGAAGATAGGAGACAAAAGATCAAGATCCAGTTGATATTTCATTTTGATGGAGTTTTACTGTTTGAAGTAAGTTTCATTATTTGTTTTAAGAAGCTACTTCCAGGAATGACATGTTATTTGTCAAATCACTACACACTTTACATTTAAGATGAATTCGCCAGTACTTCCTGAAACCATTTTTAGAGTAATAAATTATTTCCTCCCAAGAGGTTTAAAAGTGACAAATAAATCTATTCCCCTAAAATCATTGTTTGCAAATTAAAATACATAACAATTATCAAGATTTTGTTCGGTGTTGTGAAATTATTTTTGGAACGGAAGCGCTTTTAGGTAAGATAGGATGGCATGTCATTCAACCACAGGGATTAGATTTGTAACCACTTAAAAAAAAAAAAGACTTCAAACAGATAAAGTCCTGACCCCGCAGGATCATCGTAACTGATGACGCAAATGCTGCTTTGGGATCAAAAGGACATTAATAAGTGATGGGAATCACTTTTGGTTCATGACTGGCAATTATTTTTGTTAAGCAGGGTTTGTACACTTAGTATATAAGTGTTTATTGGCAGTGCATCAGAAGCATCATCACTGGCTTCATTTGTAGCACATTTCAAAGCATGCAATATTGGATCTTGGACTGTTGATATCTTTTTTTTAATTAATTAAAAAGCAGTTTTAAAATTATTCAAATAAAAACAGCTGCATTATATATATATTATCTATATATATATATAATATATATAATATATATATATATATATATATATATATATATATATATATTTATTAGTGGTGCAATCGGCACCCTAATTTTGTATTCGATTAATGTATAGCTATTTATCAATGATAATCGATGCATTGATGTTTTATTTTTCAAAATAAACAATCGTTAGTTTTTTTTTTTTTTTACAGATCTAATAATTAAAAACACCGTTGTGCATAATAGTTATTAAAAGGGCACGACTTGCATTCAAACTAGAACACTTCCAATTAGAAAAAAAGAAATAAAAAGGACTTACATTTAACAACTGAAAAGAATATGCGTGCTTCCACATCAGATTAACCTTGTAGTAATAATAATAAATATTATTGTATTTTGACAGAAGTTATTTCTGAGCTATTGTTGTTCAATATTGTTTACATTTTATGTCCAAAAGCAAAGCATTTGAATTAATCTCACAAACCCTGACTAAGGTAACTTAACTGTATTAGTTAAGATGCAGAGGATTTAAACAGAATTGTGGTGAAATGTACAAAAATGTCTACACACAAAAACCCCAGAAGAATGTGCCTGTGACCATAGGGATTTCATTGTGGAAGACAGCAAAGGAAAGAAGGTACAACTTAAGTGTGCAAGTACTGTCGAGTTACTACTATACATAATTTGACAGAAAAAAAAAAAAAGCTCAAGTATTTTGGAAAGTAACCGAAAACATAAAACTCGAAATAACTAAAAATAAGCACCGAAAAATACAATTAATAAAACCCAAAAAACAGAAGCCCTACATATAATCCAAGCACAACATGCTTTGAAATAAAAGGTAATTGGTAGATTTAATAGATTAAAAAAAAGTGTTGCCTTAATTTTTAAATAGAAAAAACTTGAATACTTGGCCTACTTTTTTTTAATGCAAACCAGCAAGCAGGGTACTAAAAACTGGGTACTAATTCAATGCATCGATTCACCAAAATATAATTGAAAATATAATAATAAAATAAACAATACAGGTAATGAGCTATATTGTAATTTTCCAACATGTGGAATATATTGTACTTTATTAATGATTCAAGGGAATCAACCAAAATGACACATTTCTCAAATTATAAATTAATTTCCAAAAAAATTAAATGTCACAATTATTGGCACCCTTGTTTTCAGTACTTTGTGCACCCTCCCCTTGCAAGGATAATGGCACTGAGCCTTTTTCTATAATTTTTTATGAGATTGGAGAACACATTGGAAGGGATCTTAGACCATTCCTCCATACTTAATCTTTCCAGATCCTTGGTATCCTTCGGTCTGCGCTTATGGGTTGCCCTCTTCAATTCAAACCACAGGTTTGCAATGGGACTCAAGTCCAGAGACTGAGATGGCCATTGCAAAATGTTGATTTTGTGGTCAATTAACCATTTTTTTGTGGATTTTGATGTGTGCTTGGGGTCATTGTCTTGCTGGAAGATCCACTTGCAGCCAAGTTTCAGCCTCCTGCTAGAGGCAACAAGGTTTTTAGCTAAAATGTACTGGTACTTGGTAGAGTTCATGATGCCATTGACCTTATCAAAGGCCCCAGGACCAGCGGAAGTAAAACAGCCTCATAACATCAAAGAAACACCACCACATTTTATAGTAGGTATGAGGTTTTCTGCATACACATCCTTCTTTCGATGCCAAACCCACCGCTGGTGTGCATGGCCAAAGAGCTCTATTTTCATCTCATCTGACCATAGCACCCGGTTCCGATCCAAGTGCCAATGCCGTTTAGCAAACTCCAGGCAGTTACATTTGTTGGTTGCTCTCAATAAAGGCTTTTTTCTGGCAATCCTTCCAAATAGGCTATTGGCATGGAGGTGGTGTCTAATTGTAGATTTGGAGACTTGGTGACCCCAAGATGCAACCAAGTTCTGTAATTCTCCAACTGTGGCCCTTGTTTGCCTCCTGAACCATCTTCCTCACTGTGTGTGGGGGCAAGATGCACTTGCGTCCTCTACCAGGCAGATTTATCACCGTTCCACTGGTTTTGAACTTCTTAATTATGTTCCTAATAGTGGTAAGTGGTATATTTAGGTTTTTAGATATTTTTTTGTACCCATTGTCTGATTTATGAAGGTCAACAACCATTTGTCTCTTTTCATTCGTGAGTTCTTTGCCTTTCCCCATGGTGATTGATGACAAATGGATTTTACATGCGTGTTATCTCATTTTTATACCCAGTGAAACAAGAAGCCATGGAAGGCCACAATACAGTTCCTTAAGACTGAGATGTACCTAAAGTAGAATGTTAATGGAGATTTAATTTTGTTTGATATTATTTATAAGAATCTTTAGGGGTGCCAATAATTTTGACATCTCTTCTCTGAGCAATTGTATTAGTATAAAAGAATATAGTTTCCCCATATTTTTGAGCATAAAATATAGCTCATTACCTGTGTTATTTAATTTATACAGCCTTTTTTGCTCATCTTTATCAAGGGTGCAATTAATTTTGGAGGTGACTCTATATACCCTTTCCTGTCACTAAACAGCTTCCATCCACACACACAGACATACAGATACACATTTGGCAGATGTGCCATATCTTTGAAAGATCATAGTTTGCACTACACAAGTTGAGTATACACACAAACACCCACTCCACCCTACCCCCCCCCCCCCCACACACACACACACACACACCCACCACACCCACACACACACACCCACACCCACACACACACCCACCCACACACACCACACACACACACCCACACACACACACACACACACACACACACACACACACCCACACCCACACACACACACACACACACACACACACACACACACACACACACACACACACACACACACTCCACACACACATACACACCCACACCACACACACACACACCACACACACACACACACCACACACACACACACACACACAACCCCCCCACATACCAACCCACCCCTCCCCACACACCCACTCACCTACCCCCCACACACACACACACACACACTCACACACACACACACACAACACACCCACCCACCCCCCCCCCACACACACACACACACCCACCCCCCCCCCCCCACACACACACACACACACCACCCACACACACACACACACACACGGCATACACCCACACAACCCCCCCACATACCCACACACACCCACTCACCTACCCCCCCAACACACACACACACACTCCCCACACACACATCCACACACACATAGAAACATGCACTTACACTTATGATGTTCATACACATGACACCAGAGCCCCACATAAAGAAGAGAGATTTTGCTCACAGCTGGATGTTTGACCTCAAACTGGAAATCATATGGCCAGCATGTTATAGCTGTGGACATGAGCCATGATTGCCTAGCCGTAAGTGCCAGCCCAGACACAGACTCATTGTGTGAGCCTGGTTAATGAATGTTCAATTCAAGAGCTGCAGTCCTGCCCAGCTGTAACATTAGATAGAGAAACAACAGTGCTGGAAACATGATGTGATGTTCAAAGGAAAGGCCTAATTAAGCAGATTCTGGAGAAAGAAACAGATAATGTTGCTAGCACAAAACCTTGAAAGCTATTCACACATCCAGAAAGATTTAAAGCATTGCATTTTTCTAAACTTAAAATTACTAGGAATCATTTAAATCATTTGATAATAATGTGCACACTAAAGTCTAGCTTGAATAAATGTTTGTATTAATCTGAACCTGCATGTATTGTAGGTCCTTCATATTTTAAGTTTGAAATTGATGAGTTATTCAGGCTCCACAACAATGTATAATAATATATTTGAGATACAATAAATCAAAGAAGAATGTCTTTTTTTTTCCTAGTCACACAAATATCAGAATTTTCTGACAAAGCGGTGTTACCAACATTTCAGTCCTACAAAGGAAGCTTGTCTTTCCAAAGTTTCCAGTCTGCTCTAGAATCTGTGGCAGTTTTGCTCTGTCAGAAAGTACCTGGGCGGCCCAGGCATTCACATGTCATGAGCTGATCCTTCCATTCAAATGATTGTAACAAGTTTCAGGGATGATATGAACTCAGCCACTTCGAATGTCTAACCTGTTCCATTCAATTTATTTGTACCCTGTTTATTTAAAGCTGGTTTATTGAGGATAGAGGAAATGTCCCATAAACTAGTTTTCATGAGGGTCCTTTTAAAAGGCCAAATCATCTAGTCTTCCAAAAACCTGAAAAAAGCATATACTGTGGAACAAATTCAGATCACCCAAGCTTGAGCAGAGTTACTTACAATGTGGTCTTTTCTTCAGCATGGGACCACCAGACGTGGCACATTTAAAAAAAAAAAAAAAAAAAAGGGAAGTCTCGTATCGTCATTGTTTTCTGTTGGCAATCGTTACAACCTAACAGAAGCTGACAGGAACTGCATTTTATCTTCAATTTGTTAAGTTTCCTGCTGTTTGTCTCTTATTGTCTCTCGTGACAGGTGAGCCGTCCCTACCCAAGTGACCACCCCCTTCTCTTCCTGTTTGATGGGGGGAGTTACACCTTCAGAAGTTCGTTTGATTAAAGATGTTGTGTCATCACACAAGTCTGCCGTTCAGGTACTGTAATATAAATGTATACTTAGTAGTGCAATAGGAAATCAGTTATATTTTCATCGAAATTATATTTGATTTTTTTTTAAGTATGCACCCAGTTTAGACACTACCATGATCTCCTAGCAACCACAGCAAAGTGGATGCCTCTCGCACATTGGATGAGACAGAGAGTTTACAGAGCTGTGCCGTATAGAGCATCCATATCAGGAAAAAAGTAACTTTTGGTGAAGCCCAACCAATATTTTAAGAAAGAGAAGTTTAAAGGAATAAATACAGTGTTTACTAGAAGTGCTCAGGCCCATCCCTGTGTATTTATATTTTATTTAATCAGTCACAGACATTTATTTACATGAAAAAGAACATTTGAACACACAAGCTATAGATATCCCTGCCCTTATTAAACCTTCATTCTTTACTTTTTTTATTGGACACTACTCCTCAGACAGCAAGAGTAAATCAAAGACAGATGGTCGTCAGACATTAAAACAGAATATGTCTGAGGACAACGGTGATAGGAAATCTCAAGAATCAAGAAAGAAGGAAGTGCAATTAAAAAAACAAAAACAAACATGTAGTTGATGTTTAAAAATGTGTTTTTGTGGCTAATTGTGTCTTTGAGCCTGTGCTATATGACTTTGATTAAGAAGTAATAAAATTAATCGAAATGAAATTTAATGACAAAGTTTATTTTAGTATTTCTTAATTCAGTGTTTGATAGTTATGGGTGATAGATGTGTTGGTGTGTTTTGTTTGTAAAACTATAAATGATCCTTTACAGCTTTGGGCAATGTGTTTTATTTCTCATAAAGTTTCTGTTAATCTTACAGCCCCACAAAATAGACATTACAAATGTATTAATTGTTACTTAACATAATTTTCTTTCGGAAAATAATAATTGGTTTTACACCTAAGTAGCACAGAGGCCTTCCTTTATTTATGTAGTCGTTGGCTAATTAATAAGCACAGCTTTTTCTAATTTATTCCATTTCTCCAGATGAAACAGACTCATTTCCATCCTGCTTTGTGGAACACCCTTCAAAAAAATAAGAAGGGTTGTATGTGTGTACTGTTTTCTCTTTACATCTGAATGGGGGCCAGTAATTGTGGAAAAAAAATGCAAAGTGGGGCAAGCAGTGGTGAAAGACGGCATTGTGCAGCTGTTTAGTTTGATCAGGCACAAGAGTTAAGTTACAATTTATTATTGCTTTAATAGTTCAGGGCTATTCACTTCATATGAGCATAAACACTGGCAACTAGATCAAAGATTTCCTGTGCAAGAAAGGGTAACAGTAAATAGAAAGAACAAGGTAAAACTATTTCTGATTCATGTCTGAATAAATAGAAAAGGGTTTTACAGTATATTTGAAATGTAGTTTATTTTATGTCGTTGTATAAAAAGTTATTTCATGCTTTCAACTTTTGGGAAGACGAATTATATTTAAATGAAACTTAATCTTTAACTGTTGGGGTGGGTCAAAATGACCCAAGCAAGAGTTAAAAAAAGATGTTTCTCTTAAGCTTTTATTTGATTATATTAACTGCTGTCCAGATTTTGCCATGTTATTCTTTGAGGTGCACGCTGTGCCATACATTTGAGCCTATTTTGGCTTGTTTTGTTATTATATATCCACATCAGTTAAAGGAAATGTATTTTCTTACCTTTATAATTAGAATATGTAATTCTCTTATTATATATATATATATATATATATATATATATATATATATATATATACTATGTATGTCGGTTCCGTTATAGATACTATTATATACCGTATGATGAGCAAAGGGGAGGAAGACAACCCACATAATCTCGCCCCTCCCCCGTTGGGCGGAAGATCTCTGCTTGCTTTGGTGGGTGACAAAAAAAAACACACATTCTGTTGTACAAAAGAATGTTTCGGTCTTATGTTTAAGGGTCATTTGACATGGTGCTTGGTTGTGTTATACGATAGTTCAAAATTAAAGAATTGCTATTGATACTATCTATATATGTTGAAAAATAATATATGATATATTATATTGAATATATACTATATATTTATATATTATATATATATATATATATATATATATATATATATATATATATATATATATATATATATATATATATATATATATATTATATATTTTTTATATTATTATTTTTTTCTTTATAATCCTTGGTTAGAAATAGGTTATATGGTGATATAGCTAGTTAGAAGGACAGACCTCCATATACCCAGATATGTATTCAATATTGTTTTCTTAAGAAGCTACTTGGCAAGTTTTGTGGTGGTTATACGGACCGAATTTGCGCTATAAACACTATAAATCTACAAAAAAGGAACAATATATTACATCAAAACACACCTTGAGGAGACTTAGTTGGATTTTTAATAAGATGAGTTGGATTTTTTAATATTCATCTCTCTAAGTGGGCTTTTGATGTATGTAATAAGAGGTCTAGATTTGATATGTAATTAAGGTTGGGCAGGAGTGACGTGCAAGCAAGGGAATGCCTTCTTAACTCTTGTTTCTTATTTTGGGGGGGGGGGGGTTCTGTAAGCTGAAGGAATGTCCCTCTGTAGCCGCAGGGTGTTTCACTGAGCATTGCTCTCTAGCAGCACTTCTCCTTTGTAAAGGGGTTGTCAAAAGAATTTAAATACCAAATTGCCACCTTGAGGTTGTTTTTTCTGAGGTGTTCAAAGGATAATCTGGATTTGCTAGAGCACTGTAATATTGTTGTGCCACCTGTGAAACATATTTCCCCAGTAGAAATATTTCAGCCGTTAAAATAAACTGTAACCGTACCAGCATTCTTTATTGCTGTACCAGTGTTATAAACCAACAGCCATCAATGAAAGGAAGTACTGCACCTGGAGGAGTTCTGCAGCATTAAATCATGCCCAGGCAAGTGTCTGTTGCAGTACTGAGAACATTGTTAAGGGTCATGGTGATCAATACATATACAGTAGCACTGTATAACTCATAATAGCATATCATATAGCTGACATTAAAATGCTTTGAAGTGCAAACCACAAACTAAGACAAATATTTTTTAAGATTATTTAAAGCCTCTCTATATGTGTTTAAAGGCTTGTTTAACCCCCATTTCCAAGCTTTTGGAAATGGGGGTTAAAATGCAAGATCACTTCCTATTATTTATCCTGAGATGATAAATTATATGCACAAAGAGAAGTAGATGGGCTTTGTTGTTTGACATTAGTTAGAAACCCACAGAATGGTAGGTCTTGTGGTATCAAGTGTGTCCCTTAGCCAGTAAGGTAAAGGCACAAGCAACTAAATTAACAGACAGAAATTCACACGTAATGAATCTCACTGAGTGATGATCAGGAACGCTGATTGTCACGACAAAGGCTGATAACAATGAAGTTACTTGGCATGCTCTCTCATAGTGTAGTTGCTTCATACTTGCATGTCTTTATTTATTTAAACTGTGTTATAGTATTGTTGTTTGTGAGCAGTATTACATATATATCTTCAAGAAATAGACAATGGTATGTACTATATAACTTATAACAGTTTAGCATAGGGTTTATGTGAATTACAGATGAGAGGTCAATGATCCAAAATCAATGACATTGAATCAGCAACATGAAAGCCTATTCACAAGTTATTTGATGTAACGTGCGACAGACTTTGTGACTCAATCTGCTATTACTATCTAAGATCCCTTACAGAAAGAGTTAAAAAAAAGATATATATTCTGTTGAAATCTGATTTTTCAGTAGATCAGAAGTGGTTATGCAGAAGTTAGTCCATGCACTGTGCAGTATAAGTACACTAGGAGCAGTGGCATCATTTGCTATAGGGCCCCCCCAACGATCTACATGTCTTACATAGCTTTTTATTTATTAGTCAGCAATTCATTTTTACCTCATTTTTCTCCCAATTTCAAATGCCCAACTGTATTTAAACTCAGCCCACCGCTACCGCCCCTGCGCTGACTCAGAAGTGGCGAAGACAGACACAAGCTGTCCTCCGAAGCTGTCGGCTGACCGCTTCTTTTCACTCTGCAGGCCCGCCATGCAGCCAGCCCAGAGCTACAGTGTTGTAGGACAACACAGCTCTGAATACAGTATAATCGTAAATCTCAAAAAACTACTCACTTCTAAATATTTTGTAGTTGTTTTTGTATTACTTTAGTATAAATATATGTTAATTTGGATTCATATGTTGTTTTTTTCTGACTTTATGTGAACGAAAAGACACACATTTGCCCGTTTTCCCATTGGAAATAGTGATATTTTGAAATATCACTGTCCTGGTCACAAAAGCAAAGTTTGTGGGGAATAATAGCCATTTTCTATACTTTTGAGGCATAAGCAATTAGGAAATAACACTTACTACCCAGGAACAAAAAAAATAAAATAATAAATTTGTTACACGGTGAAATCAATGCAATATGTTACGTTTTTCGAATTTGTTATAAACCAGTGCCATGCTTTAAAAATACTTGCATTGCACATTTTGTATAATTTAGTTTAAGAATAAAAACGATGTTGACAAAGCACAGCATGCTATCTCGTTGGAAACTGGCCCAATTACTGCCTGTTTTTTCTCAATCATGATGCTAATTACTGTTTTAAAATGTTACATTGCTTAAATGTGCCTTTATATGGGGAAAATGATTAGGCAGTGTTATTCATGAAAATCAGTGGATTTATTTTTCTAACATTTTCGACGTATGCAAATGTTGGTATTATTTGGCAAAAACATTAGACTTAGTCTGGTGCTGACAAATTTGCCTAGATGAAAGTGAGATGCTATCCTCTTTTATTTTATTTTATTTGTGATTAGCTGGTAAACATATTCTTTAAAACTTGAATTGTGGTGCTTATTTAGCAATTTATGTTCATTGGTTTATAGTTGATACAAAGTGTCATTCTTTGTGGAAAGGAGGTGAAATGTATTAAACTTAACTCGAGGTTGTAAGTATGTATTAAATCTGGTGAGATGTGTTTGGATGGATGTTGTAATATAAAGAGTTAAACTTCATTATTACCTCTGGCTCTTTTTGGAAAGCCCATGCAGTACATTTATTTTATTTTCAATTATCTCAAATTAGGGTAATGTAATGTCCCTTGTTGCTATATATATATATATTATGATCAGTTATTATAAGTTGTTATAAACCAGTGCATGGCTTTAATAATACTTGCATTGCACATTTTGTATAATTTATTTTAAGAATAAGAACGATGTTGACAAAGCAATCTTGTTGTAAACTGGCACAATTACAATTACTGCCTGTTTTGTCTCATTCATGATGCTTTTTGGAACAGAGAATGTTGACACGTTGACACAACTGTGATCCCCCCCAGAATTTTTCTAAAATGACACCCCTGACTAGGAGATAATGCAAAACTTAAACAAGAGTGACAGCGCTAGTGACAAGAATAATCTAGCTGTAGAGAAGGGAAGGCAAACCCTAGGTTGCAGCCTTGTAATGGAACCCTTCCACAGTTATTGTTTGGATTTTAAAGTGCGGGAGTTGAGTCATATTCTTACTCAATAGCTTTTAGATAATAGTTAGGAATGCTGTGTTATGATTACAAAAGCGTAGCTTAATTGTACAATGTGCTCTCTGGATTCAGTTAAACAACTGGTGAAAAAACATCAAGTGATGTTGGGTGACGTCTTAATGTGCACACCAGTGTAACTACTCCCCTCTAGTGTATTGAGTCTCCTAAATGCTAGGCAAATGCTGCTATATATCTGGCATGTCGCAAGTCCAACAATAACTTTTATAACGTTGTACCTAAAGATTAAAATCAAATACAAGATATAGTAAGTAGTTATAGTTAGGAGCAGTAGTTGAATGCAGCAAGGTATGGAGTAGTTCAGTGCAAGTACAAGCTGATGCAAGTACTGGTACAAGTGGGTGCCATATAGTCCAGCATGGTAGAGAGTTGTAGTGTTCACAGATGCTGTCTGAACAGATGTTTCTTGAGGAGGCACCAGAAGGTGGTCAGGGACTGAGCAATCCTGATATCCGTGGGTAGGTCGTTCCACCACTCAGAAGCAAAGGTAGAGAAGGAGCGGGCTCTGGAGGTGGTGGAGCGGAGAGGGTGAGAGGGGTTTGTAAGGAGAAATTATAGTCTGGAGATAGGAGGGAGCAGAATGGTCAAGGCAGCAATAGGCGAGTACAATAGTTTTGAGTTGGATGCAAGCAGTGATAGGGAGCCAGTGCAGAGAGAGGAGCTGCAATGTAGTGTGGGAGAAATGGAGAAGGGAGAAGACAAGGTGAGCAGCAGAGTTTTGGATAAGCTGGAGTGGACGGGTAGCAGGGGCAGGAAGACCGGCCAGGAGGGAGTAGCATTAGTCAAGGTGGGACAGTAAGAGCCTGAACTAGGAGCTGTTTGGAGTAATTGGTGAGGATGGGGCGAATTCTGCATATGTTGCTGAGGAAGAAGCAATAGGAGCATGCCAGAGTAGACATGTGATGAGAGTAGGAGGGGGGAGGGGGGGGTCAAGGGTGACACCAAGGTTTTTAGTGGATGAGGAGGGAGAGCGGGTGATGGATTTAAGAGGAATAGAGATTTAGAGATCAGTAGTGGGGGAGGAAGAGGGGGGAAGAAAAGGAGATCTGCTTTAGAGGTTGAGGTTGAGATGATGCGAGTGCATCCAGGAGGAGATACTGGAGGAAAAGTCAGAGTCAGAGGGGGGAAAGGAGAGGAAGATGTGGGCATCATCAGTGTAGAAGTGATATGAGAAGCCTGCAACATTAAGAAAATGACCACTGCTTTTTTTTGTATGTACTGACCTTAATTTACAGTAGTTTTCTTATATGCTTCATATCTTCTGCCTGTGTATCAGGGTTTCATGCCTTGCTGTTGGTGTTGGTAGCTGCATGCTGACCTTTGCCTAGCCAAGTTTTGAGATATTCTTCAGGTTTGAACAGTGCCAGTGGCAGGCCCACCAATCGGATAAAGTGGAGGGAAGACACTGTTTTTGTTAAGTGTGGTTCTTATTGACGTGACAATCAAGTTAATTTGAGAGAATCCTCGCTCACATTCACTTGATGAAACTGGAATTAAATCCACAATCCTCTGCAATGTTATTAATGATGGAGGCATTTGGACATCCTTCCCTTCTCTTATGCATTCACAAAATTGTTAAATGATCGGTCTGCCATTGAGCTGAAGTCTTGTAAACAAATTGTGTGCTTCTTGTTCTCCATACATTATGTCCCTTTTAGTGTGGCTTGGCCAGTTGCATGGAATCAGCACTTTTACACAATTCGGGATGTCTTTATCAGCATCTCTGATCAGTCTTTGCTTAACATTGTTCTGCAAACTGCAGTAAAATTTAACATGTTTTATTGCTGTGCTACATTTTTGACCCCCTGCATGTAGTTCAACGCCTTTAAATCAGAGATCTTTGGCAGCCTGTAGTGCTATAGTTGTGAAAGGACCTGGTTTGTCTGCCCTATTTTTACTTTAATTTGCCTGGAAATGGATTTGCGTGCAGTGTAAAGATTAATGTCTTGTGAATATCTATTTCGCTTTCAAAATCAAAAAACAGCCGGTTCAGCTTAGCCTGTTTATATGCTTTTCTGAGAACTTTACTTGCAGTTTCGACATTATGAACAGCTACTTTTGCAAAGCCTGTTACTAATGTGTCTTTTAGTGCATTTTATTTTTCAAAACCTTGATCTGCTAACTGGATGATTCTCTCGCCTGTTACACAAAAAGATACTGGATCTGAGATCTGGTGAGATCTGGCACAAAGTAACCCCTGGGCAATCCCTGGCAGACTTTATGCTGATCAATAATTTTTTTATTGAGATCAGAGTTTTGTAATAATCACATGATTTCCAGGTCAACTGAAATATAATCGCAGAAACCCAGTGATTAGATTTATATCTTTTTTAGTAAATTGACCATTACGAAAGCCTACGGTTCGTTACTTTGTTGACCAAGATGGCCCTATCTTTTCAACTGCTTTGGAAAAATACTAGCAACTGATCAATAGGGAAGCAATGTTTTGTGATAAGGGTAATCAGTCAATTGAAATGGCTGTGCTTATCAGCCCTACATAGTGCATTTCAAAGGCTTTAAAAACACAACAGAGGGAGGACGCAAGGTGTAAATGCCAACTGTTTAAACAACACCAATAAAAGGAGAGGTCCATTACCAAGCAGTTAATGACTTGTATGAGTTTTTAAGCCAAATCAGAAATACCTGACTAGCCAGCATTCATTGTTGTAATATAAAGTAGCCTTTGTAACTATCTTGAAATATTTAACACATCTGCTTATCTGGTATTCACCTTCACAAACTCAGACAGCTTTGGTAAATTAAGCTTCTGCTGCTAGATATGGACAACATTGAGGGTTGGATTTTATACCATTCTGCTATGTGTAGCATTGCAAACTGTATGCTGGCCTGAACCATTCTTATCCATGAGGAGGCAAGGGCTATAGACTTAAACCTTTAACTTTTACTTATTTATTTTTCTGAAATTTCACTCACCGGGTGAGCCCAGTGAGGCACACCATTTTGTTTTTGTGAAGTCTCCAGGGGACATTCAGCAGTTACATCAATCATTACAATATCACAGCATATACAAAGCACAATAAATAAGTGGTCATTCTTGAAAATGACAGACTTTAGCTGTTTCATTTAAATGTGTTGGAACTCAAGTTTTTTTTCAAGTAAACAAGCAACTGATTTTTAAAGCTACTCGACGTTGGCAGTTGTTTAAGGCAAATGGGTTCATCCATGTGAGGTTTGACAAGAAAAAGCAGTCACCTATATTAGATATTCAACCTTGATAGCCAAAATGTTCCCAAAAAAGCAAAAAGTGAACAAGTGTTCTGAAACATAATACTCACAACTTTCCATTTACTCCAATATTTACTTTCAAAGAGCATAATAAGTTAACTTGATTGCAGTGTGGTGCTTGATTGTAAATGTTGTTGTCTGTTGACTTTAAGTGCAGTAGTTAGAATAACATCATCACAACCTTAGCTTGTCTTTCAGCAAGAATTGATGCCCTGCATAACAGAGTTCTTGACCACTGTTAAGCCCCCAGCTGTGCCAGTAGCAATCAATGGATGCAATCAGTTGTTTGTGTTTTTCCTGAAAATCGCCTCTTCATTATAAATAACCCTTCTCTTTCTTTCACCCTTAAGCAATAATGTTGTCCTCTAGACTTTTGAAACCACTTGACATTCCTGAGATGCTGCTTGCCACTGACATCCAGATACTGGTGTGTGAACAGAGAGAATGGATGGGTGACATGGCCAGCATTTCCCCCATCACAGCCCATTTGAAATGTGAGCAAAGAAACAATGTAAAAGCTTGAAAAATCACCTCGGTAGAGCAGGAGCTTAAAAAAAAGAAATGTTTATATGACAGCAGAGGAATCAATCTGTCAATCAGGGTGTTGATGGCTGTTTTCTCCTGCCAAAAAAAAAAAAAAATAATAATTGTGAGTAAATTACCAGTACTGTTGTTTTGCTGCTTTTGCAATTTTTGGATCAAACCTAGTCTATTTTGTTGTTTTTGTTTTTCTGAAGCTTTGTATTTGGCTGCCCCTTATGCCACATGTTTTCTGAAGCAATTGGGAAATTCAGTTTTTCCCCCACACACAGCCTTTTAGCCTCTCTCAAACAAATCCAGTTTTACTGAGCTGTGAGGTGTTTTTTCACCTCCTTTTAGCCAGTGGTAAAATACGTAAGTCTTGAGAATTTGCATCTATTTCCTTGAATGTTTATGGTTTTAGAATTCAGTATGTAGTTGGTAAAAATATCGCTGAGTGTCATAGACTGTTCTTTTTAATTGTTATTATTTGAATGATTTATAACACAACCTGAAAAAACTATTCATATTGTATTTAGAATACAAAGTCAAACATTTAATAGCTTCCTGCTGATGTCTGTTATGGATGGCCACCTAGAGCCAAGAAGACTGAATACAATTCAACTTGATTTGGGTGACTTGCAAGCCATTCCCCTCGATACATTGTTTACCTAAAGATAAGACCCTGCTCTGTGTAAAAATGTGTAACTACATCATTAACTTCCCCTTTGAACTGCCTTAAAAATAACACATGTGGTACTATGCAGTATTAATAAAGAAATTTTAAATCACAGCTTGTCCAAAATAATAGAGATTCAGAGTACCTCCATAGGGGGCTTAGATTGCACATATAAACATTTTGTTATATGTTTTAATGTGTGGTAAGACAACCTCCTATGTTTTAAAGAGTGCCTGTCTTGTATCCTGTTTGTGATCAGTCCTTGTCCTTTCTGCTGCTATCCAATTTGCAGAGATTGTGACACAAACCGAATGTGCAATGTTAGTGATCTTTAGAAAAATATGCTTAATTGGCCTATTTTACATGGGATTAACCTGTTCATGCAAGAAATTTTGGAGCTCGCTGAAAAAAGTAGTTTTGCACACGAAATAAATATATTTTTCATTTAAATAAAAATTTAAAAATCCATTGCTTTATATGGGGGAAAATGGCATCCTATAAAGTATGTATCTAAAGAATAGAAAAGTGTTTTTATACATCCACATATGATGTCACCATCAATGAAAGGGTTAATGGTGATCTTAAGCTAAAACTTAAAACAGGATATAGCTCAAATTAAAATCCTGGTTTAACACCTGATTTTTAGTATGCAGGTGTTTTGAATACCATAATTTATGGTTAAACCTACAGAAGGTGATACTTGTCACCTGGGCACAGTCTCCTGCACAGCTTACAGTAGCTAATTTCAGCTCATTCAGCCTAATCAAGGTGCGCCCAATACATTTGCATAATGAGCCCTTTGGCTAAAGTAACAACAGAGCCTTTCAACTCCCCTCATACATTTACGGCAACAGACTGCAGTTGCTATAAGTTTGATATCTTGCAGGAACCATTTTAACAGATATCGATCTCAGTGGGTTCTTTCATGGCAAAGTAATACAAAACGCAATTTACTGTAGACCCACCTTCTTAGTGTACAATTGAATACAAACTTTGACATCTCCTTAATTGAATTTTGTACTGAGATAAGGATATAAGCAGCTATGGTAGATTTTTCTGCCAACACTTTAAATTTACAGTAAATCTAGAGAATTCTTTGTCCAATTGTGATCTAACTTGCTGAGGACCTTCTTTAGCATAAATGTTTGAGTGTATCATCATCTGTGGGCTGATATATATATATATATATATATATATATATATATATATATATATATATAGTAGATATCATTGTGGAGATGAATCATTTATATCCTTTATATACCTACCTGCATAAAAACCTCTGGGTGTGAAAATTAAAATTTGCGTTCAGTAATCAGTGATGTAGAAACAGTAGACACTTGTGTGAAAATGTTAGACCACTATGTGCTTTAATTAGGCATCTTAAACAAGTAAAACATTTCATGCATTTTACCATTTCTGGCTATGTGTTTATCTTACATTAAAGTCATAAAATAAATTAGACAATCCCTAATTTGCCTATTTTGACAGTTTTCCAAGATTTTCTTACAGTGGTTGGATTTTATATCAAAACAACAGAAGCAATGATAATCAACTAGGATGAAACTTGGCCTTGGCTACCATTAGCAGAATCTATATGAAGGCATTTGTCCTTCTTTCTATATGTAAAACTTAGTTTAGATATAGGTCATGGTGTTCTATATTTTCATCTCACTGATAGCTCTAATTTGGAATTTAAAGCTGTTTGGGGGCAGGAGGGATGGAATTATCATTTTTTGTTTTGATAATTCCATTATGGCATTTTGAGTTTAGAATCTGCTCCATAAAATATAATTCATGTTGCACAGCAAGTGCAACACTCTGGCGAGTGATTTGTAATTGAATTGTGAATGAGCCCCTGTTTTAATAATCAAACAATTAATAAACAGTGTTTTAAAGCAGTAGTACTGTAGTTGTCCTCCTGCTTGGTGAAAAGTAAGAGGACTTCAAACAATTCAGTGTGCTCTTCACTTGCAGAACATGTTTCACAGTTGCCATGGTTAAATACAGCTGTAACAATAAAATATGCCTTTTATTTTCAGTGTGTTTTAAAAGTTCCAAATAGACTTATATCCACATGCTTGGGTATCTGCTTTTAGAAGTTACTTTGTTTTCAAGAGTGTCCTTGAAACATCCACCTCTACAATATAGGGAAAATGTAGGTAGAAAATAGCTGTGAACATTAAACAATAATTACACTTCCCTCAAATTGTGTCAGTGTATTTGACCATGTTGATTATCAAGCACTATTTCCGACTTCAGATTTGAGCAGCAGAAGACGACCAGAAGGGCATAATTGGTTCAAAATTTTATTTTGAAACAGAACTGAAAAGCATCTTTTCCTCTGGAGGAATTCTCTGTAAACATGAATTACAGCCATAAAGCAAAGCACCAGAGGCTTCATAAACTGCATTTAAATGGCTTTTGAGCCTGGCATCTGTATGTATTCTTTACTCCATATAACTGATTTTAATATCAAACATTTGAGCACTGATGTGAAAACCCAGACGAATGCAGTCATCCCTTGACATTTAACAGAGATTTAATTGTTTGATTTAACACAGACATTCTACTGGTTACAGTACATGAAATCAGCACAGGCTCCACACACAAAAGAGCTTTAATCATGCCAGGGAGAGAGTGAAAAGAAACACAAAACTGTGACTCATTCGCCTCCATCTCTACAAAACTACTCGAACATCAGTTTCAATTGTGTTCACTTTATTACAATGCAGTTTAACAAACAGATATCTAGGAATATTAGATTTGTCCTCAAACTTTGAACCACTGTTGCGATAGAAACAAACAGAAGTGGTTTATACTCTAGCTGAATGGTAACAGTTTATACTTAACCCCAGACGTTTTATCAGTTTAAAGCCCATCATTTAAAACCTGTAAGGGCTGGTATTTTCCCCTCCCTCATTGGATTCCTATTCTCTCCATTACACAGACGTCACAACAGATATTACTGTGACAAGTATAACTCAAAGAAGCAAGCATTTGTGCCTGATTTCCACAGGACATTATTCCCACCGAGGTCAAGAGTCACTTGCTCCATCACCTTGTCATAATGTGGAATCGAAAGCTCTGAACAGCTCCTCCAATTCATCACCTAAGACTTTACAGCCCCTCCTCTTTGGAGTATGCAACTTATTCTCCTTTGTCTTTGATGCAGCGCCTGTACTTTACATATCAAAGATGGAACTCAAGTTTCGCTGCATTTTTCTTTTTTGGCCACACGGAATGCCTTTTGTGTGTCTCTTCAAACTGAAGTCACAGTCCTCACTTTGGCAGACAAAGCCTGCTTGAACCGCCTCTTGAGGTCTTGCATGTTGGGGGATTTTGGCCTGGGAATGAGGGAAGACCTCCTCTTTTCTGTGTTAACGGGAGCCTGCTGCTTGCTGATTTCTTTGCACAGCACGTGGAAGGCGTTGTAAACATCATTATAGTTCTCGCTGGCAGACACCTCGTAGAAAGTGCAGCCCAGCATGTTGGCGAGCTTCTGTCCATGGTGTGGCTCCACCTCCTTGACATGCAGGAGGTCTACCTTGTTTGCCACAATGATGATGGGAACTCTGTTGTCTGCATGTGTGTGGCGGACTTGCTGATGGAGGTGGCTTATTATTTCAAAGCTTTTACAGTCTGTGATGGAGTAGACCAGCACCACGGCATCAGCCCACTGAATGGATCTCTTCACCTGTTCGTTACTGTTCAGATTGTGTCCATTGACCTGAGGAAAAGAGGGATATAATGTTAAACAACTCTTGTATTCAATATTACACTGCTGATTGATGACATGTCTCCTACTACACCACTAAGACTATTGTTGATCAGATTATGTATTTAAGATAGCACAAATTATAGAAATGTCATAACATTTACTGTTGACAGACAAAATAAATACTTTAACTCTGTGCACAGTTTATAACCACCTTGCTTGCTAATATATTTGAGCAGTGTTGGAAAATACAGCCAGAAAAAATGCAGCAATTCAGCAAAAAGCTAATCTGAACCAACACAAGTGAAGTACCATGTGCTGTAGACTCAGACACCTATTACACAGAATGGGAAATTGGCTGGCTAGACAGGGAGACTTTGTCTTTTAACCAAAGTTAAACAAAAAATATGTGGTTTGGATTACTGCCCATTTCAGGAAATGGAGGTCTAAGCTTGGCTGGCTACAGAACCTGCAACCGTCCTCAGAAAGATTGAAGCTGACAAACTACGTTTTCCTACCTTCCTCTCTCTTGAATACAACAGTTAATTTCTGTTTCATCCCTAAATGCAGTATTTTCACAATTTGCTGCAATTCAATACATCTAAAATATAATATGTGCTGTACTGTAGACATTTTGAGAAATGGGCTGCTTCCAAATAGACTTCATTATAATGACTAGTGTATGGGGTTTGCTCCTTGCTGGTCTGGTAAAGGTGAAAGAACATTCACACTCAGCATGTGACAAACAGACTCTTAAGATAATAGCCCCAAGTGTTCAAATGCAACGAGGCAGCCACAACAGCTAACCTTTAAAACAAAAAGAATGGGGGCTGGAAATGTGCCCATGTCAAGCATCTGGTTTAAGAACCAGACTGTGGCTCAGCAATATGTTTGCGCTACTTTCAGCTTTATGACTGTGCAGCTAGTCTGCCTGCTTGTATCCTTCAACACATAGCTCAGTCAAATAATCCGTTACATATAAATCTGGTATAGAATCTCACCTGGTCACCTGGTGTATCTTGGACCTGAATTGCGACTTGTTCTCCATCAATCTGAATTTGTCTAGAGTATAAAGTACCTGTTAATTAAAAACAGTTAAAAATAAATATATTGCAACTTTTTTTTTTTTTTTTTTTTTTTTTTGTATTGGTTATTAAATGATTCTTTCGCCAATATCTGTGATGCTTACCTGCGTTCCTCTCGTAATCGCCGATGAAGCGCCTGGTTAAAAATCTCACCACCAGAGCTGCAATAAACAAACATGAACAGGTTAGATGCGTATTGTCTGGCAGTTCGACTCTCTGGTCTAGTTACAAATCCCCGCAGATGTTGGACACTAACACTGATAACAACAGTTTACACAAGATACGCTTTTCAATTAGCTCCAGAAACCCATACAAATGATACTACCCCATGCAAAAGGTGTTTACTGTTGCAAACCGGAATCCAGTTAATGTTTAAAGTGAGAAAGTGTAAAAACAGGATATAACATTAATTCAAAAGTCTGAACAAACACAACTGTGTATAGAGACAGCGACATAAAATAAATACAAAAATACACATTTATACAAAGTATTTTTTTAAAAAAAACTACCACTCTAATGATCTGTATTTAACAGTTTTGTTTTAATCGTGCATTCTCGTGGTAACCTTTTTTTTTCTGTTACAATAAACGAAATGGCATTTAAATTGCTCACCTGTTTTCCCAACTCCGCTCCCACCGATAACGGCTATTTTAATCACCCTTCCAGAGGGGCTTTCGGTGGCAGGGTACTCCGCAATGGTAGACATGTTTTGGATAAGGCGCATCTTCATAAGGACTTGTAAGAAAAAGATTATACTTTAGCAATCATACAAAATCCCAGATATATCAAAGCTGTATCACACGCTGTTTCCAATAGATGTTTCTTAAAACCGAGTATGGACAGATAATGCCACGTACATGTATATAAATGCTCCTGATTCGGTACAATCGGTGATCTAGCTAGCCCAGCTAATACACTGCACAAACTCTCTGTACTGTCTGCGACAGCAGCGGCTCTGACAGGTTTTATAGAGTTCGGGAGCTGCTTGTAGCTCATTGGCAGCAGCGTGCAACACTATCCCTCCGCCTTCCCACTTCACGTGGAATTGAATACCAAACACAAGGACAAGAAGAAATAGCAACAGGTGAATATAGGCAATTTGGTTTAAAACACCCATTCACTGAGGATAGAGCGTTTACGGTACTTAAAGTAAAAACGAGGGGCCGTTTACAAACTGTTTAATATACAAAACACCTTGTTCTAATCTGTTATTTGCACTTCGTTTTAGTTCGATTGGTCTCGAATGATGGTTCAGTTATTTTACACGCATTTTAAAATCGATACAGGGCGGTTGGCACGCCAGTGCTAGTAAAATACAAAGTACTTTGTATGTTTAAAACACGTATTTTGGTAAAGTACATCTGTTGTGAAATTATTTTCCATCTGTATTTGATAGGTATACACCATTATTCCAAAATTGTATAATTCTATAGCATTGTTTTATATATTTGTAATCACTATCAGAACACGTTGTTTTATTAGAAAGATTAACAGGCATATATGACTGTCTTTTAAAGAATAGAAAAAAAGAAAAACATTTCTAGTCCTAATAACATACTGTTCCTGTTCAATGAAAACATAAATAACGTATCCAACGACATCTATAAATACGTTGTACAGGGAAATGTACAACAGTAACTATTTTTGGACTCACAGTAATTTCTTACATTTCTATTACATTTGTTTTAAACCTCTCTCTCGTCATATCCTAACCAATATTGCCAGAATTGTCAAAAAGCTCAATCTTTTACTTATTTTTTTAGGTAGGTATAATTTTTAGACACAGTTCTTATGGAATCGAGAGATTAAAGGGCCACAAAATGTCCACTCGATTAGTCTTACAAACATCAGCAACTGAAACTAGTTGGGCTGCAATCCGTCACACTGATTACCCTTCTGCTAGAAGAGTTTAAATATAAACAACTGTTAATTTCCCAGGTGTAGTATATTTCCATTTTTGAGCCACTTTTGAATTTTGAATGCACATTAATAAGGCTGTGCCCATCATTATTTCCAAGCACGGGTTCTGGAAATGTCTATTAAATGTCTGTAAATGATCACATACAGAGTGCTTATTCGAGTATGTGGCCGTCGTGTCAGCACTAGTAACTAGTTCCTTCCATTCAACTTTAGTGTTTCAAAGAATATGAGAGTACCCACAGGCAACTGTTTAGTTGGAAGAACTATGATTTAAAGGTCAACCATAAAAAAATCAATACTGTATAGTATTGGCTTCAGTATCTCCATCCAGAAAGTATTGTACTGTACTGTACTTTCTTCCTGTTCATAATTCATTTGAACTGTTGAGGATTTTAAACATTGCTTGCCTATGTGAATTCCACTTATCAGCCAGATTTTAGCTGGTAAATAAGATTACAGTGCATTACAGGATAATATCTTAGTATTATATCTTACAAATTTTCTAATTTTAAATGGTAACTGCAGATCAAACCATAGTGTATAATCTAATGTATATACATCCATGCCCAGGTTTAACTTTACCAGCCTTCATATTTTATATCAGCACAATTTTATTCTTGGCACATTTAATATATTAAAATATTTTGTTGACACATACGAGATATCTTTTGTTTCAAGTGCCAAATGCATGAAGTCCAAAATCTGGTTCTAAAGTGAACCTTTCTTTCTTTCTTTCTTTCTTTCTTTCTTTCTTGCTTTCTTGCTTTCTTGCTTTTACTCTTTCATTCTTTCATTCTTTCTTTCCTATCAATTGTCTTTGGAGTACTTGGCAGCCAGACCTCTTGTTATTGTAGTCTGGAATGTATATTTGATAAGAGATGTGATGACAGGCTCCCGCTGAAGTATTAAATTAATGTGTTTAATTTGCCACAGACAGGCCTTTGCTCGTTACTGCCATCACTCAGGCATTCCATGCAATAATTTCCAAGAGTGGAATGAATTAAAATTCAAGAAACATTAGTACAAACATATATTCCTGCTCATTTGTACACATGAATATGTAGAAAAGGTCAGGTAATGATTTGCAATGCCTAATTTTGTGCTTAAGTTATTCAGTATGCATGCCTAGTTCTTGTTTAAAAGTACTGTATGCTAAAATGTATGCTTTTAAAACTTCATCAAAACTTTTACATATAAGGTGTAATTGCTATTAAGGTAAAATTGTAAGAAACTAAGCAAAGTAGACAAATGTTTCATTTTCTTCACATTCCCTAAAATGTGTATTAGAGGTCTTTCACAGGTGGATTTTTTGTAGGTTGTCTGTCATTACTATGTTTGGTCAAAAAAGGGGAATATAAAGAAAGACTTTTGGGCGAGGGGAGTAAGCAGTGTCAATGAGGTAAAAGAAAAAAAAAACACATTGCCAGATGAAAATAGAATGTTTCTCCTGTCACGAAAGACAGGGAGCAGTTTTGGCAGATTAGTGGGTGTGGGAGGTGATACAATACCTAGTATTTCTGCATTTTAGCAAAGAAAACAGGACAGTTAGTGTGCTACATTAAAGACAATTGGAACTGATAAATAACATTTAATAATACAACTTTTTTCATGTCTTCCAGTATAACAGTACATTTTGCAGAAAATAACCCACTTACCTTCTTTGAGATGTTGTTCTAATTTATAACACATAAGAATATTTTTTAGAAGAAATACATAGCTAAAAGCTGCCATGTCCTGCTGTATTGAGAGGAACGGTAATTCCTTGTGCCAAGTTATCAGCTAGAACTGCCAGACTCGCTACAGCAAGGATAGTTTACATGTGTTCAGGGTATTGGCGCAGCAAAAGTAAATCAGACAAAAGCACCATTTCACTTTTAATTTGTATTTTCCCAACACTTAGTATGTAGAAAAAAATTCAATAGCTGTACAGTAAGCGAAATAAGCCGCCAAAGTAAGGTAAAAAAATGTCCTTCTCCTTTTTCTGCACTTTTGTCCACACATATGTATATTACAGGACATCTGAGTTTAACAACAATTAACTTGTTTTGTCAACATGGAAATATACTAGGGACCACACTTATTGTGACCTCTATATCATCATTTGTATGAATTGATCTATTTCTGTTTTACAATTGAACACTTGCCTGCAAAAAACACTTATATATATATATATATATATATATATATATATATATATATATATATATATATATATATATATATATATACTATAAATCTAAAAAAGGTCTAGCATGCCTTGGATTTGAAACTATAACCGTCAGTTTGCAAGGATGTTGTGTTACTGTCATCAGTGCTATACGATTAGTTGAGAAGACAAACAGTATTTTGAAAGATGAAACAGCCAGCTGAGAATTCTCAGGACTTTTTTTTACATTTTGGGGATTTTTTTTTCCCCAGGTCATCTCATTATTCTGAAATTCTGATCTTGATCTGATGTTGGTTTCCTGTCAGTGTAACGCTCGTTGTGGTCCCTATTGGAAGTACGGTTTCCTCTCGATACTGGTTGATGAGAGTACCGCTATTTGTGGTCCCCACTGGACAAAAAAGGAACGTTCATTTCTGAGAATTAGCTATGCTGAAGGATAGCCTATATATTTGGTGAAAGTAAAACACAAGTAAATAAATTCATTAATAAATATTGACTGCGATGGACTGGCATCCCATCCAGGGTGTGGTCCCACCTTGCGCTCTGAGTCTGCTGGGTTAGGCTCTGGCTCACCGCAACCCTCTATAGGATTAAGCGGTTACAGATAATAGATGGATGGATAAATATTGAAAAATTAACAGGCATATTAATATACCTAGACATTTATTTCTTTATCTATCTTGATATTTATTTATGTGAAACAAAGACACATTGGAAATGTGAAAAAACGCAAGTTTGTGCAAGTTGAATCTGCTTTTATTGTGCTTGAAAAAGACAAGCCAAGTTAGTAGAAACAATTGGGGCAACCTTGACCCCCATCAGTTTTACAGTTGTGCCTATCTGCTTTGTGCTGGGCAAGGTTGCCCCAGTGGTTTCTTGAAACTTGTGATTTTTATATCTCCACTTTAAATGGGTGGACACTTTTATATAATTTGCCGTTTTTTTTTTTCACATATTCAATGTGTTTTTGTTTCGGATTAATAATAGAGTTCTACTGTAATTTATCAGTGTTTACTTACTGCATTATACCATATAATTTGGCCTTATGTACACTCTATTTGTTCAGTCATTTTAAGTCACATTTACAATATGGGTTTATTAGGTAACAACCAAGTGTATTTTACAGTACAGAACTAAGAACTGGGGAATGCAGGCACATCCTTTTTTAATTAAATTCATTTTGTATAACAGAAATCCACATAGAGTAAAGTGGTTTATTTATTTTTAAATATCCAAGCTGTTGTATATTTTACGTGAGAAAGCTATGTGTATTAAAAGTTATAAATAGAAATATAACTCGTTCCTGTTGCAGTACACAGTGTTCTTAAAACAATGCTGTCTACTTATAGCTATGCCATTCCAAAAATAACTTAACCCCCTTTGACGCTGCCTAAATCCCAGAAGCTCAAAGGCTGAAATGCAGGAAAATCAAGAGAAAGGAAACAGTGGCAAAGCCATTATTATTGCATCGAAACGTCAATCACCCCTCCAACTTTTGAGACACACCAAGGCGTCTAATGCGTTATATCTTTATTTCAAATAACTCACTTTTAACTTGAACCTCATTGTCCCCTAGACTCAACTGTCTGTTCACATGTATACCATTATTTTTTTTTTAGATCTATTAGAGTATTGCTTCAAGTAAATTATTAAATATTCCAGCAAAAGGACAAACCTGACATAAACAGCTTCAGTTACTCTTACTGTGAACTCATATCTGCCTCCCTCCACCAGTATAAAATCCTAGACTTTGTCACAGATTTTAGCTACTCAGAACACTGTTAGTTCCTTGTGTACTCGATGGGCCCTGTATTTATGTGGAATCTTAGTTGTCTGTCCTGGTGAAATATTTTAATAAATACATTTAACATAATTAAAGTGGCAACCACAAAGTTCACCAAAAGGTCTGCTGCAGTTGAAAATATAGAATATGTTATATGTATTGGGAATAAAACATGTCATATCCTAAAGAAGGATACCATGAAATTCTTGAAATCAAGCTCCCTCCCTGTCATCCACAAGAAGAAACAGTGTGGTCCCCTCGGTAATTATCAGTACTATATGAATATCAGTACTGTGTGTTTATCCGCACCCCATTTAAAGGTGATGTCTATGAGAAACTCTTGGAGTACTGAACTATTGTTCCCTTTTGGGTTCCAAAGCCATGAGAATATTAAATAGATTTACATCTTTTAAGTAATTTGCTGCATTGCACCCAGTTGAAAATCAGAGCCGTTACTGTGAAACAAATCTTATCTACAGTATTTACTTAAAACGCTGCATATTCACTAATTACATGCTTTAGTGTGCAGTTAATTGTAATTCTGTTTTCTAGAGATTATCACTAATTTTAATTAGTTTTCCTCCCTCCCCATCTACCACCTCACAGGTTGGTCCCAGGGGATCATGGGTGGCGGTTAGGGGATCATCAAGGGCTTAGCTTACCTGCCACCCTCGGCTTGTGAGACTAATGGAAGTTACTTTCAATAATAATCCTTACACTTAATTTAACAACAATGGCTTTGTAAAAAAAACTACATTACTGTCTAAAGGCACTGGAGAAGGACAAAAGGTGACCTTCATGACAACCAGTAATTCTACCTAGAAAGAGAGGGTTGTGCTGTGGTTCTGTACAAAATAATATGGCACTGGGTTTCTGTGTGTAAACTGGCATTGCGATTTAAAAGCATCAGATTTAACAGGAAGTCATTGTCTGGAAAGATTTGAAGGCATTTCACCACACACAAAGGTCTGGAAAGTGTAAGACTTGGATTTTATCTAGCAAATAATAAAAACGATCAAACAAAGTCACATGATAGAAATATAAACTTTTTAAGTGGGCTTTGTTCAATGAACTGCCCGGATTATTTCACAACATTGTACTGTATGACTTGCGGTTTAGCTTTATTCAGGACTGTGTTTTCTTTCATTTTAGTTAAATACAACGGACTGTACTGCAAAATCATGTTTGTTTAAACGATGTAGTTTAACATAATGGTGTTGCTGAACATTTGCTGTGAGTAAAGAAAGACATACATACCACTACAATAGGAAACCAGTGACACAGGCATTGAGGGTTAACACCAGCACTTACACACTAAACAGCAGACTCATCACATTTGACAGCAGCTCTGTCAGTAAAAGAATAGACCTGTCTGACACAGGATTAAGCACCTGCAGACAAATGGATTACAGAAAGAACAACCAAACCAAGATTCTTCATTAAGTAACTTTATATCTGAAAAAATAACGTGTGACCCAAAACAGAATGGGATTAAAAATGTTTCTTTGTGTTTCTTGGATTTTTGGTGGGTGGGGTTGCATTCTTGTGTCAATATTTATTTCATGGGTTGATTTAATTGAGTTTACTTTTAACATTTTAAATGTGGTTATACTACATATTAAATGCAATAGTTTTGTCATGTTTTTCTATTAATGTGAAGATATGTTTACTTGTGGCAGCCAGTTAAAATTAAAGACCAACATTTTACTTTTTAATACATCAAGAAGACTTTTAAAACTGGTTTGTCAAATTGGTGTAAACTTCAGAAGATGTAAATAGCAGCACCTTTTAAAGCATTAAAAGTTATGAAGCACTTATTTTGCAGGGTCTTCTTTTATACACATGTGACTGCGTATCATAAAAATCCTGCTTCTGTAAAAAACTAAAAAGAATAGGATGGCAGTTTCGAACTAGATGGCTCAATGAGCATCAGGTATTTCAAGCTGCAATATTTATTAATAATCCAAAACTTAGAATCTCAGTCTTCACTTAATATTGTGTATTCAGTAGTTATTATGTGGGAGACACTTCAATTAAAGCAATCATTAAAAGGAATATTTTGGCTGGTTACGGTATGGTACATTTCTACTATGACTTTGCTGCGTTTGTTTCCTTGCCAAAACTGCATACCTGGCCTTCCATCACGTCTTCCAGGAAGGGAAGCCAGACATAAGAGTTGCAAGGATGTAGACATAATACAGCATAGCAAGTCCGCAGGCAAGGGGAAGAGCTAGGGCACCCTTTAAATATTTTTGCAGTTATCACGTATTCTATTCTTATTTGGGGGTTTCATTCAATAAAGTTACTATCTGGCAGTTTGGATTATTAAAACTGCTGACTAAACTGAAGGACCAGAAATCGCTCCTGGGCTCAAGGCCAAAATCCACGAGGCCAAAGCCAAAAGACCCGAGGTTAATGCTGAGGCCAGGATCTTCAGGGCAAACTGAGGCCAAGGCTGGGGGCCTTTTATATCAAGAACAGTGTCAAGAACATTTACACGAGATAGTCAATCATTCAGGTCTATGATAAGTTCATATAGTCCTCGTGGAAAAATACATCAGAAAAACACTTCATTCCAAACATTGTTTGCAGTAAAGAGAAAACAAACACATTTTGCTATACTGCTGCGTGAGGAATTTGACGTTTCAAATGCCCTGTTATTGAAGTCCTTGGACGAAGGACACCCAGGGCCAAAGCCAAGGCTGAGATCATTGTAAATCTGGATGACTTCCCTCAAGGACTCCAAGACATATGTGTAAAAACAGTTTAGGGCAAACCAGAGATAAAGTACATTCAACTTTAAGTATAAAGTCTCAAACCCTTTACCCCCTCCATTACACTAGTCAAGTATTCTGCTCTCGATCTCCACAGAAGGCAAAGTTTAATCATCAAAAACACCCTGCTCTTCATTATTTATCCATGGTTCTTTTTTATCCAGTTACTGGATTTGATATAGCAACCGAGTACAAGAAGGACTCCGTTCAATGCAGGGGTCTTTGACATGGATAAGTGTTAATCAGATAAATTAGTCTGGATTTACTTTGTATCCCATTACTGGGTGTGGGGTGGCTTGTGCTAAATAAAAAATGAGCCACTTTTCGTAACTTATTTCTGCTACAAAAATTAAGACATAAGAGCCATTGAGGCATTGCATACACCATATAATACACTGGAGTGCAAGGGTTCGTTGAAGCTTTAAATACATATTGAAGACTGAGAAAATACTTGAGGTGTAAGGATTTGTACTGCAGTGAGAGAGCATGAAGACATACAAGTTGTTTAGACCATGTGAGAGCAGCAAGGCAAGCACAGGGGAAGCTTACACAGAACTCTTAATTCTGTCATTATTACCATTTAGCTTGTGTCCTCTTATCAGAGCTGCGTCACTCTAGGTGGTGTGGAAAGTGTTTTTTTTTTTTTCATTACAACATGCTGTGACCCAGACATCCCATTGTGAATATGAATGGATTGCTTCCCGAGACATTGCTAGTTTTGTGCTTTGACATATCAAGGTAATGCAGCACATCCTATCGAAAATCAGCAGGGTTTTAAAAGGAGCAACTTAAAACTAAGCATGCAAATTGTAAGCTTGAGACCCCCGCCCTGAGAACAGCACCTGTAACAGAGTTAGCTCTTCAGTAGATATTGTGAGAAGATACAGTGAGGTTTGCTTCATTGTGTTTACTATGTACATCTAAATGATTTTACAGTTAACACTCACATTGTAAAATGGAACTAAATGACATTTTCAAACCTCACTGTACTTACTTCTCATTATAGCTTTGATGTCCTCAGTTTTTTGTGGCATCTTATAAAACACGTTAAATAGATAAAAAGCTATTTGAAAGCAGTAAAGAAGGCTGAAACAGTGGAAGTGACACCTTCATACCATGTCCAGCACTAATGTGTATTATCACAGTTGTTTAAAAGAGCTGGCAATTAAGATATGTCCTTGGAATTAACACATAAGTGGCAATTTCGAAGCTTTTACCCAAGTGTGTAAAAACAGAGAAGAGAATGGTTTTATTTAAGTTAAAGGATTTACTACTAAGGAAACGCCACTCTAAGCAAAATATTAATTCCAGGAGAAAGCAAGTCAAGGACATGATAAATGGACAAAAGAATTAAGCATCGGTGTCAAAATTTATACAGACATTCAATCTAGTCTTTCACCACATCAAAAGCATTTTCAGGATTATTGTATTCAGCTTTTTCAATGTAGGCTTGAAGCGATCCCCATATTCAAAAGAAGCAGCCATTGTGGCGACCAGTTCTGAAAAGAAAATGCACTCTAAGCTTCCCCACATTATACTATGGAACTACACATTTACCATAGTGATTCATTCTTTTTGGTATAGGTCACACTAGTCCCTGTTCTTTATTATTCCCTGTTGGAGGATAGTAAAGGACTTTTTTAGAATGTTATTGAGAGTTGAAGAATCTTGTGTTATATTCAGGCATATGTCATGTGCATGCAGTGGACATACCCATCATGATCTATCTTTTCATGCTACTGATGGCTCTAATTTTGTATGTACAGCTGTGGCAAGGGATGAATGTCATTACCATGTTTTCTACCTTACCTTTGATGTCAAGTTGGACACACTGATGAAAACTTTTAGTTAAACATTTACAACTGAATTTACTGTCTCTAGTATTTAGTATTTATTCATTCATTTACCAGAGTACCACTTTTATGTAGCTCAGAAGTGAAGTTTAGTTCAGTTCACCCAGTCTCTATTCACGCCTCTTTTCAGGGCCCAATTTATCAGTGTATGCCAGTGGCTTTAGTCAGAAATGTGATGACAGTGACAGGAATAGATGGCAGAAGCAGTGTAAATTGAGCCTCATTGATTGCAAAATGGCCATGAGGCCCCTTTCTCCTGCTTCCCATACATGAACTCTGTAAATTCACTCACAGTTCAGACATTAATAAACTGTTCCTGTGGTCTCCCAGAAGAATCTGTAAAGGATGTGCTGCTATTACTGACATTATGAACTTTTATGTCAGACGTTTTCAACCTTTTTTTGAAACTGTACCCTTTCTGTCAGGAGGTTTCAGCTAAAGTACCCTTTACAATTCTCACTCTACTGAATGGTATCACAGTTGTAATAAAAGGCAAAATAATCTGATTAACACATTTCTTTTTTCTCCCATTTATTTAATATAAAATTTTACACAACAGTCTGGGACGGACAAACTGCTGAGACAAACCACCAAAGTAGGCTTTATTCTTAAAACTTAATTACATATCTTTGGATGCAAAGAATTAAAAGGTAGTATTTAGGAATCTTTGGAAAGACTCACTTGCTTTCTATTGGGAAAAGTCATTATAAATAATACAAAATAGTCTGCACTGTAAGTGTTTATCACATTACTATTTACTTCCCACGTCAACATAATTATGTGTGTCATTTAAAATGTTTACAGTATCAAAAACATTACCCTCAAGATAAAAATATAATTACTAACTAAAAATAATCCAAAGGGACTCTCTATAACTTTATGTTGCTTTTCACTTTGCCTTTTGTGTTTTCCTTAATTTTTCTATTGCAATTAAGAAATGTATCAAACGCCAAACGCATATTAAACCAGCCGCTATTGCTGTTAATAAAATGCAGCCGCGGTAATAAACAAAACCCATCAAATATGAGTATTGTGACGACTATGTATGTTTGTCAGAGCATTTCTACTTCTAAAAAAACGCAGAAACACTGTGCTTTACTGACACGACAAGTTGAAAACAGCAAACATCGTGAGCAGCACAGAGTGCTCTCCAGGCACATCGCTAGACACCTGCTTCACCTATACCATATATCAGAGTTAAGTGCTTTCACACACTTTTAATAATAACACAAAACAGACAAAGGTTTTAACAAAACACTGCAAACCTCAAAATAATCCTCTCCTCTACAAACAAACAAACAAACAAAATACATTTCTTCCTTTTATACTGTGTGGCCAGGGGTTGATTGACAGTCAATCAATCAATTACCACCTGGCCACATTCCACATTTTTCTTATCTCACAACCAAACATTTAACGAATTAAACAATCAAACATTGAATCCAATCAAAACCATGGGGTGGTGCAAACGGTGGCCATCTTGGTTCCAGGCTGCCCCTTCACCAAGGTGGCCACTAGCCATCAAACACACACACATGTGCACCCATGTGGAGAGCCTCTGCTCTACCACACCGTAATTTATTTATGTTCCATCAGAAACCATTCCTATATTCTGAAAAACAGAGGATTCTATTTAATGTGTAGAATTGGGGGTTCTATAATGCAATGATACCTACAATCTAATCTACTTTTCTGGGGGTCAAATAGGGCTGCTCTTGTTGTTACTTCTGGCAGTAGTTATAGTTTAGGAAGCAAAAGAGAAATTTAAAAGGGAACAATAATTTTTTAAAACTTTTAAATATTTGTCTAATGATCCTAGTGTATATTTTGTTTATTAAAATTCTGGTTTATTGTGGTGCTTCTAAGTTGCCAGATAAGCAGTACAATATTGATCCATTGTATCCCAGTACTTCCCTGCATGTGCTTAGTGGCTGGCTTTTTGATTGCAAGGTTTACATTTAGAGATCGGTGTTAGAGTAAATGCATTTTCTGGTTTCTGAATGCTAATTACAACTGTATTCACCAAGTAAAGAAAAAGGGTTCATTTGCTTTACTAAGCAAAAACTTGAGTTAATTGAACCAAGTTGGATTTCCTGTACTTACTGTCCCAAAGTGCTCGTTTGAGACATACGTCAAGACTGAGTCAACTCCAGCCAGCAACCAAACCCATGTCCTTAAAATCCACATTCAAATATGCTAACCGCTAGGGAATTTAGTTGTTATCCTAACCATTATGATGTACATAGCAACCAAAATTAGGGCATGGTTCTTTATGCAGCAGACACTCTGCAGACACATGTCATTATATCTGATCTGTGCACAAAGAGCCTTATTGTACTGTTGTGAAAGGCTCTGCAGTGGATGGGTAGTGGGCTAGAGAACGTTATTAGCAAAAGTAAATACTGGTCATCTGCAGCAGCCGCTGGGAGACTAGATTTTTATACTTCAATTGAATTGGTGCCGAATTACCAGAGCAACTGAATGGACACATCTATTTTTCCAATTTATGGAAGCAATTGTAATATATATATTAAACAAATGATGCTTTCCTTACCATATGAATATAGCTAAAAAAAATCTAATGTTACCATTATTAGCATGATTTGTATTTAGAATAGTTACAATGCTGTTTTTAACCTAGTTCCTTACTGAATGTAACACAAAAGTAGGTCTATATGTCACAATCATTTACATAAACTGAAATTGTCCTAGTATACCATCAACTGAATGTTCCTATGATGTATATGGAGGGTTACATGACTCCATTCCTTTTTAGATTTTGAATAAAAAAATAAAAATAAAAAATAAATCAGCTTTATAAAATGTGTGTACTCACTCACACAACACTTTTTTAATCCATAAAGCTTATTTATTAATATACAAAAAAGGTAATTTTGCTGATTGCAGTATTTTGTCTAAGTTTTGCTGGCATATGACTTTATCAGTACAGGTTTTTATAGCAATAAGGCTAAAAAAACTCAACAGTTCAGAATAATTTACAGTTCAGTTTGAAATCGATAGAAACCCTTTATTAAAAAAAATGAGCTGAAAGTGTATGTAACTCTATGTGATAAGTGGTTCCAAGCTATTGTGTTTGTTTGGAAAAGGCCCATATGTTAAGTAGGGGTAATCTTTCACTGAATGTTCAAATTTTAAGAGTCCACTGGGACCCTGTCGACTTTGTGTATGTCAAAGATCAAATGGCACTGTTCAAAAGACGACAGGGATGTTGACCCCAGTCACTCAAAAACCACCAAATCCCCAGCATGGGGACAGCACTTCTTTAGAAATGAGCATGTACATGTCTAAACATTTTCATATAAATAATACAGATCTATTGCTACAATCCATGCTTACTAATTAAACAAATTATAGACTAAAACTCTCAGAAAAAGCCATTTTATTTTCAATAACATCTGTCTTGCAGCTGATGGGACCACTTGGCCACTTTGGCAGTTGCAACCATTTCTGAACCTCTGACCTGATGCCAAAGTTTACTGTAACTTAGCATTACTAACAAGCATAGGCATTTCAGGATAATTGGTTTCAAGATAAACATCACCCCCCTTTGTCGTGTCCTTTCAGAGTCAGATAGGTGCATTCTTGTCTGTGTTATTGTGTCCTGGCTGACTGTGCATTATTGTACACAGATGGTGGCTGTCAAAGTAGTTTCACATTCACAGTGCAAGGGTCACATCCGCATTCCACAAATACACAGAGGACCGTGCTCTGGCCAGGGCCCCTTTTAATGATACATTTAACCAAAGTAAAACAGCAAGTCGGTAAAAATATGCTGTAAACGTCACTGGAACCAGACAGTCAGCAATTTTTGTCTGGATGGGACACTTTATATTAAAAAAAAAATAAATAAATAAAAAAAAAAAAACACATAAAATAATTGGATTTGAATAAGCTGGATACCAAAAACAAATTCTCTCAGCACGGGTTGCAGTAGTTCCCACGTATAATATAAACACTCCTAGTTACTACGTCCAGTGGCAATGCTCCAGGAACATCCACTCATAAACTTAATTCTAACCTAAATCACAAATCTACCCTAACATGTAACTTAATCCCAACTTTAAAGCCACGGTTTGATTGTAAAACTACTATTGTCCACCAGCAGCTGATACTCATTGTGTGGATGTTCCATGAGCATGTAGTACCAAGCCATTTTCTTCGCATTTCACCTAAAATAGCAAGTCAACTTTGGTCAAAGCTGGAGTGGGGGTTTATTCCTAATGTAATAAATATATCAATCAAAAAAAAAAAACACTTTAACATGTCATTGTCCTGGTTAAATAAAATATACTAATAATAGTAGAAGGCCACTGCCTCAAATAGAATATGTTGCTATGCAGTCTTAAATGACATATTCGAGGCATCTAGTTGCTGAGATTTTTTACTTCAGTTGTTACAGGAAAACAGTGAAGTTTTTTTTTTTTTTTATAATGGAAGAAAAGTCCAGCATTGCCCTTGAGTTTCTGTACTACACAGTAGAATCATTGTTTTGTGGTTGCTATGCCAACATGCACATTCCCAAAGGTGCACTGAGCAAGCGGGCAGAGCCGATGGGTGCAAATATAATCTCACAGGTGCTCTGCAGAACTGTTCCATCTCACAGTGATGAAGGGGCAAATTCATTCAGCCAAAATATGATGGTTCTTTCCCATAATAGTCACTAAACTTTCCCGTAAAAGCAGACAGCAAGCTGCAATTAAAATTTCATAAAAAAAAAGGATAAGCGAGCATCACCCTTGTGTTACTGCTTCTAGCCCGCACCTTAAAATTGTGTCCAGGTGGAGTAAAGAATGTTCCAGTAGTGATCTCCAGCCAGCAGTTAAATACACAGCTAATGTATCTGTCATCAGCAACAGCCTCAAGAATGTGAAACTATTGCAGAGCGAAACTACCACCTTTATGCTTAATGCCCCAGTCAGTGAAGCAAAATGATGCATGTTCACAGACCATTAAACTGCAATGCATTTTAGAAATATTACAGACCAAAAGAAGTTTGTTTTTAAAAGAGTTAGCATGGGTTACATTAAATGTGTTATTTTATGTTACTGAAATCAGTGTTTAATCTGGCATTACATAATATAAAAGGTGAAAACACACACACACACACACACACACACACACACATATATATATATATATATATAGATAGATATATAGATATTGTATTCATACATCAAGGTGTTTAGGGCATGTCTTCTTGTGTCTCAAAGTTTTATTGAATATCGTCATAGAAGAGCAGAAAAAACGTGCTATTTACTAAATAACAGCGACTCTCGCATAATAAAAATCTGAGAAATCTGGTATAAATCCAACAGATAACCTAATTGTGCAGCTCAAGATCTGCAATGAGAGTTGTGGAACAAGATGTGTCACTCCAGGTTTAGTACTTGTGACTGGACCAAGGTGACAATGGTTTGGGTCTCAAAAAAGTCAGACAAGTGAAATCCACAAATGGAATTCACACCACAGTTGGCAGGATATCAATACACCTGTTACAGACAAGAGTAGTTCCAATTGGAGCACCTCTACTGATGAAACCAATGATCCTGATGAGCCTAGTCAAATGAACCAACCTAAGAGAAAAAGGAACGTTAATGGGCACAAACCAAGGAAATGGCTTGACACAGATGACGTTGTTTGTTGCTAGAGAAGTTAAGTAGAAGAGTAGAAAGGAAGCTGGATACGTTTGTGGATACTATCTATGCGTATGGATGTGAGAGCTTTGGAGTAGAATATAGAGAGCAACAAATAACTACGATTCCAGGAAAGTCTAAACGGCAGCTGGAGATTGAATGCCTGGTTAGAGAAAGGAGGTGAAGCAGTGGAGGAGGACTGAAGAAAGTCAGGAGGAGGCCCCCAGTCTTCTGCTGAATTATCTAAAGCATAAGCTTGCAAAGTTGCGCAAAATGGAGCACTTATGAAAGCGCTCTAAAAAGGAGATTGCAAGAACCAGCTTTTATAAAGATCTGTTCAAATTTGTGAAGGACTTATTCAACAGCAAAAAGAATGGTATACTTAAATCAACTAAGTCTGAGTTGGAGAGATATTTTGAAGAAAGAAGTGAGCCTATGTCCATGCCCTCTGATATTCCACCTAGTAGTCCACCAGAATACTAAATGGTGGGCTCCTCCTAAGTGGAAAGAGGCGGAGCAACCTATGAAAAAAGCAATGGCTTCATCATCGCCTGGGCTCAATGATTAGAGAAAGGAGTTTATAACAATCATGTGGAGGTTGATGAAGGTAGCGAAGGGTGAAATAGGTAGTCCTAAAAGTATGGCACAGAGCAAAGAAAAATAATCTACCAGCATTGGCCAGTTCCCCTGTTAAGTGTGGAAGGTAAGATATTCTTTACAATTGTGGCACAAAGGTTGTCAGCTTATCTATTGAAGACCTCCATGATCGACACCTCCATATAAAAGCTGCTATCCCAGGATTTCCTGAATGCTTGGAGCTCCTTTGGGCTGCATTTGAGTTCAAAACAGGGTTGAAAGCCTGCTTCGGGGATTTGCAGTTCTGTTTTTCAACTCCAGAGTTAACCACGGCTTGGCAGTTTCTCAAAGTTGGAATCATGGCAGGTTGCACCTTCTCTACTGGCCTTCACCATAGCAATGGAAGTCATTATTAGGGCCTCGAAATGTGGAACAGCGTAAGATTGGCTGGAAAAAAGGAGGATCAATTTCCTAATCAAGTCTGCATATGATGTTCTTCCATCACCACAGAACCTGAATGTGTGGGTAGAGAAACCTGCATTTCCTTTGTGTTCATCACTGGCTACTCTGAAGCACATTTTTACAGGATGTAAGGTGGCTCTGAGCCAGGGTCGCTTCACTTGTCATCATGACCAGGTGCTGCGATGCTTGGCAGTAGCACTAGAAGAACGGGGTAAGAGGATCAACAGCTCACCTTCAATATCAGCAAAAGCAGCACATGGAGAAAAACATTCCTCCATCCAGGAGAGCAACCAACAGGAAAGGTTATTAGATCTAAGATTCACCTGGGTCAATTGGAGGCTGCTAGAGATTAAAAAATGCAGGCAGATGTTGGCCAATACCTTATTAGCCCGAGATTGCTGCGCCTAGCCTTCAATCTGACATTGTCCTGTGATCAGTCTCAGCACGCCTTGTTCTCCTGATAGAGCTAACGGTGCCATGGGAGGATTCCACGGATAAGGCATACGAAAGGAAGAAACTCTCGTAAGCTGAGTTAGTCACTGAGGTTAAACTGCGGGGAAAGAGAATCTGGATTTATCCAGAAGAGAAGGGTTGTCGTAGTTGTAGTGCGTGACAAATCCCTGACAATAAGTTTGGTGAAGATTGGTAAAACATCAAGGCAGTTATCATGTTCATGATATAGTGTGTAGCACACAATTAAATAGTTAAATGAAAGGTGTAATGTAAATTATACGAATACTTAACATAACATTAATTATACTGTTATTTTAGAATTATTATCTATATTTTTTCTCATTGAAATTAAGTGAACTGTACAGCTCTGTATTAATAATTCTGCACCCCGCTTTGCGGCTGCTGATAATCATAATCAAAATTATAATCTTATTATCATCATCAACTAAATTTGACAAAAACAGCAACTTTCTGCAATTCAGGAAATTCTTAACATAGACAAGTAAACTGCACATGGTTTTGATTCCATGTCTGTTTTCACAGGCAAACAAATTCAAAACAAGGCATGCTATTTCCTGTGTCACTCCATCTGGAAAGCATCCCCTATAGCCCAATGTTCATTTGTAACACATATTTCTGAACACAGTGTTAACTAACTGGGGGCTATGGCCCCTGAAATGTGCCTGTCAGATCTAGAACTCACTTCTTAGTGGTATGTATCCTTCGTGCCAAGCTCAAACCGGCTCAGTCTGCCTGTGGAGTGAAACTAAAATGTAAATTCTGTGCAGTCAGATGAACATAAACAAATCACATCTGAGTTGTATTAAAAATGAATAACAAATGAATGGTTTTCTTCTTGCTACACTTATCTGGTCAGTCATGATCACAGTCTAGAGAAATGCATGCTAAGCCTTCACTGCTAAAGACTTCATCTTTAATATAGCACTGTGCCTAAATATAGCTTCACTTTCCCAAAAATAGTGTGATACGCTTGTGTGGTTGTCAAAAAACTTTAAAAGATATGTTCATAAAACTTGATACATTTTTCTGCTTTGGTCCAAAACAACTCAAGCATGTCATCTTAATTTAGTATTTAAAATACAACACAATACAATACAAATTTATGGGTATATAGCGCTCTTCAAGCCATGACATCCCAGAGTGCTGAACAAAGTTTAAAACAAAGCAAAATAGTTCATGTATACAATACACTCCAGTTAAAACCAATTATATAAAATCACATTAAAAAAAAATATGTTTTCAGTTTATACTTGAATTAATCCAATGTTTCAACCTGCCTAATGGAATCCAGAATATAGTTCCACAACCGAGAGGCACACAACAGCAAAAAGCTCTGGCTCCAGTTGATTTAAGAAGACTCTTTGGAGCAACTAAAAGTTCTAAACTCAAAGAACTAGTAGGAATATACAGAGTTAGTAGTTATTGTAGATAGGATAGCCCTAATCCATGAAGGACCTTACTACAGCAACTTTAAAATCAATTTGGTATCTCACTGGTAATCAGCCTAAGGACCTAAACTTTAATTTGGCAACATTTCTCAAATGATAAAAAGCTATTCTGATAACATAATTAATATGGAAATCAAAACAAGGCTCGGGTTCAAGATAACACCCAGGTTCTTCACTCAAGTGGAAGGTAAAATGGAATTACCATTGAAAATAATATTGATTGGATTACATTTCGCTAAACCCAGTTTAGAGCCAATTTAACAAAACATCAGTTTTATCTGGGTTTATTTTCAACCAGTCTGTAGCCAACCATGATCAGATCTGAGTTAAACACCTTGTAAGAGTATGTACTGCCATATCTGCCTGCGCAGGAAATGATGCATAGATTTGTGTATCATCATCATAAAAATCCAAATAACGATGATTTGCTAATAATGTCCTCAAGAGGTAACACACAGACAATGAACAACAAAGGGCCCAATACAGAGCCCTGAGGAACGTCAAACTGTACCGTACCTATTTCAGTTGCCCAGTGAGATAAACTGGTGGAGGTGAGATACATAGGAAACAAACCAGTCTAGAAATTTTCCAGAAAGACCAACATGAAACTGCAGACGATTTAACACAATCTCATGATCAACGGTATCAAATGCTGCGGAGAGATCTAACAAAACAAGAATTGAAAGCATACCACAGTCTGTAACCGAATGTAGCACCATATCTTTACAATCAAGCTGCAGATTATAATTAATCAAGTTACCATTCTACATGTTAAAAAAAGAGACCTTTTTGTTGTGTGGGCACAATAAAGAATGTAGAAAATAAATGTAGAAATCAATTATTGGTTTATCATTTTGAAACACTGTAAAACGTAATCTTATCCTATTTCAATATCAAACTGGCACTGCCACTAATTCTATCAGTAATCTACTTGTATTGGTTTCTTTTTTTTTACTTGAGCAGTGCTGTTTACTTTGGATGTCATCAGGTAACTTTTTTTAAAGCTGCTTGCAATGATTTCTACAATATTACTTGAGTATGACAGTGACTCAACTCAAACTGGTTTGAGCTCTGTCTGCTACCAATGGAAGCTAACTGGACTGATTCCAAAGTATATTCAACTCTGTCGCTGCAGCAGATTGTCAGTAGGACACTACCAACCCAGTTGCAGGCTCTATATCTCAAAAGCAAACAAGCAAAACCTTTGTGAATTAATTGTATATCATCAGAAGTTGGAAATTATACCATTACTCACTCAGAATTTAAAATCATAATTAACTGTCACAAACCTGTGCTGTGAAAGAAACCACACAATACTGCCTAATACAGCTGAGCACCCTCATTGTGACCTGTTACAATGTGGAAAATTACAGTTCTATCATAGAAGAAACATAACCGAAACAGACATCTGACCTACATTTATAAGAAGCTGCTGTCCAATTCTCTGGTAGTGTTTGGTTAAAACAAGTCTTAAAATGCTCTTATTAATTTCACATTCAAGGTCACATTCAAGTAAGTGCAAAATAAAGAATTCAGTAAATTATAAGAGCGAGTTTGACTAAGAGCAGTTAAAACTTATAGTAAATATTTGCTTATGAGTAAAGTCCAGTAAGAACACATAGTAAGTATGACAATTGGATGAGAATGATTTCAGATAAGAGCAATTACAACAAAACGTGAGTATGGTTACCTATAAGGGTAAAATCAAATACAAGATACAGTAAGTAGTTATAGGTAGGAGCAGTAATTGAATGTGGCAAGGTATGGAGCAGTTCAGTGCAAGCTGATGCAAGTTCTGGTACAATTGGGTGCCATATATTCCAGTATGGTTGAGAGTTGTGATGTTTACAGATGCTGTCTGAACAGGTGTCTTGAGAAGGTACGGGAAGGTGGTCAGGGACTGAGCAGTCCTGATATCCGTGGGTAGGTCGTTCCACCACTGAGGGGCAAGGGTGGAGAAGGAGTAGACTCTGGAGGCAGGAGGTACAACTAGTCTGCCAGAGGTGGAGGAGCAGAGGGGATGTAGGGAGAAAACAGTCTGGAGATAGGAGGGAGCAGAAAGATCAAGACTGCGATAGGCTATTACAAGAGTGTTGAATTGGACGTTAGCAGCAATTTGGAGCCAGTGCAGAAAGCAGAGCAGCGGTGTAGCGTGGGAGAAACGAGGAAGAGAAAAGACAAGGCAAGCAGTAGAGTTTTGGATGAGCTGGGGTGGGCAGATACAGTTCCTTGCAAAAGTATTCAGACCCTCTCAGTTTTCACATTTCGTTACTTAAAGCTTGCAGTCATGACACTTTGAAGTAGGAATTAATATGTGTTACATACACAACCTACACCACACATTCACAGCAAAAACAAAAAGAAGTAAATAGATAATTAATATGAAATAAAAATGGAAAAGTCATGATTGCATAAGTATTCAAACCCTTTGCTGTGGCAAACCTAAATTAATTCAGGTGCACCAAATGACCTTAACGAGCCACACAATTAGTTGAATGGCCTCTTTCTGTGTGCAATATTAGTGGTTCTCATGATTTCAGAATTAAAAAAAAAACCTGTCTGTGTGAGGTTCCTTGGTCAGGCAGTGATTTTCAAGCAAACTCAACTATGAAGACCAAGGAGCTTTCAAAGCAAGTCAGGGATAAAGTCATTGAAAAGCACAGACCAGGAGAAGGGTACAAAAAAATATCGAAGTCTCTGAATATCCCTGTGAGCACAGTCTACTCAATCATCAAGAAATGGAAGATGCATTGTACCATCCAGACACTGCCTAGATCAGGCATCCGTCCAAACTGAGCAGCCAGGCAAGGAGGAAACTGGTGAGGGATGCCACTGTGAGGCCAACGACAACTTTGAACGAGCTATAGTTCAATGGCTGAGATGGGAGAAAACGTTCATCAGTCAACAATCTCCAGAACACTTCACAAAAGTAGCCTCTATGGCAGGGTGGCAAGAAGGAAGCCATTACTAAAAGTAATCCATCTCAAAGTCCGCATGGAGTTTGCAACAAAGCACCTGAGTGATCCTGCAAAAATGTGGCAAAAGGTGTTGTGGTCAGACGAGACCAAATTGGAACTTTTTGGTCTAAATGCCAAGCGTTACGTTTGGCGCAGACCCAACACAGTACATCTCCCAGTCAACACCATCTCCACAGTCAAGCATGGTGGTGGCAGCATCATTCTGTGAGGATGCTTCTCCTCAGCAGGGACTGGAAAGCTTGTTAGGATTGAAGGAAAAATGGAGCAAAGTACAAATACTAGAGGAAAACCTGTTTCAGGCTGCTAAAGACTTAAAACTGTCGTGAAAATTCACCTTTCAGCAGGACAATGATCCAAAGCACAAGGCCAAAGCTACACTGGAGTGGCTTAAGAATAAGTGAATGTCCTTGAGTGGCCCAGTCAAAGTCCTGACCTGAATCCTATTGAGAACGTGGAGACTTGAAAACTGCTGTCCATAAGCGATCCCCAAGCAACTTGAGCAAATCTGCCAAGAGTTCTAGAGACTTACCTAAAAAGACTTGCAGCTGTAATTGTGTTTCCACCAAATATTGTGTTGACGGGTCTGAATACTTATGTAATCAACATATTTCCATTGTTTCTCTTTAGTTTTTGCTGACCTTTACTGTAACTTATCTTACACTTAGAAGTCTTCAGTTTGAGCATTCAAATTTTGAATAAAATATAAAATTTAAAAAAAAAATGTGTATGCATCATTTTGTACTGTCACAAAATGGGACCCCATAGGAAGGGTCTGAATACTTTTGCAAGGCACTGAAGCAGAGGCAGGGAGGCCGGTCAGGAGGGAGTTGCACTAGTCAAGGTGGGACAATACCAGGGTCTGAACTAGGAGCTGCATGGAGTAGTCAGTGAGGAAGGGGCAAATTCTGCATATTTTGCTGAGGAAGAAGCAACAGGAGCATGCCAGAGTAGATGTGCTGCAAGTAGGAGAGGGAGGGGTTGAGGGTGACATCGATATTCTTGGTGGATGAGGAGGGACAGAGTGGTGGATTCAAGCAGAATAGAGATCAGTAGTGGGGGAGGAAGAGCGGGAAGGTCTGATTTGGAGGTTGAGTTTGAGATGATGAGAGTGTATCCAGGAGGTGGCTAAGAGACAGGTAGAGGTACGGGAGGAAATGTCAGTCAGACGTGGCAAAGGAGAGGAAGATCTGCGCATCATCAGCATAGAAGTGATACGAGAAGCCACGAGAGATGACGGGATCCAGGGAGCGGGTGCAGAGAAAAAAAAACAGGAGGGGTCCCAGGACTGAGTCTTGGAGGGCAAAATATGAGCTTCTGCCCACAATCAGTAACATTTAAAAACTATGATTTATTGTGTCCTTGGCATTGTCACATTTACAGTAAATGAAGGCGGTTTTGGTGGTTTTTGAAATTGTTCTCTACCACTTTAATTTCAGATTTTCTTTTGGCACCACATTTTCAGTGATTGAGCTGTTGTATGTACAGGTTTTTGGTCACTATTTTTATTAACAAGGGCAGACAAGTAAAGCAGTACTTCCTGGCCCAAGTCATGTGGCAAAACATCTGAGATTTAAGCCATGTTCATTTTTTTGTGATAGTAAGAGCACACTGACTTAAACTGTACATATTGTACATACCACTTGAATTTTTCCAAACTATAGTGGGAGGCAATATGCTACATCTGTTAAAAGATTATCTTTTGGCAACAGATTTTGAACTAAATCCTTGCAAGTTTTTTATGCAGGGAAAAAAGAAAATAAACTGGTTATTTCTGGCAATTAAATATGTACCATAATATGACAGTCAGTTTGTGTTAACTGCATTGTAAAAAACAAAAAAAAACAAAAAAACAGGTTTATCAAGTTACCCAATGAACAGGCTGAAACTAGTCTCCATAAGTGGCAGGGATGTGTAGATTTACAGGTCTGTTATTCTTAGTCATGATTTATAACTCTTATCTTCAATGCTAATGGACTGAATTGTAAACCACAGCTGCACTTCAGCTTTAAGCAGTAGCACAAGTTCCAACTGTCCCTTGCCAAACTTAATTACAAAACTTCAGATTGAAAGACTGCTTATGAAATAATGCAAATTACAGTAAATCCTAAAATGGCAAGTAAAAACTTCAGAGTGGGTGAGTAAATCTCACACAGTATCTCTTCTGCAAAGGTGTGCTTGCAATACCTTTACTGGTGCACTGTATGATTGCATGTTTAATGCCGTGCCCAATATGTTTTGTTTTTTTTAAATTAAATGTAACATTCTTATGTCCTGAGAGGGATCTAAATATAGGTTGCAATAAGAACCATGAAAAGTAAGTCACCTACAGGCTTTATAGGAATACATTAGTTCATTAAAAAGCCAAGCAAGTAGTTTAAAACACAGCTTCATTACTTTAAGAAATCAGTGACTTGGATACCTTGCTGCAATTCTTATTTTTTTCAGTGAAGTGTATATAGCTACTTTAACAAAAGCCAGTTATTGTAGGAGCTCTAGGAATCCAAGCCTGGTCAATAAAAAGCTGATCTTAGAATCAACTTGGGACCAGAGTCTTTATAACTTATTTTTTCATTGAAAAAATGTAATATTCAGTGTCTCACAGGGAGATATACTATGTAATGTACCAAAGACCAAATATGAGTTGTTTATCTGGTGCACATCACCCCATTTATTGCCATCTTGACAACATTTCTATGTCTTATTGAATCCATGATACACAATAAAGGATGCCATACAATGAGCAGTTCACAGCATAGCATCCAGATGACAGGGCAAGCAGATACAAGAGTAAGCAAACAAATGTACAGCTTAAACTCAGTCCATCCACCAGGCCAGGTGGCAACACCAATGGAGAAGGCAGTCAGCTTAGGTCAGAGGTCAGGTGCAGTTAGAAGTTTCAATAACAGTGAAATGAAGTTTGACATGCCACCAGTTGTTATAGCAGCAGTATACTTAATTTCATACAAGCCCTCCTGCCAGGAAGGTTTAATAAACAGGACATACAGATGGGCAGGACCCAGCCATATACCTAGAGATTCTAATACTGTATTCTGACTCATGATACATGTCCTTGGTATTTATTCACAATTGGGCAAGTGGTTCTCTAAAGAGTAACATATAAAAAACCTCCAAATTATCGGTGTACCTGGGATATGAGAAGCACTGCAAACATTCATGCCACAGTCAACCAAATAATAAACTGAAGCACTGGACACTTTAAAAAAAAGTTTATTTTTAGTGTTCTGACAACACATTTCAGAAATCATGCAAACACTGAAAAAGCCATCTCTACCTGGGATTCTAGTCTGTAAAGAAAAAAAAGGGGAGACCAATTACCATCATTCAGGCAAATAAAGGAATACTGAACAGTGTTTTTGATTTGTATATATACAATATAACGAACACAAAAGTGCTCCTCTCAGTGGTATTACTGTATTTGATTAGGTAGTAAATGGAGTGTAGGTTAAAATTCTGAATCTTGTCAATTTAGCAAATTCCAATAGAATCCAGTAGTGCAACACAAACGTTTGCCCCAAGGTTTGTATTCTGTTCAAGATGGGGTACGATCAGTTGTACCTCCCAACAGGATCCAAAGCAACGGTTTATGAGAACTATTGTATCCCCCCCATGTTGGCCACTAAAAAGGCAGAGTCAGCCTTAAATGGGCAAATCTTTAAGAGGACACAATACATTACACATCATACCTGAAAGACAGACCCTGCAATACAAATCTTCATAACTGCAGAAGGAAGATGCTGGGATGTGTCATTTCACTAAAATAAAATAGGTTGTTTGTACACCGGCATGTTCGTCTTAATTGAAAGACATTTTTATAAATCAATTACATTGTCAGCAAGTTGGAAAATGCTTTGGACAGCAGTCCAACCAGTTCTTGCTTGTATACCACATGTTATTGTTCATTGGAGACAGTCACATGTTCAGAGTGGTATTAACATTGCTTTTAATTTGCTTCTTTCTGAATTCTACATGTTTTTTTGTGTTAAACAGGGTGGGGTTCATTTCTTCTATATTGCCTGTTTGCAGGTTCAACCTATCAAACACTCCATGCCTGATTATATTCTCCATTCCCTTCAAATGAACTTATTCCAAGAAGAAAGTCACACAAGTAGAGCATCTGTGGTATGATAACATTTGTATCTCCCGACAGGATCCAAAGCAGGGGTTTTGCCTTTGCTTCAGGTTTATGAGAGAACTAGTCTACCCCCGTGTTGGCCACTAAAACACAAATCAGTCTTAAATGGGCTTGAAGGGGACATGCATGCCATAAATTCACTCAAGTATCATACCTTCAAGTCAAGCTTTCGTTTAGCCCTATGAAACCACGAATACAATCTCATACCTTCATGCCAACTTTCCCCCAACCTGTGGTGTATAAGTAAATCCCAGATGGTTCCTGAAAAACTTTATAAAATTAGGGTAGATAATAGAATGGTTTATTTTACAATCAGTACAATGAATAGCATCTCGGAGTGCACAACACATAATGACACATTTAGGGTCCTTAGCCAAAAGCCATTTAAAAACAAAGCATCTTTGTGTCCCATTGGCCATCCCTGTTGGGATGTATATCTAAGCAACAGGGATATAGTGGCCCACAACTATTGTAACAACCATCAAGTAGTCAGGGTAGGATGAGATCAGAATTCTTACTGTCATCAACTGTCAGTGAGAGAGTTCAAGAATATATTCATCATTCATCCAAAGTGATGTATATGCCATTTATTTAAAAAAAAAAATTCAGTGTTAAATAGGTACTCTCAACTTACATTTAAAATACGTCCGTCACCTTCACAATGCCAAAGGTTCTCAGTCATGCAGTGCTCTATATATAAATAAAATACAAAACAAAAAAAGTAAAAACAACCCATTTCCAGCATGTTAAGTTCACCTCTGAATAAATGGAATGGTAAAGTATAATCAGCTGAATGCATTTGGCAGAATCTGTTCACCACAGGTTAGGTTTTTTGTGAATTACAGCAACACAGAACTGCTTACCTGTAACACTCTGGTGTTTAGCACCATCTGAAAAATAAGGAGGATCAGAAATGTAAGTACTTTATGTCTTGCATAGCAAACCATGACAGCCCATGTAATAAGACCAGAGCCATGTAAAAATGCTGATTAGTATGTACCTCCCGACAGGATCCAAAGCAGGGGTTTTGCCTCCGCTTCAGGTTTATGAGAGAACTAGTCTACCCTAATGTGTTAGCCACGTAAAACACAATCGGTCTTAAATGAGCAGTTTTAAAGGGGACATACATGCCATAAACTCACACAATAAGTAGCTCATACCTTCAAGTCAGGCTTTCCGGGTCATTCTCAGAATACCGAACTTCACATCACTGTGCTCACAAGATGCCAAAGTCACCAAGACTGGGAAAGAAATAATGAATTATTCAAGAGCAGATGCAAAACTTCCTATAAAAATACATTTTATAGGTTTCCTTAGAAGAATATAAAAGGGGACAGAGGAATGTCTCTACAGACACCCAGACCGATACTGTTCTAAGTATATCCTAACCAAGTTTCATCACAATTGCTTTAAGGCTTCTCTAGCTACACCCAAGTGTGACAGACAGCTAGGCAGCTGCCACGCATATTCCCAGAATCTGATGCAAACAATAGACTTCACATCTTGTGCTAAACAGTCCTTGGCAAGGTAATCATAACTGAATAAGTGGTTCTCAATATATGAAAACTCTGAAGTGCCTGCCTGTAAAGTTGGACTTGGATATTTGTGGTATGATAACATTTGTGCCTCCCGACAGGATCCAAAGCAGGGGTTTTGCCTCTGCTTCAGGTTTATGAGAGAACTAGTCTACCCCCCTGTGTTTGCCACTTAAAACACAATCAGTCTTAAATGGGCAATTTTAAGGGGACATGAATATTACAAAATGTACAGAAGTAGTGTACCTTTAAGTCAGGCTTTCCAGATCTTCATAATGCCAACCTTCTCATTACTCTGCAAAAAAGATGCATCAATTTGAGCGAAAACATTTCAAAAGACATTTTAGAACTCATTCCCCCCAGGTTCTTCATTGAAACCTGTTAAATTACGCAATTCATTTCAGATAATGTATAACACTGTCTGACTAAGAGGGTGTCTGTCCTTATTGAAGAGTTGTGCCAGTAAGGCAGGTCATAACATTGACATACAACCCGAGTGGTCTCAATATTGGTTTTGCTGGCAGTTTAATGCAGTTATACAATGCAGTTAAATGTTCCCCTTAATAGGGTGTGGATTATTACAGTATTTAGGGCACTTATTGTATAAAATAAGTATATCAGGGCTGTCAAGCATTTAATATTAATCTCGGTTTTAATCACATATTAAATTGATAAAATTACTATATTCATCCAACATTGGTTTTTACAGATGCAATTATCCTTAACTATAAATAAAATTGTTTAAAATGTATTTAGGTATTTGAGTCTGAATGCAGTACCCTGTGCAAATTGGCCATCTTGGTCGAATTATTTATTTTTGGCATTGGCCCAAAAACGTAAAACAAAACCATTAAAAAAAAAAAATGTATTAACAGGGTGCAAGTTTTGATTGTCACATTGTCTGCAATGTTGTGAGGTGCAAGTAAATAATTAGTACACAATTATACAAAAAAAGATGTATTCATGTAAACGTTTTGAAAACTGTAAATAACCTGTTGAAATAAACTTGAACAAGCAGGCAATCCTAACTAGACAAATAAATACAAATCAAAACACTAGGATTTGCCTTCTCAATTTTGGAAGCAATTTACAAACTACCTCAGTTATCGTGTGTCTTTGCTTTACCAGGACGAACTGCAGAACACTGGCTTGTTTGGAATCACTTGAACTTGCAGCAGTTTTTTTTTTAGGTCACCCAACAGGTCTCTCTACACCCTGTTTTCTGTGAGAAGATGCTGAGCTGCTGAGTCTCTGCAGTGCTTTTTCTAGTTTTTGTTGACATGTCTGACAAGTAGTACTTCATTTAGGTTTCAACTGCGAGTGTCCAACTGCACGCGTAGCCATTTTGGTTTAGTGGGAACCAGAAATATTCTCATGACGTAATATGAAAGAGAGACCAGAGTACAATGGTACCCTGGGGTGTCTCGTTTAACCAGGAAATGTACCGATTGAGACAGTCACCAAAATTGACTAGGGTCAGCAATTTAGAAATTACAAATACAACCAACATAATAAAATTGTGTGGCTCAAGCTTGATCAGCATACAGAGATCAGAAAACAATAAACAGGATTATCTTTTTAAATGCGATTGCAGACAACTATGTAGCTAATGTAAGCACTTCTAGGAAATGAACAAACTGTCATCCAAAAACTGCAAACTAACAAGGAAATTGGCAGGCTTTACATACTATGTGCAAAAAAAGAGTCAATCATTTAGTTTGATTCATGGGCTTGCAGCGTTCCTGAATTTGTCAAAACTGATGGGTTTCATTTCTGGTTGTATTGTTGGCTGTAGCAGAAGAGCTGCTAGTGTATTTTGAGAAATTAAGGCGTGTTCAGCACACAGCAGACTAGATTACTTGTGTGCGATACTGGAACTCACTTTCTGTCCAAGCCATCAGAACGTATTAGAAAAAAAAAAACTCCTATTCATTTTTAGGGCTTTGCTCCATAATGCGGTTCAGTGACCAACTTCCATTTAAACAATGACTGCAGTCAGATACTCAAATGTTGCCGTGGCCGGGATTGAAGTACGCTGTGCCGAAAGGCTCAACATACAGCAGTGTGATTAACGCATGTTAAATATTTACCTCCAAAAAAATGTACCCGTTAATTACAGATGTTAACTGCAATTAACTGACAGCCCTAATTACACACACACCTATTTTTTATATAAGTTAATCCACAATCATAAAATGTGTATCTCCCGACAGGATCCAAAGCAGGGGTTTTGCCTCTGCTTCAGGTTTATGAGAGAACTAGTCTACCCCCCTGTGTTGGCCACTTAAAACACAATCAGTCTTAAAATGGGCAGTTATAAGGGGACATGCATGCCATAAACTCACACAATACGTAGCTCATACCTTCAAGTCAGGCTTTCCGGGTCATTCTCAGAATATCGAACTTCACATCACTGTGTTCACAAGATGCCAAAGTCACTACGAACAGGAAAGAAATAATGAATTATTCAAGAGCAGATGCAAAACTTCCTATAAAAATTACATTGTATTAGTTTCCTTAGAAGAATATAAAAGGGACAGAGGAGTGTCTATAGACACCCAGATCGATACTCTACTGCACTTATGAACATCCTAACCAAGTTTCATTACAACTGCTTAGGGCTTCTCTAGCTACACCCAAATGACACAGACAACTAGGCAGCTGCCACGCATATCCCCAGAATCTGATGCAAACAACAGACTTCACATCTTGTGCTAAACAATGTACTTAGCAAGGTAATCATAACTGAATAAGTGGTTCTCAATACATGAAAACTCTGAAGTGCCTGCCTGTAAAGATGGACTTAAATATTTGTGGTATGATAACATTTGTGCCTCCCGACAGGATCCAAAGCAGGGGTTTTGCCTCTGCTTCAGGTTTATGAGAGAACTAGTCTACCCCCCTGTGTTGGCCACTTAAAACACAATCAGTCTTAAATGGGCAGTTATAAGGGGACATGCATGCCATAAACTCACACAATACGTAGCTCATACCTTCAAGTCAGGCTTTCCGGGTCATTCTCAGAATATCGAACTTCACACTATTGTGCTCACAAGATGCCAAAATCACTACGAACAGGAAAGAAATAATGAATTATTCAAGAGCAGATGCAAAACTTCCTATAAAATTCACTGAACAGGTTTCCTTAGAAGAAAATAAAAGGGTCAGAGGAATGTCTCTACAGACACCCGGACTGATAATCGACTGTTCTTATGAACATCCTAACCAAGTTTCATCACAATTGCTTTAAGGCTTCTCTAGCTACACCCAAGTGTGACAGACAGCTAGGCAGCTGCCACGCATATTCCCAGAATCTGATGCAAACAATAGACTTCACATCTTGTGCTAAACAGTCCTTGGCAAGGTAATCATAACTGAATAAGCGGTTCTTAATATATGAAAACTCTGAAGTGTCTGCCTGTAAAGTTGGACTTAGACATTTGTGGTATGATAACATTTGTGCCTCCCGACAGGATCCAAAGCAGGGGTTTTGCCTCTGCTTCAGGTTTATGAGAGAACTAGTCTACCCCCCTGTGTTTGCCACTTAAAACACAATCAGTCTTAAATGGGCAATTTTAAGGGGACATGAATATTACAAAATGTACAGAAGTAGTGTACCTTTAAGTCAGGCTTTCCAGATCTTCATAATGCCAACCTTCTCATTACTCTGCAAAAAAGATGCATCAAATTTGAGCGAAAACATTTCAAAAGACATTTTAGAACTCATTCCCCCCAGGTTCTTCATTGAAACCTGTTAAATTACACAATTCATTTCAGATAATGTATAACACTGCCTGACTAAGAGGGTGTCTGTCCTTATTGAAGAGTTGTGCCAGTAAGGCAGGTCATAACATTGACATAAAACCCGAGTGGTCTCAATATTGGTTTTGATGGCAGTTTATTGCAGTTGTACAATGTAGTTAAATGTTCCCCTTACAAGGGAGTGGATTATTACAGTATTTAGGACGTGCACACATAACATTAACACATATGTACAAATAATGACACACTTTTACATGCATTCGGATACAAAAATCAGATGTTTGCATTCACTACAAATGACAAAAATACCTTGCACTCATTTACCGCCTCATCAGAATTTGCACGACAGTAAAAAAGAAAACATAGCAAATGAAAAAAGAGCTCTGTGTGGCATGTTGCGATTTATTTATTTATAACCACAGGATCAACACTGCAGCCCTTGAGCCTCTATTTAAAAGTTTGTCAGCAAAAAGTAAACAAACCAGATTTTGGGTTTGCACGCAGTGATCTCTATGGAAAGCCATCTGTGACAAATGCGTCGAGAGCCAGAAACTTATAGGACAGAACAAAAGGCAAGCACCTCATTCTGAAATGCTTAGTTTAACAGTACCCAACTTCCAGGATGTTGTGTAGTGATTTTATTTTTTTTTTAATATGTATTACACTGTGTAACACAATTTTTGTTCCTGGATAGTAAGTGTTATTTCCTAATTGCTTATGCCTCAGAAGTATAGAAAATGGCTATTATTCCCCACAAACTTTGCTTTTGTGACCAGAACAGTGATATTTCAAAATATCACTATTTCCAATGGGAAAACGGGCAAATGTGCGTCTCTTCGTTCACAAAGTCAGAAAAAAACAACATATGAATCCAAATTAACATTTATACTAAAGTAATACAAACATGACTACAAAAGATTTAGAAGTGAGTAGTTTTTTGAGATTTGCAATTATACTGTATTTACAGTATAATTGTAAATCTCAAAAAACTACACTTTGCTAGAGCTTCCCAATAGATGACTGAGGTTTGGACCACACCATGAGGTAGATATGCGCGAGGCCCACTACTTTGGACATCCCCAAAATGTGTCAAACTTGGCTACTATGCTTCTAAATAACTATCAAACCATCTGATGCAAGTACAGCCATTGTACGAGTCTGAAGACCATCATTTATGAATAAAATCGAAGCTAAGGAGCGTCTGTATAAGCGTGTGTTCAACCACAGCTTTAAAATATTATAAATCTTACGTAACTAATAAAAAATGTACAATTTTAACCAGAGTTGTTTTAACTTATTTCAGAGTAGCCAATTGTCAAACTACTTATTAAAATACATTCACATTTAAAAAACGGATGAATCACATTCCCGCCCAACGCAGACCGGCTTCCGGTAAAGTAAAATAAAGTTTAATCGTTTTAAAAGCATAGGTCCGTAATGTATTTATCACTGCATTAAATTAAATTGTATTTCCAAAGTTGCCTAGTCGGATACATTTGAGGCTAACCTGTCTCACTTCGATGAATGGATGGTCTTATCGGCTTTAGTTCGTGTTATGTGTATGGTGTGCGTCTCGACTGGGTCATTCCCCAAGACAACCCGCAATATTTCGGGTTTCTAATAATGTCAATTAACCCCAAGCCGATGGGGTCATATTTAGGATTGTGGTCCTAACATTATACCAACTACATATTACACAATAGGAATGCAAGCGCAATTGCTTCAAGCTATCATGTGCTTAGATCTAGCAATATTATTCTGCCTGGTATAGCAGGGCCTGTGGCCTCTACATTCTTCTTTTTACTGAATTTGTGAATGTTATGCACTTCATGTAGGCCTACATAGTGTTTTACTTAACTCATATGAATATCAATATAACAACTATAAATCACTTTTCTGGACTGAATAAGGGTAAACCTTAGGCCCAGATGGACAACTCATTTGCATAGCCTACATTTAGTACGCATATAAAGTACACGCAAACCTAATGATCCAGCTTAGAACGAGTCTATTGTAATATATTTAAGAACATAAATTGGATATATATATATATTTCAGGCAAACACAGCCCACGTGGTGAAAGCCCGCAAACGTCATCTCTAAATGTACCCCGCTCAACTACCCGATTTAATTAAAATCTAAAAACTTTATTATACTAGTCGTGTTCAACTCTGAATCCCGACTACCAAAAGTACAGATTATGTCCTCAACTTCCATAATTCACATCATCAATTAGTTTACATCTGGTACTAAACCGAGTTTAAAGATAACCTTTACATTACAGCACTTCTGAGCTCACCGGAGTGTTCAATATAAATCATGAATAATAACATGATAGTAATATTACAATCTAATTCCTTATTTCGTTATTTATTTATTTATTTATTTATTTTTTTCTTTCTTTCTTTCTTTCTTCTTTCTTTCTTTCTTTCTTTCTTTCTTTCTTTGAGCAAGAGCAATAGTATACATACTCGATGACTGAAAAGGGACTTTTACTTGCTGAGAATGAGAACGAGCCTCGATATACTGGGAGCTATATGAGGACACTTTCAATCCTGCTTCTCGAAAGGTATAGCTCACCTTTGGTTTGAACCCACACCAAATATCTTGGCCCATACAAAGTAAAAAAACATTTGTTTCAACTTTGTTATATATTTCGTATATATATATATATATCTATATATATATATATATATAGATATATATTATATTGATATATATAAATTTACATTGCAATGTTACACATGTGTGAATAGGTACACTTATCAATCTACTGTATACAGGACATAGTGTAAGTATCATCGTTATTAGTAGACAATTTTCAGACAAAGTTAGTTTTTTGCCTTTAAAACGGAGTTTTAACTAAACTAAAACATTTGAATTTGACGGATTAATTAATTATTATTTACACTTAATTATTATTATTATATTATTAATTTATTAATTAAAGGCAAGCAACCAAATAAAAATAGAATAAATAAATTTTAAGGTTCAAGTTAATAAAAAAAGAGTAATATAAATATGTTAAAATATTTTGGCGTCAATTGTGCTGGTTTTGTCATTATTTTTTCTGTTTGTTTATTAAACACACTGAGGTTTCAACCCCAGTACTGCCTCTCTGTGTACTCCTTTCTGACCTGAAGTCACCCCACACACACCATGCTGTCATACTAAGTCACTCCGTTTGCTTCAAAATAAAAATTCAGTCTCTCCACATATCTGATCAATGGCTCTTGATTAGGGTCATATATCTCTACTTTCCCGAAATGTGCCATTTAATTTGTTTAACTTCAGGTGATTTAATCAACAGTCAATATCACTTCCCCCCTATATATTACTAATAAAAATAATAATCACGTATTTTTGTATTGATGTATCGGGAAACAGAGACAAAGCAAAGTACTTTTCACATTCTTTAGCCTATAGCAAACCAGCAACCAAATAAAGAACATCAACTTCCTTCTATGTGTTTCATTGTCGCTTACTTTTAATAATGATTTAGGCAACTTGATACTACTTTAACAAAACAACACACGTTTATTAAGTAGTTGGCTTCACTTACAGGCTTGCTAGCATGCTTCTCTCAGTTCCCTTTCAATTCGAAGACGACCACCACTGACATTGGTTTGGGATATTCCTGCCCTTCGGGTAGGTATTGCTGAGCTGTCTATACCAGAGCTGTCGAAAGGCCCCTTCCTGTGATGACGCACTCAGTCCCACCTACCAAGGGACTAAAGCTGTGATTCGCAGCAAGATCCTCCTCTTTTTCCCTCTCAAGACGGTAAGGTAAGACCTTTGTGTTTAGCTGAGTGTGGATAAGGAAATCGTCTCGAGTTGAATTGAGTCTTGTTTTATTTCCCTTGCATTCGTGCTGAAAGTCGGCTAGGCCTTGCCATATCCTCGCTGTTGAGTTGACCTCCCAGCTGCGCTTTCTTCTACAGGGCTAGGCCTTGCCGTATCCCAGCTATCGAGTAGACCGTGCCGGCTACACAGGCCCGCCACCTCAGTGAGTTGTGCCATGTGAACAGTGCAATCTCTCTTTCTTTACTTTCTTCCAGAGCACACATGTCCTCCTCGGGGATAGGCCTTGCTGTATCCCCGCTGTTGAGTAAACCCTGCTGGCTGCACAGGCCCGCCACCTTGGTAAGTCGGGCCTTGTAAACAAACTGTATTTCACTGTATTATTGTCCGCTATTGTGTGTGTGTGTGTTGACCATGCTGTTAGGGTAGGCACACTGCTTAGTGGCACTCCCCGGTGCTGTGGTACCACGGTGCACGCATAACCCGTGATATTTTTATTTAGGAGCACAGGTGCTTAGTATAAGCGACACACGGTGCCCAAAGCCTCAGTGGTAGTGCACAACAATGCTGCACGGTACGTGGTGCACTTAGTACTCGTGTGTGCAGTGCTCGGTTCACACAGTGCACATGTGCACACTTGCTGATACCTCTAACACTCTAGTGCGATTACACACTGTACGTCAGTTCACATAGTGCATGGTACCTGATACGCACGGCACTTGGGACGCACAGTGCAAACAGTGCACTAGATGCGTGACACTAGTCAACCTACACACAGTGCTGCGCAGTACCCAGTGTAACATGGTACTCGGTACATGGTGCGCAAGGTTAATACATGCAGGTTACTACCTGCACGTAAACATGCTGGAGCTGCAAGCGGTGTCCCTTGCTTTCCACCACTTCCTCTCAGCGCTGAGTGGCACACATGCTGATCCGGACGGACAGCACAACAGTGGTGGCGTATGTCAACCATCAGGGAGGCCTGCGGTACCTGGGGTTGCATCGCATAGCTTTCAAGCTGCTGATATGGGCTCAGAGGAATCTACTGTCCCTATTGGTGATGCATATTCCTGGAGCGGTGAACTAGGACCTCCAGGAGTGGCCCAGATCCGTCAAAGTGGCGACTCCACACTTAGACGGTGGAGCGCATTTGGAAACAGTTCTGGAAGTCGCAGGTCAATCTCTTTGCTTCTGCAGAGACGACGCATTGCCCCCTGTGGTACTCCCTCCACCGCTTAGCCTGTCCACTCAGTGTATATGCCCTAGCGCGCGAATGGCCCAAAGTGTTTTTGTACACTTTCCTTCCGGTACCTCTGCTCCCGGCTTTAGTTGAGAAAGTCCGGTTAGAGAAATTGTCATTTCTCCTAGTGGCCCCCAAGTGTTCAAGGAGAATATGGTTTTCGACCCTGTGCCAGCTGTTGCACAGCCAGCCCTGGGAGATTAGACTTTGTTTGTATCTACTCCGTCAGGTGAAAGGCTCTCTTTGGCACCTGGAACCAGGCAGGTTCTAGTTATGGGTCTGGCCCCTGAAAGGGACGGCTGGTTAGCCCTAGGGCTATCAGACTCTGTTGTTGAAACGATGCAGAGTGCTAGGGCAGTCTCCACTAGGTCTTTGTATACCTGCAAGTGGAAGTATTTTCAAACTTAGTGTCTGGCTGGGAACCATGACCCCATTACTTGCCCTATGCCAGTCATTTTGCAGTTTCTGAAAGAACTGCTTGATTCTGGAAGATCGCCTTCCACCTTGAAGGTGTATTTAGCGGCTATCTCTGCTTACCATGCCCCCATATATTCTATGTCTCCAGGCACGTATTTTTTGGCTAACCATTTCCTTAAAGGCACAGGGTCATTACGTCCTCCTAGGACAGTGGTCTTCAAAGTAATTTGGGCACGGGCATAAATTGATATTATATATATATATATATATATATATATATATATATATATATATATATATATATATATATATATACACACACACAGTGTGTGTGTGTGTGTGTGTGTGTGTATATATATATATATATATATATACTTTAAGAGTTTTAGTGGGGTTATTCTTGGCTCACTCTAATAAGGCCAGGTCTCAGGTAGTAATTGTGCGTGCTGCGCTTATTCTTTAAATAATTTACATAAAATATGCAATGCTAATTGTTTTTAAATAGCATGTTTACACAGATAACCATGAATAAACTAAAATAAAAAGTGTAGATACCGTATCGCTTTGTTTCAATTTGAGAAATTTGTCAACACTACTGTTTTAAAGATTGCTCATTTCCAGTACAATTATTCAGAGAAAGTGGATTCATAACTAAATATAGTACAGTATTTCTCTTGTCTGGTGAATTAAAATAAAAAAATACAGAGATAGAAAATTCAATTCTACATACTGAAATGTATTATTTTTCTCAGTAACAGTTGGCGAAATTCAGTGCTTACCCTGCCACTGCTCACGAACGATTGGACAGCTGTCAGATCTTTCACTTTCCATTTGGCTACTCACTCTCCTTCAATTTTCATGCAGAATACCATGAACAGCCTCTGATGCTTATGATTGGACAGCTGCATAAAACTTGGCAGATATTTGACTCTCCTATTTGTTAAACTTACAGTTGGTACCTGCACCTGAAACAGACACAGTTTATGTCCCACCCAGCTAACCTATGATTGGGCTACCGCAGAGACAATGCAAGTGTTCAATTGGTTGATTGTATTGCAAAAGCCATTCAGAAAAAAAAAAAAAAAATGTCGCTTACGTAGAAGCACAGCATAAGCGAGCAGCGCTGTCAACAGACTGCTGTGGCGCTTTTGTTGGAAAACGTGTTTAAAGCTTTTTTTATTTTCCTACGTTACGACCCTCCAGAAATGTGTTCATGACCCATAATTTAAAAACAGCTGCCGCGGGCACAATGGCCTGGCTTTGACGACTTTGAGGACCACTGTCCTAGGAGGACTGTTCTCAATGAATGGAGCCTCAATATTGTACTAGAGGCTCTCACAAAGGCACCATTTGAGCCCTTACAATCTGTTTGAGCCCTTACACTCCATTTCTGTCTATGAAGACAGCCTTCCACTTGGCTATCAACTCTACTAAGTAGATCAGTGAGCTGCAGGAGCTGTCTGTACACGGCTCCTGCATGCATATTTGGGAAGATGGCAGTAGGGTGTTGTTGCGCACCAACCCCGCTTTCCTCCCCAAGATGATTACAGCCTTCCACATTCACCAATCTGTGGAACTGGAGTCTTTTCAACCCCCTCCGTTTACTTCTACGGAGGATGAGAGATTAAACTTCCTCTGCCCAGTTCGGGCGTTGAGATGCTACATGCACAGGATAAGAGCTCTGCATCAATCTGATCAGCTCTTTGACTCTAGGACAGCCCCTCTCTAAGCAACGTTTGTCACACTGGATTGTGGACACAGTGTCGACTGCATATGATGGTGCTGGCTTACCCCCACCTGGTAGGGTAGCCGCACACTTCGCTAGAGGTTTGGCTACATCTTGGGCCCTTTTCAAAAGTGCCTCGATGTCCCACATTTGTACTGTGGCTAGCTGGGCTACGCCCAGTTTCTCCAGGTTCTACCGTATTAATGTGGTAAACCCTGCCTTGCCTTCTGTAGGCAAAAGGATCCTTGCAGGTTTAAGTTCTCACCACTAACCTTTGGGTTAGACAGTGTTGTGCATCCCTCATGTGCTGCCGTTCCTTCTCCCTCACGACAGTTTTGGTATACCTTATCCCATACCAATGTCAGTGGTGGTCATCTACTATGTTCCTCCTTCCTGCTCTTACATTCCAGTCAAAAAATCTACAGTGCTATGCACTGAGTGTATTATTAATGAAATAACAATACAACACTAACACCCCTTTTAACATTAGGGTACTTTTTCCATTACAGAATAGAACCATTTTTTAAATGTGTAGCCTATTTCTGTACCATTCCAAAATTAGTTTTATTATTTAGGATATAGTAGCTACTTTACATTTCATTGCCACTGTGCTACAGCCCACTTTGTTTGTGACAAGTTTTTGAACAAATAAATTAGTGGATTCCAGGAGATTCTGTCTCATGTATACAGATGTGCTCAAATTTGTTGGTACCCTTACAGCTCATTGAAATAATGCTTCATTCCTCCTAAAAAGTGATGAAATTAAAGGCTATTTTATCATGTATGCTTGCATGCCTTTGGTATGTCATAGAATAAAGCAAAGAAGCTGTGAAAAGGGATGAATAATTGTTTATTCTACAAAGATATTCAAAAATGGCCTGGACACATTTGTTGGTACCCCTTAGAAAAGATAATAAATAATTGGATTATAGTGATATTTCAAACTAATTAGTGTCTTTAATTAGTACCACACATGTCTCCAATCTTGTAATCAGTCATTCAGCCTATTTAAATGGAGAAAAGTGGTCACTGTGCTGTTTGGTATCATTGTGTGCACCACACTGAACATGGACCAGAGAAAGCAAAGGAGAGACAAGCATGGTAAAGGTAAAGGCTACAAGACCATCTCCAAGCAGCTTGATGTTCCTGTGACAACAGTTGCAAATATTATTAAGAAGTTTAAGGTCCATGGAACTGAGGGCAACCTCCCTGGGCGCGGCTGCAAGAGGAAAATTGACCACAAATTGAACAGAAGGATAGTGCGAATGGTAGAAAAGTACCAAGGATAACTGCCAAAGAGATACAAGCTGAACTCCAAGGTGAAGGTACGTCAGTTTCTGATCGCACGATCCATCGCTTTTTGAGCGAAAGTGAGCTCCATGGAAGAAGACCCAGGAGGACACCACTTTTGAAAGAAAAACATAAAAAAGCAGACTGGAATTTGCTAAAATGCATATTGACAAGCCACAATCTTTCTGGGAGAATGTTCTTTGGACAGATGAGTCAAAACTGGAGCTTTTTGGCAAGTCACATCAGCTCTGTTCACAGAGGAAAAAATGAAGCTTTCAAAGAAAAGAACACCTACCTACAGTGAAACGTGAAGGAGGTTCGGTTATGTTTTGGGGCTGCTTTGCTGCGCCTGGCACAAGGTGCCTTGAATCTGTACAGGGCACAATGAAATCTCAAAACTATCAAGGCATTCTGGAGCGAAACGTACTGCCCAGTGTCAGAAAGCTCTGTCTCAGTCGCAGGTCATGGGTCCTCCAACAGGATTATGACCCAAAACACACAGCTAAAAGCACCCAAGAATGGATAAGAACAAAACATTGGACTATTCTGAAGTGGCCTTCTATGAGACCTGATCTGAATCCTATCGAACATCTATGGAAAGAGTTGAAACGTGCTGTCTGGAGAAGGCACCCATCAAACCTGAGACATCTGGAGCAGTTTGCTCAGGAAGAGTGGGCCAAACTACCTGTTAACAGGTGCAGAAGTCTCATTGAGAGCTACAGAAAATGTTTGATTGAGTGATTGCCTCTAAAGGTTGTGCAACAAAATATTAGGTTAGCGGTCCCATCATTTTTGTCCATGCCATTTTCATTTGTTTTATTATTTACAATATTTGTACATGAAAAACATACACACACATTCATGCACAGCCCATGGGGGGCGTAGGAGGGACAGAACCGGATTCCCCAGAAGCACTCGGCCCAGACCAACAGCGTCCCCCACCCGAATGTGCGTGTGGCAGGGCAGGGCCCTGTTTGTAAATATTGTGGGGTGGTGATTTGGTGGTGGTTGGCAGGGATGGGGTTAATTTCCTATCCCTGCCAAAATACATGTGAGAATGTGGCTGAAGCTAATTGAATAATTGATAATTAGGCTCCAGCCACATGCTATAAAAAGGGGGAAATTACTTTGTTTGGTGTTTTTGGGGTGAATGTTTCTGTGTGTTACAAAGTTCAGTGCTGGCTCTGCCCAGCCTGAACAGTTTTTTGTTTGACCTTTTATTTTGGCTCTGTGAGCTGTGTTTTATTTGACTGTTTGATTTACTTTTTGTTGATTAAAACAGCGCGGCAGCGCTTTCACTACAGTTTTATTGTCTCTGAGTCTCTGTCCTCCCGACTATCCTGTCACAGTGCGCAATAAAGTGAAGTAACTCAAAATCAAAAGAACATGAATGAATGAATAAATAAATAAATAAATAAATAAATAAATAAATAAATAAGAAAATACTTATTAAAAGTGTCAAACAGTGAAATTCAAAATCAATACAAAATCCCTCTATATAAAATAAAACACCCAAACATAAAATAGGCAAGGGCCACAGTCTGTGCCAAGCACTCCAGCAGAAATCAGGAGCCGCCCACACACCGACCAAATAAATAAACCCTCCCACTTTATTAACTAACCCCTTTTCCTATCCAGTCATTCACTCTGACACACACATTAAAACATATAACAATTAGTCAGTTAACAGCAATTACAGATAGACACTTAGAAAAAATAGCAACACAGTATCATTAATCTCTGTCAAATGTAGTTAAAATCTTAATTGATGTCAAGATATATAAAACAGTTGATAGCAAGTCTAAAAAAAAAAGCCCTGTACCAGCAGTACTCAATTGAAATTGAGTGGAGTTATTAATGTGCAATAGGAGGGGGGGGGTGGGGGGTGGTGAGGCCCTTTTCTCTTGCCTGGATAAATCAAATTCAGAAACAAAGTCCCCGACTGTCAGACACATCTACAGCAGCCTTTATCTAGTTTCCAGGTACAGCAACCCCGTGCCACTTTTGAAGTCCATCACTGTTGAAGTCCTTGTGCCTGACCATTTGGTAAGTATCTCTGAGCTCTCTAAACCAGAGCTTCCAATAGGCCCTTTCCTGGGATGATGCACATAGTCCTGCCCACTGAGGGATAAAAACTGTCATCCTGAGGAAGCCATTTCTCTTTTTGCATTGAACCTGTGAGGGCCACCGCTGCAACCTTGTGGTTGGTGGTTGTCTTTTCTTTCAGGGAACCAGGGATATGGAAAGTAATATAACATCCTCTTTCAATTCGAAGACGACCACAAATGACATGTATGGGATAACATATACCAAAGCCGTTGCGAGGGAGAAAGAACGGCAGCATACAAGGGATGCATCAAAACCGCATAACCCAATGGTTAGCGGTGTGATCTTACACCCTCAAGGACCCTTGTGCCTAATGAAGGCAGAGCAGGATCTACCACATTAAGGCAGTAGAACCTGGAGAAAGTATGCGGAGTAGCCCAGTTAGCCGCAGTACAACTATCGGACATCAAGACCCATCTGAAGAGGGCCCAAGATGTAGCCAAACCTCTAGTGCAGTGTACCACTGCTTCTGCCGCATGCCAGCCCCCTCGAGATTGTCCCTCATGAACCTGTGAACCGTGCCGAGCCGGTCCTGCTAGTGAGCACAGTTCCTCTCCTGGTGGTCGTCCAAATACGAGCTCCACCGGGGTTCGCAACTCCCTTCCCAGCATGACCAGAGCCGGGATGCAGCCGTGGACTCCTGTATGGCCGACCGATAGCCCAGTACTGGTCCCAGTCCCGCTGATCCCAACTGGTCCACATCGTGAGCTGGATGGCTAGCAACTGGTTGAACCGCTCAACCAAGCCATCACTGTGAATGAAGAAGGGTAGAGCGGTTCTTGTAGATCCCCAGCCTTTTGCATAGTCACCGAACACCTGAGACTCGAAGTTGTGGCCTTGGTCACTAAGCAGCTCTTCAGGCATCCCGAATCAGCAGAACATGCCCTCCAGCAAGACAGTAGCGACGGTGGTTGCACACTGGTCCAGCAAGGAATAGGCCTTGGGCCACTTGGAAAAGTAGTCCATGGCGACCAGGACAAACTTGTTTCCCGCTGTGGACTAGGGAAAGGGGCTCAATACGTCAATAGCCACTATTTTCATGTTACCTCGCAGCCTGGTGTGTGAACTGAAACTGATACCCCTGCAGGGCCTCGATCCACCAGAAGGTCTGTCCTTCCGTTTCCTTGAACTGCAGTAGTCACTGCTGCGACGCATCATCCATCCAGATGATGAACTGCTGTCCATATACAGTAGGTACGGTCAGAAGTGGCGGAGTGGCACAGTGTGTTGCATCCTCATAGGCTCCAGGTGTACGGAGAGGGTCTGTCGTCCTTTCATGGGGACGACCTGTCCAGATAAGGTCCTCAGGCTGACATGGGTGGGTTCCCAGGTTTCCTCGCTGGCTTCCCACTGCGGTGGCAGCACACCCGGCCGCAAAAGAGTAACAGTGGCTTCGGTGTCTACCGGGGCCAGACACTCCATCCCGCCAAATGTGCAAGGCGTGTACATGGAGCGGCGAACTCCTCTCCGCCCCAAGGATACAATGGCAGGTTCAGGTGAGTGTGGAGAGCTGGGTTGGTGGGCAAGCTTTCCACTCTCTAAGCCGACTCAGACTCTTTTGGGCCAGTGCCTTCAGCGGGGCTCGCTAGCTGTGGGCACTGCGTCTGCAGGTGAACGGGCTGGTTGCAATGCCAGCACAAACAGCTGTCGGGGTAGCTGGGGGCTGCTCCCAGGTCAGTGCTCACTGCTGCTACATGGTCCTGGTGAGCAAAACAGTTGATCTCCAGGATCTACTCCAGGCAGCAGCCCTCAGCGATGGCCTTTAAGTGACTTGGGCTCCTTGAGTAACAGGTGTTCCCACGGCCCCTATGAACACCTCCATCGCAGCTTGATCTCGGCAGGAAACTGTTCCTCTCAATTCTATAATGTGATATTTTGTATTTTGTGATACTTGTACTGTGATATTTTGTAATAACTCTAGTTAAGTGGGGGATGGAAGGGGGTGAGGCTGGCACACCAGAGTCACTGTTGAGCACTCTTGAGGTGTCTTGGGCTAGTTGAGGAAAGACAGAGGACAGAAGTTGCCCACTTGAAGACCCCAGAGATGTACCCTATTTAGCTCAATCCAGACGGTTGTCATGCTGATACGCTGGGGAGACCGCACTGCGGTTGATCCCCAGAGCCAGCATCACAGCCATTGTGTGTGCTGATGCGCTGGGGAGGCAAAATAAGCTGATCCCTGGAGCCAGCAGTACACTTCAGCCATCAACACCAGGCAGAAGGATATTTACATCAACAGATGGAAAGAAACACAAATGGATGGAGATGTAGACAGATCACATTAGTTTGCTGTAAAGCTGCGTCTTAATTGGTGCTTTTCTTGTTCAAATCAACATGAAGTTTTAAAATCTACTCTCATGTAATCGAAATCATAAGTAAGAAATACTAAATGCTAAGAAATAATAATACTACTGCTAATAATAATTGTAAAGCCAGCACATTAACAAAAAAGCGTTGCCATAGAGACACCCTTGCATTTATATTCTCTTATTGTCAACAAACTCCACTCTGAAGCACATTATTATCAATCACACACACAGCACAACTGTCTTTCCTCCACTAAAGCTTTCAAAACAATTCAAATCATTGTTTAGCACTAGGTATATTTATACCGTTTCCAAAACAATTGCTCGACCTTCAGAGTTGTATGTTTGCAATGTTAATAGACACTGACATAATGGTTTTCCTGATCCACTTCTAAGGACTTATTGTACTTTTCTGCCAAACTCATTTGTATTAAAATGTTTTATCTGTTAAGCCGATATTTAAATTTCAAGGAAACTTAAGTCACCTCTACGGTCTCTACAAATCAAAAAATTATGTTGACTTAATTAGATTTTTTTTTAGGAAATCTTTGAAAAAAAAACTTGTAATGTTTTCAATATTTTTAATGTAAAATATAAAATTATGCACATACAGTATATGCTATATACAGTATACTGCAAGCTTAACTATATATATATATATATAGATAGATAGATAGATAGATAGATAGATAGATAGATAGATAGAGAGATAGATATAGACACACACACACACACACACACACACACACACACACACACACACACAGACACACACACAATATATAATATTCACCATAAAATACAATCTAATCCACCATCAGAGGCTGCTTGAATTTGTCTGATCAAAGGGCACTTTGCAATCTAGAACTCTATGGTGCACAACCAAGAAGCGAAAGCTATATCTTTCAACATATTCTTTCTACACACAAATGTTACTTTACCTTACTGTAAACTTGCAACTCCAGAGCTGACCCAGGTTTAACCTTTCCATTATTCACAATAAACTTATCAAAAAACATACATTTGTATAGAATTTAGAATCCCATGGTTATTTTCACAAAGTGGGTGGGTAGCTGGATTTCACACTGTACAACATTTGGAGGGAGGCGGTTGGATCATACACATAGGAGGAGTCATACGCAAAAAACACTTATTATTATCATGACTATCATGACAGTAAAATTAGACACAGAAGCGTTCTTACCTTTGATAAGTTAGTCATCAACAGATGTATCAATTTGTCAGCCACACAAAGAGCATAGCGTGTGGTTTTCACTAACTATACTGTGCAATATATATATATATATATATATATATATATATATATATATATATATATATATATATATATATATATATAAAATCGGGATTTTCCCTGAAAGAAGGATTTAGAGATCTCAGGTGCCTGGAAATCTTTAGAACTGAGAGGACTGATAAGGATTCTGTTGGCATGTATGATACATATTGGTCACTTAAATAAACATCTCAAATATATAATATATTATAACGGGGGGGGGGGGGCTTTTAAACTAATGGTAACTGGGCATTTGATTCTACAACATTGAATGAACGAAAATAGCACAACAAACCAATTCCCCGACCTGCAACATTGATGTCATTTAAGAGCTTAAAAGGTGAAACTGATGCTCTGGTGTCACGTTGATTGGTCAGGAGCACGACGGTGGCCCCCGCCCTGGCCTATGATTGCAGGGTTGAGCTGTTTCTCAAGCTTCTCGTTACCAGCCCTATCTTTGCACAGATACAGAAGAGACTGCAGAAAGACGCTGCCTAGCCGGAGGCGGATGTGTGTGTATTTTTCATTGTAGAGGTTATAATTACCTGTAACTATTGATGTTTACCTATCATGCGCCCACTATTTTAAAGAAACCAAGTGACATTTTACAGTTAAAAATAGATTGAGTTGGGCCCTAGTCTATTAATTGGTATTGCTCTGTCTGCCACTTGCACACATATCCTATACTAGGTTGTTTTGCTCTCAGTTACCAGGACTGTTGCTGTTCTGAGGGCAGGGGATTGCAGTGTGGTCCCTGGCCGCGAACAAAATTTCTCCACACAAGGATCCTCCAATCTTTTTGTTTTATATATTATCATGTTTATTTTATAAAGATGGCGGTGTGGGAGACACTTTAAACTAAATGACTGTCAGAAATATCGCCTCCATTTGTAACATGGTAAGTGAACGATACACAGACGGCACAAAACTTATGCAATGTAGGGTCACAATGTGGAAGGTTGATTAGAGGGGACCGGATCGATGGATGTGGCTTCACTTAATGTTTGGTACATTACCGTCATCATGTCGGTGATGCCAATGAAAAGAACCACACACAGGCCGTAAGAAACATGTGAATGTGGATAATGAGTTGCACGGCAACCGACAATTTATTCATGGGCACTCAATAAATAAGAATTATTTATTATTGCATGTGGCAGAGCAAAGCTCTGCTCTTTAGAAATTGGCAGGGATGGGGTTAACTTCCCCTACCTGCCTGGGTTTATTATGTTCAGGTGGCTGGGGTTGATTAGTTGATTAGGTTGATTAACGATCAATCAGCGCCCAGCCACCTGATATAAAAGGAGGCCTCTGCTTCTCATTTGGGGAGAGGGAGCTGAGGAAGCAGGTTGGTGTTTGTTTTGTGGTTTTTGAATTTTCTAAATCCAGTGAAGGCATTGCCCAGCCTGGAAACTTTATTTTTGTGAGTTTTGTTTTTGCTTTATTTGTGTTTGAGTATCTGTTATTTTGCCCTTGTGCACTTTATTTTTGTTTATTTATAATAAAATAGTTATTTTTTTGAACTGCAGTCTGTCTCTGGGCCTCTATCCACTCGCCAGCCTGCCACATTGCATAATAATATTGCATTCGAGTTTTAGATTTAAAGTAATGTTTTATCTTCTATTTTCTGTTGAAGTGATTTTAGTACCAGTTTTGTTGTACTTGAGTTGACGCCCTGTAGGGAAAACTCACAGGCGTCTTTCAGAACCACCTTCAATCTGTTACTTAAATAATCAGGAGTGTAAACACAAATATCTGCATGAAAAACACCAATAACACCTACAGACTCAGAGTAGCCATATTCATGAGCTGGTAAGTGCAGATTTAGCAGGCATCTCATATCTCAAATTTATGGCACCCGTTATTTTCAAATTCTGAATGTCCCTGCTCAGTCTTCATTAAGACCCTGTTCTGACCAAAAGCTCCATCATTGCAGAAACTCTTTTATTGTGAAAATGGATGTACTTGTGGTTCTACTCCACTTGTGCGTTGGCTTTTGCCTATTCTTGAAGAGGGGGTGGTTATCTATTCAGGAATAAGATATGGATATGGATCTGTGAGGCAAAAAATGATCCAACTCCAATCGATCTGAATATATGAATCTCCAGATAAAAGTACACATATAAGGGTGATATAAAGACTGGAGAACAGGCACCTCCTTATAGCCCCAGTATTGTTCGGAGGAATGTTTTAACCATGTTTCTACACACTTGGATAAACAGGTTTCCAGATATGTGTAAAGTTGTGGCATACGTATGCACAAACATATGCAAGGGTGCTTCCACTGTGTCCTTGTTGCAGGCATATGTATCACTAGGAGAATATAATAAGAAGTCAAGTCTACAAGCACTTGTAGGGCCATTTGGCTGACAGGCCATGTTACTCACTGTATGCATCACTTATTGTATTGTAAAATCATTATAATGTTTGCAAGTGAAATGGCATTACTGAGAAAATGGGACCTGGGTCACATTGTCTGGGGGAGCAATCCAGGTAATCGATATGGCTACCTGAATTCATGCAACCCACAATTCAGGCCTTGGCCAAAGTGATTGCCCTGCATCATCTGTTTTCAAAGTGGTAGTGTACCAGAGAGATGAAATGGCCATTGGTTCTAAATGATTTGTGAAGTCCTCTGAGGTAAGGCATAACAACAGACAGCTGGGGCAGTGTGTCAAGCTGCAAGGAGATGGCCAGGTCAAAATGCAACATTAGTGTGACATACTAACTTTATTGTAAAAAAATGATATCTTCAGATGTTTTTTTTTTTTAAACAAATTTAAAACGCATTAAGTTGCACTTTCTGTTATTTATTCTGTTGAAAGGAAACAGTATGTTTAAGTGAACTCATAGACCTCTGATCTCAAACATACATGAAACAATAAACTGAGCCCTGTCGTTGTATTGACTGTGTTTTAAGTAATGTTTAAAACCATTACAAGCAAGAAATGTGAAGGTGGAAGTAAGGGAGATGGTTCAGAAAATTAAGTCATCTTAACTAAATGGCAAACATTGCTTACAAATTTCTCCTACAAAAAGTTGCTTCATAAGTTTCATAAAAAAAAAAAAGCTTTCTGGTGTTACATGGGCTTAACAATCAAAACCATATGATTCAGGCATTATCATCTTTCATAGGGGAAAAACAGCATATTTCTGAACAGGTGACAGTATATTAGGATACTAGTGTTTTCAGTCCCCAGTAGTCCTCTTTTGAGTTAAGAGGCACTGTTTTACTGTCTTGCCTGTCTACGAAGTGGAAAGGAAACATAATGCCTGTTTGTATTCTACATTTCCGTAGCAGTGTGATAGAACACTGTTAATTTTCAGAGACTCTTGGAGAAAAATATACATGATATTTCACTTAATATGTTCCTACAGATAATCACAAAATAATTCTGTTTCAAATAAGGTCGATTTCCTATTCTTGTGGAGATGTGTAACAAGCTGATACAAATGACTAATGTTTGTAGTTATCTGATTTGGTCAAATGTACAGTGTAATGTAAATTATTTTGCAGTGTTTGATATGGAAACATATATAATAATGAGAATTGTAAAGTTTGTATCCTCCATCTGTATCTGCATCAGTCACTGCAGTACATTTAGAGGGAAAAAACGATCTGAAATAAGTTTTAATTAGAAGAAAAAAGTGTGTCTGTTAGAGTGAATATATTTTATAATATTAACATGAAAAATAAAAAAAGCCTTTACAAGCTGCCATCCACACTGCACAAACAATGGTCAATTCGCATACATATGGAGAGAATATTTAAAACTACATATAAAACTAAGTCTATTTCATTACAGTAAATCCAAATAACGCATGAAAGGCTGATAGGAAGTTAGGAGTTTTGTGAGAAGTTTGTGGAAAATCCAAGACAGTTATCTTGTTCACACTGAGGACCCTAAAAGGATAAACTTTAGTGTTTGTTGCATTGTTAAAAAATATTTGCCCATGCGAACACCACTGTATTTTTTTCTGTAAATTATTCAGCAATAAAACACTATCTTGTGTTGGCTGATCCATTTTTGTATGACACTATGATACTTTAAAAGGGGGAAAACACTAATATAAGAAACACTAAATTCACTTCAAGACAGTTGTGCCAAAAGAGCTTTTTAGGTCTTGGGGATGCAATGTAATTGCAACTGTAGTCTGGATAATATAATGCTTTTGCAAAATGCCATTTATTTGACAGTATAGTGTAAACAAAGCCACACTTCAGCACTCTGTTATTTTCAGTATAAAAATATTGGCAAACTTCGTGGGGTTACTTGCTGGTTTTTTTGGCAGTGGGTAGTAAGTGTTATTTCCTAATTGCTTATGCCTCAAAAGTATAGAAAATGGCTATTATTCCCCACAAACTTTGCTTTTGTGACCAGGACAGTGATATTTTGAAATTTACCTATTTTCCAGAACATTGAAGATAGATTCAGTGCTGAGTAAACTTGGAGTAACTTCTAGAACTTTCTAGAACTTTCCAGTAATATAAATAGTAGTATAAATACAGGGGCCTTAAGCCCACCAGTTCAGTTTAGTTCCAGCTGCCTAAGTGGATAAATATCTGCATGTTTCTGAGATGGCATCAAGAGGCTGCAAGCATCCGGCAGACGCGTTTTGCTATGTCTGCGGCCAATTTATCAAGACAAGAGCGAAAAAGTACTCCGTGGAAGCATCTGCTAAGATGTGTGAGGCCTACAAGACATATTTCGGCATGCCTGTCGGGGATCAAGATAAACCCTGGGCGCCTCATTTCACCTGCGAGCACTGCAAAAAAACTCTGGAAGATGGACAATTGTTGCTCGGAATTTTATGTTATAAAATTTGTTAAAATTTTTAAAATTGTAAAAGTTTTTAATTTTGAAATGTTTTACAATTTTCAATGTTATTGAAAAAATATATCATATATGAAAAATGTTGTGAGAATCTCTTACACATTAGTCATGGGTGAAATAAATGTATTTTTGTAGGATGGTACAGAGGGGAAAAGAGAGCCATGAAGTTCGCTATCCCAAGAATTTAGCGGGAACCCACTGACCACTCAAGCAACTGCTACTTCTGCATGGTGGACCCTTCCAAACGTCGGACTGGCAAGAATGCACCTGCTGTCACATATCCGGACCTTCCTTCATCCATCGCCCCGGTGCCACACTGCCATGAGCTCCCCGTACCCACTCCTCTGGAGAGAGAGCAGCCGTCTTTAGAAGAGAGCAGCAAGTCAGAGAGCGAGGAAGACGTTATAGATCCAGATGACAGTTTCAGAGGTGGAGCTGAGGAGAGAAACCCATACTACCCCAACCAAAAAGACCTCAACGACTTGATTAGAGATCTTGGTCTCACCAAGTCCAATGCCGAGCTTTTGACGTCTAGGCTCAAGCAGTGGAACTTGTTGGATGAAAGTGTGCAAGTCGCAGATCAGAGGAAGCGTCACCAACCTTTTTCCAGCTTCTTCACCCGTCAAGATGGGCTCTGCTTCTGCCACAATGTGACCAGTCTGTTCGAGGCAATCGGAATCGCCTGTAACCAGAATGAGTGGCGCCTCTTCATTGACAGCTCATCCAGGAGCCTCAAAGCCATGCTGCTCCATAATGGTAACAAATACCCGTCTCTTCCCCTGGCTCACTCGGTGCACCTCAAAGAGGATTACAACAGTATCAAGACCTTGCTGGATGCCTTGAAGTATGATGAGTACGGCTGGGAGGTCATAGGAGACTTCAAAATGGTGGCATTCCTGATGGGTCTCCAAGGCGGTTTTACCAAGTTTCCCTGCTATCTTTGCCTTTGGGACAGCAGGGACACCAAGGCGCACTACCACAGGCGGGACTGGCCACAGCGGACCGAGTTCTCTGTGGGGAGGAACAACGTCAAGTGGGAGCCACTGGTGGACCCCCGGAAGGTGCTGATGCCACCACTGCACATCAAATTGGGCCTTATGAAACAATTTGTCAGAGCTCTAGATAAGGAGTCGGCAGCCTTCAAGTACCTTCAAGACTTCTTCCCTAAGCTGTCCGAGGCAAAGGTTAAAGCCGGTGTCTTCGTCAGACCACAGATAAAGAAGATCCTGGAGTGCAATGAATTCCCCAAGAAGCTCATAGTAAGGAGAAAGCAGCTTGGAACAGCTTTGTCGCAGTGGTTTGGGGCTTCCTGGGCAATCACAAGGCCGAAAACTATGTGGAGCTGGTTGAGACTCTGGTGAAAAACTACGGCACAATGGGCTGTAGGATGTCCCTCAAAGTCCATATCCTTGATGCTCATCTTGATAAATTCAAGGAGAACATGGGAGCGTACTCGGAGGAGCAAGGTGAGCGCTTCCACCAGGATATACTGGACTTTGAACGCCGCTACCAAGGACAGTATAACGAGAACATGATGGGAGACTACATTTGGGGGCTGATTCGTGTAAGTGATTTACAGTATAATTGTAAATCTTGAAAAACTACTCACTTATAAATCTTTTGTAGTCATTTTTGTATTACTTTAGTATAAATACATGTTAATTTGGATTCATATGTTGTTTTTTTCTGACTTTATGTGAACGAAAAGACACAAATTTGCCCATTTTCTCATTGGAAATAGGTAAATTTCAAAATATCACTGTCCGGGTCACAAAAGCAAAGTTTGTGGGGAATAATAGCCATTTTCTATACTTTTGAGGCATAAGCAATTAGGAAATAACACTTACTACCCAGGAACAAAAATTGTGTTACATAGTGTTATCCTCAAGAGGGGGTAGAGTGGAGATGCTTGTATGTAAAGTATGTCACATCTTGCCTGTCAGGTACTTGCCTTTGCCGTTGGTTTCATGTTAGTTTTTGAAAGAAGTGCATGCCATAGCAAACATGTAGTTTAGTATTTCTTTAAATAAACCAGGTGCCATACTAGGTTAAAGCTCTCTGTTAGCATGCGCTTCCAAGGTCATTTGACTTCTGCAGCATATTCTGGATTAAAGACTGCTAGTCATAGGGGGAGCAGTTGGTAGGTTAATGACAGTAAAGAAGACATTAAAGGGTGAAACGATCAAGGCAGTGTAAGACTACATGGAAGTCAGGTGTGCAGATAGTGCTTTTTCTCATCTAGTAGTGGTACCAGATATATTTTTTGCAATGAAAATAAAGCGTTTCTTTCAGTATGCACATATGATCCCTGCATATCAAATGTACAGTAAGAGTCTTGGAATTATTTCAGAAGGTATAACTACTATAATGTATAGATAATGTTCTCAGACAGCAGATTTGACTGACTTGCATATGAGTTCTGGCTTATTGGTTATGCAAAGAAGTTTTTGCTTGGGGAATCTTTGAATTTTGATTTCGGCTGTTGAGTATCACCAAGTAAGTAGACTACCCAAGTATTATTATTTTAGGCTTCGTTTGACTTTGAAATATATATATATATATATATATATATATATATATATATATATATATATATATATATATATATATATATATGGTCCAGTGTCTGGGTGAAAAACAAAGTCATATGTAAGTGTTATAACTTTTCCTCCTCACAATGCTATTGAGTAAAACAAATAAAAAATAATCAGTGCTGCTGACATGCGATACCACAAGTAGACTTAATTGGGTGTCTACAAAGGGGGCTTGCTTGAATTATAAAAGAGGTTAATGAAGATTTAAAACCACAGTGGTAGCAAGATGGTTTGCTTAGCTGTAGCCTTGTTCTGCAATGTAACTGAATATAGCTGCAGCTGACCCGGTCACCTCTTGTAAAATAGTTTTATGAAATGGTTCATTGCACTTGATCTTCTGTTTGGTGCACATGCACTGAGTATTACAGAAATTGAGGTTCTAAGAACAATTTACAGTCCAGTGACCACAGCTTGAAATCAATTTATAGTTAAATGGGAGCTCTTTGAATTAATCAAGATCTTCCATTTTATAATACAGTTAAATAATGTTGCATGTTAGCTAGGTATCCTGGCAGGAGAGTTACAGGGATAGTGGAAATGTGTTCAAGGGGCTTTATGAGGTCACTGGGTAAGTGGGGGCTACTCCTAGAGGTTACTAGTATGTAGTACAGTACTAGCATGAACATACCAAACATAGATATGTAACTGGCCTTTGCATAGACCGGTACAGTCATGTCTAGTCATTTACAGGAGTAGTTGTGGTTCTTAGAAGTAGCTGTGCTTGTGCATTGCTAGTTTAGTTATTTTATTGCTTTTTTTATTGTAAACTGTTTTCAAGAATTGTACCTCCTGGTAGCGTGCTTAATAAAAGACAGATGGTTCACCCACTGCGTGATCATGTAAAATGTCAGTTTACCAATTGACTGCTTTAGTATGCAAACAGGTTAGCATTTATTTGTGCATTTATTTCAATAGTATGTTTTTATTATTTGCATTGAATGTATGTAAACCAACAATGAGAGTTTTTTTTAGTTTTTTTTTCAGGATAAATATATTTCATTTGAACATGTATAAATTGGCTCTTCCTAAACACCGCTCTTAGTTCAGCCTGACACATTTAGCATCTGTGAGTCCCTGTGAGAACAGCTGTTCTATAGACCCATTATTTTGCCACTTACCCATGCTATCAATTGCTATCGTTGCAGACCATTATTGTTCTTAATGGTCGATCACAGTATGGCCATTACAGTACTAGCATTCTTGTCTGATCATATTCATAAATTGTGAAATGACAATGGTAAGAAATATGACCAGACTCTTGATTACATAATTTGCCATTTTCAGTCAGCTAGTCTTTTTTTTCTGTCAGCAATATGGCCACAGTAACACAACTCTGACTTGCAGTGTGAGATTGGTCACATAATTTTGGACTGCAGTACAACAGAGCTCAAAACCACTTAACCTCCTAATAGATGTACAAAAGAGCATTATATTTCATCTGCATGCTGTTGCGTTTGTGTGCCAAAGAAAGGTTCAGGATTCAGAAAGGGAAAGAGAATTACCAAGGTAGGCAAGTTATGGAAGTTACTATGAAAAACTAATGGTGGGGAGACCAGATGGCCAAATTTAATACTCCGTTACATAGGCTGCTTTTAGTTTAAAGCCAGAAGGTTCAGAAGCTGTCCTGAAATGACCTGTAAGGCTCATTGAATTTTCTGCTTCATGCTTGAAGGGTCAATTGTCCTTTCTGAAACCATCCTCTGCGCCACTTTAAAACTTTCAGCAACAGATTTTTAAATAAGTTCTTTGTTCTCAAAAGAGTGAATACAGAGTGAAAATTGATAAGGGACACACCTGTCGTCAGTGGTGGGAATTACAAACAACAACAAAATTATATTATCCCTGGCGCACACCCATTGTCAACTACAGTAGTCCCATTGTATCGAATTGTTACTCGGTTCCGAAGTATTTTATCTTTATTTTTTCAAGCAATATGTTGAAAAACTGTTGAACAAATCCAACACTGTTTCATATATATATATATATATATATATATATATAGTGACAAATAAGAGGTTTGTCTAAACTTGTGCGCATTAAGGCAGGAGAGACAAGTACAAATCTGTCCACACACAACAAAGTTCAATGTAAAACAGGGCAGCACCTGGTTTATTATTCCACAGTTCCAAAAGCAGATCAGTAAACATGCAAGGGTCAGGTACACGTAGCAGGTTATCCACACAAAACAGAGTCAGTCCACAAATCAGGTAATCAGAACAGTCCAGGTCAAAACTCACAGGTATCAGTAACTCAGTCTCGCAAACTTTTTTTTCTCTCTCTCTACTTCTTGCAGCAAATGCTGTCTCCTATGCCTTCACTATCTGAATGGGGCTGTCCCTTTTTGTATCATACAAACGTCCCATCATTGTGACATAATTTCCTTTCATGGGGCTGTCTGGGAAATGCAGTCTCCCTGGTTCGGCCATCTTGCCAACAAACTTGCCCTCACGTACCTCCCATTAATGACCCTACCCCTTGTTCTATTACATATATATATATATATATATATATATATATATATATATATATATAGAGAGAGAGAGAGAGAGAGAGAGAGAGAGAGAGAGAGAGAGAGAGAGAGAGAGAGAGAGAGAGAATGAATGAGAGAGTGCAACCACTAATCAAAATGAAAGGACATGCTGAACAGTAAAATTGCAGTTGGCCTGTCACATGTAATGAATGACATTGGTTGACTATATCTTGTTTTCTTTGCAGCAAGTTATTGTTTTCAGTGTGTATCCATTAGTATCTGCCGAAAATATTCCCGATACAAGTCCTGCCAGTGCCTTTGCTTTTCCACAGTTCTTGCTGTAAGTGATATTGAAAGAGTTTGCAAATAAAGAAAGAAAGCATCCATTGACTTAATACCCCCAGGCATTTTCCAAGCTGCATTCTTGTTTTGCTCTGTTTCTTCCTTTTTGTTTTACATACATATAAAATTCTACTTATTGAATGTCTGTTGAAAGGCGATTTTTAAAATATATATTTTTTTATTTGAAATTGTACGTTTGATTTCAAAGAATAATAATGATGTGCTCTTGAATGTATATTCTTGTTGAATTCTTGTTAGACAGAGAGATCTTGAATGCCTAATTCAGTGTAAACATTGGATTATGTTTGGTTGAATACATCTTTCTCTGCTAATGAATTTCAATTTTGGAAGTAATATTAAATTATTGTTTGTAGGGTACTGTACAGAAGTGAAATTAGATTATACAACCTGTACACTTTACTTTGAATTGGTTTTAACATTGTAATTACAAGTACCTTGTAGTCTGAAAGACCTTATTGTGTTTTCTTGCAGGGCACCAATGCCTCTGCTCTGGAAAAAGACATTGGTCCAGAGCAGTTCCCAATCAATGAACACTACTTCGGATTGGTCAGTGTAAGTAACAGGCACTTTTGCTCAGCCTCATTGTTTCAAAGATAAAACGTATACTTACACGGTTTAATTAGGTAGTGTTTGTAGAGTAATAGTTTTCTAGCTGTACAAAATCAGTGGGTTAACTGTTAATTTAAACAGTAACATGTAAACCTGTTGTGAACGAACACATTTAAAATGTTTTGAATATCCTTTTAAGCGTGTTAAATTCTGTGGCTTTGCATATAGAAGCCATCATCATCACCACAGTGACCCTAAACAATGACCCTTGTTCTCCCTTACACCTCCGTAGAAGTCTATAAGCAGGCTGTTATACAGTCGCTCTCGTTTTTACTGTGACCTTAGAGGGGGGGAATACAGGTAGGACGCTACAGTGGCATAGATCGCAATAGTTTTGCTGAAGTATTGATCAGTAGCACTGCTGAGGTGTTGTAATTATGTCTGTGGCAGTAAGTTTTATCTGGTGTGCCATGTGTGGTGTTTCTGTTTTGTGCGATTAGTAGTTTAATTGAATGTAAATCATTTTCTGTTAGTGCTCAGCTTTAAGACAGCTGCAAAATTAATAAAAGGAATATAAATTTACTTCCCTTTTGAAGTGTCAATTATTAGGGTTGTTTTGAGACTGGAGTTTGGAAAGACTTGTTAGTTTTTTCAGTATTTATTATTTTTTTTGTGACAGTTTGAGTTGCTACTGTAACTCGGTGTTGCAGGCGCTGTACTTCTGTCGGCCATTCTGGGAGAATGTGCTGGCATACAAGGCCCAGCAGAAGAAGAAAGAGAACCTGCTCACGTGCCTGGCTGACCTGTTTCACAGCATCACCACGCAGAAGAAGAAGGTCGGGGTGATTCCTCCCAAGAAATTAATTTCCAGGTTACGGAAAGAGAATGGTGAGTGTCGGGCACAACAGAATTGTCCATTTTAACAAGTCATTGTTTTTTTAATGTGAGAAATATTGGGAGGCATTATTATTATGATAAAGGGTTATTAAGTAGTTGTGAACATATGGCTCAATTTTATGCCTTGGGTTCCTCTAATTACTTGATAGTGCTTATTTAACAGACAAAGAAAGAACAGACTAGTTGAACATTAAAAAAATGTGTTTACTCCTAAGTTAGTATTAAATTATTATGTATATTATATATATATATAATATATATATATATATATATATATATATATATATATATATATATATATATATATACAGTGCCTTGCAAAAGTATTCAGACCCCTGACCAATTCTCTCATATTACTGAATTACAAATGGTACATTGAAATTTCGTTCTGTTTGATATTTTATTTTTAAACACTGAAACTCAGAATTAATTATTGTAAGGTGACATTGGTTTTATGTTGGGAAATATTTTTAAGAAAAATGAAAAACTGAAATATCTTGCTTGCATAAGTATTCAGCCCCTGTGCTGTGGATGCTCCCAGTTTGCACTTAATGGTGCACCAGTCAACCATATCAAGAGCTCTGCATAACACTGGCCTGTATGGAAGGGTGGCAAGAAAGAAGTCGTTAATCAAAAAGTACCATCTGAAAGCATGTCTGGAGTATGCCAGAAAGCATGAGAGTGACCCAGCTGCGATTTTGAAAAATGTTTTGTGGTCAGGTGAGACCAAGATAGAGCTATTTGGCCAAAACTCAAAGCCCTATGTGTGGCGTAAACCTAACTCTGCCCATGCCTCAAGATACACCATCGCTACAGTGAAGTATGGTGGTAGCAGCATCATGCTGTGGGGATGCTTCTCATCAGCAGGGACTGGGAATCTTGTTACAATTGAAGGAAGAATGGATGGAGCAAAATACAGGAAAATACTGCAAGAGAATCTGCTTCAGTCTGCTAAAAAACTGAAACTTGAGAGGAAATTCACCTTTCAGCAGGACAATGATCCCAAGCACAAGGCCAAAGCAACATCGGAATGGCTGAAGAACAAAAAGGTGAATGTCCTACAGTGGCCCAGTCAAAGTCCTGATCTCAATCCCATTGAGAATCTGTGGCACTATTTGAAAATTGCGGTCCACAAGCGTCGTCCAACCAACCTGAACAACCTGGAGCAAATCTACCAAGAAGAATGGACCAAAATCATTCCGACTTTGTGTGCAAAGCTGGTACATACTTACCCCAAAAGACTGTTATTGCAGCGAAAGGTGGCTCTACCAAATATTAATGTGTGGGGGTTGAATATTTATGCAAGCAAGATATTTCAGTTTTTTATTTTTCTTAAAAATATTTTCCAACTTAAAACCAATGTCACCTTACAATAACTGATTTTGAGTTTAAGTGTTTTAAAAAAAAATATCGAACAGAACGAAATTTCAATGTACATTTGTAATTCAGTAATATGAGAGAATTGGTCAGGGGTCTGAATACTTTTGCAAGGCACTGTATATATATTATATATATATATATATATATATATATATATATATATATATATATATATATATATATATATATATATATATATGATATATAGAAGGAAGTTACTTCAAAAATATGAAACCATGAAATATATTAAGTATGTATTAAACATATCCTACCTTTGTGAATAATGGTATTGTGATGGTCTTAAGATGAAACACTGAACTTCCTACACGTCATCAGAGAACACTTATCGTTCATCCAGAATTCTACCCCCATCTTCCTCTCTCCTCTTTCTATTTTTTTCTAAATGGGTCGTGGGCTGGAATGTAACAAGGAACCCTTGAACGGGCCTTTCGAAGAAGCTGGAAGCATTGAACTGTTTGTAAAGAATCGCTGATAAAATTATTGTAGAAGCTCTGGATTGTCCTTCCTCAGCAAGATGTCTCCTTCAGTACAGTTTTTAGTGGTAACATAAGCAGCATTATCAGGATGCAAAGTTGAAAGCCGGTGTAAGTTAGAAGGTTAGTTAGCGCTGTCGGCAAGATGAGTCGACCAAGGCACTTTTCTTTTTGACAAAAAACGTTTTAAACAGGTTCTCAAGAAAAGTTCCTAGTACTTCAAGTTAGCTTCATCAGTTGCCTGGGCAACATAAAAATGAAAAGAAAATGGTGAACTTTCAGCGTCCCATCTGGAGTATCAAGATGCACACTTGCTTTCCGGAAGATTCAGAAATGTATTATCGGCAGAAAGGGTAAGAGCACATGGCCAATCATATAAGCAAAATTCAACTTCCAATGAATAGCAGCTGCCCCTGGTTATGTGCTTTTATGATTGGTTGTTTTAAATTACAGGGCGTATTTTATTAGTCCTATGCCCTTCTCCTGAATTAAAACAATGAAAATGTAATTGTGGCTTGTATTTTCATATTGTCAGTATGACATTTATTGTCAAATTAATGTTCCTGGTCTGACACAGCTGGGCATCGTAAACACAACATCAGCCACAAGATAAATATCTTATTCAGCAAGTCTTCTGTTCTTTGGAAGATGTGCCTGTTTTCTTTGAAGCTTTGAAGTTTGAGACTTTTTTTTTCTTTTTCTGTTTCAAAGTATAAACAGACTTGTAATAATACACATCTGAGGTCTCTTTGTCAAATAATGTTTTTCTTTGTAAAAGAGGTTGTGTGTTAAGAAAATATTTAACCCCAAAGTAGATTATACATTGCTTCCATATACAAGTTTTTGTCACCAAACGTTGTTTTTGTTTTAATCCCGATGGAGCTATTAGAATCATCCTCAGTACAGAAGTATGTTGCACCATATTGTGTGTGTATGTGTGTGTGTGTGTGTGTGTGTGTACATATATATATATATATATATATATATATATATATATATATATATATATATATATATATATATATATATACACAGTGTCTATAGAAAGTCTACACTCCCTTTCAAAATTTTCACCTTTTGTTGCCTTATAGACTGGAATTAAAATGCATTACAATTTTTTTTTTTTTTTTCATTTATCTACACATCCTACCCCATAACTTCCAAGTGAAAAAAATATTCTAGAAATTTGTAGAAAATTAAGTAAAAATAAAAACAGAAATAGCTTGGTTGGATAAGTGTCCACCCCCCTTGTAATAGCAATCCTAAATTAGCTCAGGTGTAACCAACCGCCTTCAAAATCACACAACAAGTTAAGTGGCCTCCATCTGTGTTAAATTGTAGTGATTCACATGATTTCAGGATAAATTCAGCAGTTTCTGTAGCTTCCCTCTGCTGGGTAGTACATTGTAAAGCAAATACTCAAGCATAAGCACCAAGGCACTTTCAAAAGAACTGCGGGACAAAATTGTTGAAAGGCAGAGATCAGGGGATGGGTATAAAAAAATATCAAAGGCCTTGAATATCCCTTGGAGCAAGGTCAAGACGATTATTAAGAAGTGGAAGGTGTATGGCACCACCAAGACCCTGCCTAGATCAGGCCATCCCTCAAAACTGGATGACCGAGAAGAAGGAGACTGATCAGAGAGGCTACCAAGAGGCCAATGGCAACTTTGCAAGAGCTATAGGCTTGTGTGCATGTACAACAATATCCCAAGCACTCCACAAATCTGGCTTCTATGATAGGGTGGCAAGAAGGAAGCCATTACTCAAGAAAGCCCACCTTGAATCCTGTTTGAAGTATGCAAAAAAACACTCAGGAGATTCTGTAGCTATGTGGCAAAAAGTTTTGTAGTCTGACAAAACTAAAATTGAACTTTTTGGCCTAAATGCAAATCGTTATGTTTGGCGCAAACCCAACACAGCGCATGACCCAAAGAACACCATCCCTACTGTGAAGCATGGTGGCGGCAGCATCATGTTATGTGGGTGTTTCTCATCGGCAGGGACTGGGGCACTTGTCAGGATAGAAGGGAAAATGAATGGAGCAAAGTACAGAGAAGTCCTTGAGGAAAAGCTGCTGCCCTCTGCAAGAAAGCTGAAACTGGGACGGAAGTTTACCTTTCAGCATGACAACAACCAAAAGCACACAGCCAAAGCTACACTGGAGTGGCTAAGGAACAAAAAGGTAAATGTCCTTGAGTGGCCCAGTCAGCGCCCCCAACCTAAATCCAATCTTAAATGCGTAGCGTGACTTGAAGATTGCTGTCAATCAGTGCTCCCCAAGGAATTTGACAGAGCTTGAACAGTGTTGTAAAGAAGAATGGTCCAATATTGCCAGATCTAAGTGTGCAAAGTTGGTAGAGACCTATCCCAACAGATAGCTATAGAGATAGTATTAACTCAAGGGGGGTGGAGACATATCCAATTATGATCTTTCAGTTTTGAAAACTTTTTTCTCCTTAACAGTGTGGAGTATGGCGTGTAGATAAGTGGAAAAAAATCATTTAAATGCATGAAACTCTGAGTCACTGACACAACACAAAAAAGTTCAAGGGGGTGTAGACTTTCTATAGGCACTGTGTATGTATATGTGTATATACATATACACATTTGGATTCAGTTGTGAAGTGGTCAAGTGTTGCCTGCGCACACTGGCAAAGCAGCTCATCCTCTTTGCATCTATGTTGCACCCAGCTGTAAACTAAAATAGCAGCAGGTTTGGCTGTCTTAACAGACCCATTTCTTGATTCCATCTGCAAATGGATTGAATGTGCATTTGAAATCAGTCCTGTTTATTTCTGTTGGCAGCAGGATGTTATCAAACCGTTGGGCCCCAATTAGTTTTGCAGACTAGCAGCAATTCATTTTTTAAACTCATCTTGATGAAAATGTATGAGTAATCTGTGACCTTGGTGTAACATCTGGTTGCAGATGGCATTGCTACTTGCTGGCTAAACCATTTCAGCTATTAAATATAAACAGCAGAAACAAAGACAAAAAATAATTCTAAATGCCATAAATGGAATTGGCCAATGCCTTTTAATTGTTCTAGATTTATGTGGGCTGATTTTTCGTTTTGCAGTGTTTCAGTTTTGGCACAGTTTAGGAGTAATCCAGGACCACACATAATCCGTTGTTCCCTTTCAAGTACGAAATGTAGCCATTAATGAATGGGTGGTTACCTCGTAAAGGCCCGAAACCTGAATTAGATATATTGAAGCTGCTCAGCCAAGTCTGTTTAAAGGACTGCGCGCACAGATCTCAACACCACTTTTCCTTTTAAGAAATCAGCGGACAGGGGAGTCTATATCTGTGAATTATGACTATAATTTTTGCTAATTATTGCGTTTTACATAATTTATGCGTTATTATGTGCCACCAAACCGACCTGGTGCAAAAGTCATCGAACCGGCCCACTGCTGTCCGGTGCTTACGCCCCCGGTCTGGTGCAAAACTGGTCTTGTTCGGGTCTTTACCCACCTGGTTGCTATCTATAAGCAGATTGAGGCAGCACCTGCACATCTGTATACTGTACACTGCACTGCTTACGTCTTGCATCATGTTTTGATTTTATTCCTGCGACACATGCAAAGCCAGTCTGCCTGTTGACAAGCATAGCAGATGCTCTTCCTGCCTGGGGCCAGAGCACACCAAGGAGGCACTGGCAAACTGCAGTTTCTGCTAGTTTTGTGCATGCTGGAGAAACATCTCTCCTGCAGCTCTACAGAGAGCTCTGCATTCCACACACCTGAACACACTCCTCCACACGTTCTTCTCCAACAGCTTCTGCTAGAGAGGTGTCTGTGTCCTCGGCCCATGGCTCTGTGCCAAGGGAGACTGGTACACACCCGGGAAAGTAGCCCACGCAGGCAGCCGTCTTCACAGTCTTCCTCATCTTCCTCTGCCTCTCCTTCTTTTCCCCCGAGGAACAAAAAGAAGAGTCACCATTCCGAATGATTGGTGGATTCAGAGCGGATGGAAAAGCTCTGGGCAGCTGTTTCGCATAAAGGAAATGTTCCAGCAGAATTATTGTGTTTGGAGCCACCTGCCCCGCCTGTCCCGTTGGGGTCCCGGGGGCTACGACCACAGATTGGCAAAAGGATGACATGCTCTCCATCTCTGAGGCCGTGAGCAAGCAGGAGCTGGCGTTCCCATCTAAGGCCGTCGAGTTAGACAGCATATCCCCTGCGGTTAAGCTCTCTCTATCGGAAGAGCTTCTACCACTGATCAAGAGGGCCACTGTAGACTTGCAAGTCCCCTGGCTTACAGAAGATGAGACAAGGCAGTCCATCATGGTGCACTGATGTTAAAGGACATCTGGGTACTTGGGTACTGGGTACTACCGTTAAGATGGGCTACTCGCTGCAGTTCAAACCCGGTCCCTCTCCCTTTCAGGGCATTAATGTAACATCAGTCACAGGCCCACAGTATGCATTGGAGGTGTCTCAGGAGGTAGCAGCTGTGCTGCAAAAATGGGCTATTCACATGATAAATCCCCTCCAGTGGGAGAAAGGGTTCTACTCCAGGCACTTCCTAGGGCCCAATCGGGATGTGACCTCTGTCCAATCCTTGACCTCAAGAAGGTCAACCTGTACCTGAGCCAAAAGAAATTCAAAATATTGACGATGCAACAATCAGGCCAAGCGACTAGTTCACTTCGGTGGACCTCAAAGACACCTATTTCCACATCCTGTGCTCTGGTTTTATGGGAAGTACCTGAGGTTCGCCTTTCAGGGAACAGTGTAGGAGTTCCGGGTTTGGCCTCTCTCTAGCTCTCCGTGCCTTTTATGAAGTGCATTGAAGCTATTCTGGCGCTATGGAGACTCAAAGGCATCAGAGTACTCAATTATCTGGACGACTGGCTCATTTGTGCCCATTCTCCAGCACAGGCAGACGCCAACACAGAAATTGTCACCGGCCGTCTTCAACGGTTGGGCCTTATGGTGAATCATGCGATGAGCCAGCTCACGCCTTCTCAGACTTCTAGGTAGCACTGGGCAGTGTCACTAAAAGCGAGGTCATTACCACGGATGCATCCAGCCTGGGCTGGGGCGCAGTATGGAATGGCAGGGGGACGCAGGGGTTGTGGAACCCCCCCTTAGCAGGGTCTCCACATAAATGTTTTCGAGCTGCAGGCAGTTTACCTGGCCTTGCAGATTGACGCAGGAGCACAATCTTTGCGTCTGAAAAGTGCAGGGAAAGAAATGAACGTAAATCAGCAACAAGATTATTATGTTGATTAGCTACGCCGTGTGCGAACAGGAGCAGTTTAAAGTTTTGGGAGGGAAAACGACAATAATAAAAAAATTAAATAAAAAAATGTAAAAACATCTTTACAATAACAATAGGCTTCCCAAGCCAGCTTCTAAGCCTAATTGTGTAGTTCATTTGAGAAGTAAAGACACACATTCACCTGAACTATTTAAAAATGAAAGATTAATTTACAGTTATTATAATTAAACTAGAGTTAAAAGAAGCATTGTTGGGGAGGATCCATGGTTTATGTAATGTCGATGGGATCAGTTAAGGATATAGTCTTGGATGACTTCTAAAATGGTATAAATTAAGCACATTGTCTTCTTTTTTTATAATTCTCAATATCTTTGTATTGAAATACTGTTAACTCAGGTATTATTTTTTAAATTCTAATGAATTAATCGTAAAATGAGGACTTAAGTAATGCAGTCTGCCTTGGATGGTTCACCATGACACGTGTTTTCACAAGCATGCACAGGCACCGTGCCATATCCATAACAATTACAATGCCCTGGTCATTCTGAATGGAATTTAAAATGAGGATAAATAATTTTCAGGTGGAATTTTCTTATTATTTCTGCTTGAGTTTCAAAAAAATTGGATACCTGCAGGGCATGTTTAAAAAATATTGCAAGGTGTCAATTTAATTATTTCATTTATCCATAACACTCAATCTGAAGATAATCAAGATTTTTGTCCAAATGTTTGTCTGATCGTATAGCTTCTTTGCTCTTTTTAGTACTAGTGAGTAAAATCCAGCAGAATGACATTGTACAAAAACCATTTAAGTCAGTGTAAACTAATTGAAATTAATGTAATTAATTTACATGTTGAGAATTAATTTGGAATGTTTAATCAAATGTATTTATCAAAAACTCATAATTATTTTTCTTCAAAATGTAAGAAATATGCATCAGCAAGATACTCCACCGTTAGTACGTTACTTTTTAGTTTGCTGCATTTGACTTTGTGTGCCTACTGATACATTTGTGTTCTCTCTATTATATTTTTTTAATAGTGTACAAAAGTACACAACATTGGGTATCTCTCTTCCCTTGCCCCTTGCATCATTTTGGAAAGGTTTTTGTTCTTCCCTCCTCTCAGTTCGCCCTATTGCAGATCTCTTTGATAACTACATGCAGCAGGACGCCCACGAGTTCCTCAACTACCTGCTGAACACGATGGCAGACATTCTGCAGGAGGAGACGACCCAGGAGAAACAAAACGGGAAGAACGGCAGCACCACCATCGACTGGAGCAGAGCAACACGATCGAACCCACTTGGGTGCACAACATCTTTCAGGGGACACTGACCAACGAGACACGATGCCTGAACTGTGAAACAGTGAGTTCTTTAACAAACCCAGCTCCATATGATTTACTTGTTGTCTCTATTACAGATCTTTGGCAGATAAAGGAGAAGTGGCTTAGGGTAGAATTGAGTGAAATCCTTTCATTTACTGACATCAACTGACTTTTACTTTTTCATATTTACAATATGTTCTATCATTCTCTGTACCTTAGGCCCATGAGGATGCTTGGTTTTTATTCACAAAGCACCCCATTCTAGTTACTTCATGCCTGCATTTGACTGCTGAAAATGTTAGGGGTGTTTAGCAGAAATAAGTTGTTTCATTAAAAATGAATACGCTTTTAATTATTTTATCAAAGTTTGAATGTGTACATTTCTTTTGAGCTGTGTAGTAACAATAGATATGTGTTGCTCCCTGTAGGTCAGCAGCAAAGATGAAGATTTCCTTGACCTTTCGGTTGAAGTGGAGCAGAACACATCAATTACACATTGTCTGAGGTATGAAAAAATGAGACTGGATCTGATTATGTACTGGCTCCAGCATGTTTTTATTTTCTGTTCTGCTGCTCATGAGAACTGCAGATAACTTCTTTCTTTTAAGTTTGAAATCTCTCCTACTGGGGTTTGAAATGGCACAATAATCTGTCACCCTAATTTTAATATCTGAATGTTACAATTTTAATTTAAAGTGATCTTTTACAGGGATTTCAGCAACACAGAAACACTATGCAGTGAATACAAGTACTACTGTGAAATGTGCTGCAGTAAACAGGAAGCACAGAAAAGGTCAGTCTGCACCAGGACAAGAGGAGCACTATCGGGAGAAACTTGCTCTAGATTTCTGATGAGAAATCTGTGCTACAACAAAATGGGAAATAGTATGTTGGCTTTGAGACATCTCACTTTCAAGTATTACAGACTATGTTATGTGTATTTGAACAAAGAACAATTGTCTTAATATTGATCCCAGTTTGACACAGTAATGAAAGAAAATACTTCTGCAAAGTAAATGTAGGATATGTTTGTGGTGGAAAGTCAGTGAGACAGAGTAGCAAAGTGAATTTGCAAAAGGGATACTGCTAGGAGTTCGTAATATAGAGTATACCCTGATATTGATATGGTGCTGCCATTGGATTTTTTAAAAGTATATATTCAGGGCTTCTAGTTTTCCGGTTTTATTTTTGATCACGTGATGTCCCTTTAAATATATTTTGAGCCGGAAGTTGTTTCTTTTTACCCTCATATTGAGTTAACAAACCACGTGCATTGCTCTCATTTGATTCTAATTGAACATGTATTTCGTTCTGGCTATACTCGCCAAATTCAGCTTAATAATTTCCACTGCGTTGGTTTCTAGTAGTGCGTCGTTAATTTAAACAATCTGGTATTCAGTTAAGGCTTAACTACTATTAATTAATGTTTAAAAAACTAGAAGCCCTAGATATATTATAATAACAATATAGTTTAGGGTTCTGTGCAAGATACAATCTGATATTCACCCGTTCAAGGTCAGTGGCCAGTAAGCCAGCTCGTGGGTAGCTGCTCTGACTTCTTGTAGAATGGATACCAGCTTCTAATATGATATTCGATATCAAATGGAATACTTTGTAATCTTGAAAAGCTATAGTAGCGTTGGGGTCAATTTGCCTATTTGCATCCAAGTCCAATTTTTGTCCCTTTATAAACAGAAAAGCTGTACTGAATTATTTAGATAGTGACTGTTGCTGTGATTTGATGTTGGTGTGTACTTTTAGTGGAGGAGTTAATCCTGACACGCCGTGTTTGTTTTTGCAATGGCGCAGGATGCAAGAGAAGAAGCTGCCGATGATTCTGGCTCTGCATCTCAAGAGGTTCAAGTACATGGAGCAGCTGCAGCGATACACCAAGCTCTCGTACCGCGTGGTGTTTCCTCTGGAGTTACGCCTCTTCAGCACGTCAGGCGATGCTGTCAGTTTGGATTGCATGTATGATCTAGTAGCTGTTGTTGTCCATTGTGGAGGGTATGCTTTTTTACCTGTTGAAAGTTTGAAAGCTCACATAGCACTTGCCATATAAATAACTGTCATAAAAAATGCCACAGCCAAATTAATAAACGAACCTTTTTATGGAGCTTGCACAGTGTGTAACCAGTGTGGTTGCCCCTCAGATTCCATGGGAACTTCATTAATCTGCTAGCAATTCATAATAACATCATAACAAAGCAACTGGTCAATTTCAAAACACTGAACAGACAACAAAGAACTAGCCGTCTTACTTCATTGTTAGTTAGATTGTTGCAGAGATTTGCCTTGTAAATGTGTTTGCTTTCTTGTAGAAAATGTATCCACAAAAGGTACAAAATGGTGGGATGTTTGAGCAGAAGCAGTCCAGAGTAACAGAATCTTGAACTTCGTGTCTTTTTTAAATTTTATATCTGGCACATTTTTCTTTGTATATCATTTGTGAGGTTAGGAGTATTTTTGTGTTTCTGTCTACTCAGCAATGCCAGTGCCAAGTCCCGAAATGTAGTTGGGAATGCGTTTTGGCAGCATGATATCTGAACTTTGACAGTGTCATTGGGAGCAACCACAGCTTTTGCTGTTTGAAAGTTGTTTCCAGGTCAGTTTTAACAATATTATATAACAAATCAGGAATAATATGGCTTCAAAATAAATGTTAAAAAAGTACCTGAAATTGAGTTTTATATAGATTGTTTTTCAGAAGCACTGTGGCGGAGAGTAAACAGGCTATTTTGAGTCACAATCTTAGTTATAGTTGAGGCCATCCTGAGGAGTTAATATTCTTGCATTCAGCTGTCGGTACTAAACCATATATCCTGAGACCTATACCAATCCATATATTAACCTTGACAAAGGCACTTTGTTACAGGCACACTCCATATGGTCTCATATCTTGTAAAGCACTTTGTGATGGTGTTCCATTGTGAAAGGCGCTATATAAAAATAAATATTATTATTATTATTTTTCTTACAATGATACCTGCTAGCACTGGGGTAATTCAAACAATGAATTATACAGTAAGCTAACTAATATAAATGTTTTCTCCCAGCAAGTACAATTCTTCTTGCCAGATAGACATTGAGTTATCTTAGCTATATGACTGGTTGGGGGAAAAAAATCATCAACCACTTTAGGGGTTGTTTGAATTTAGGAATGTGTTGGTTTTGTTCCAGGATAGATAGAAATGTTCATTTTAAAAAAAGTGATGTATATGATAGGTGAGCAGATGATATGCTTTTTATTAGGAGTGTGGTTCATTTTATACTGGAATAGATACAGAAGCACTTGGGTGGCTAAACGTTTTCCATGGGGGATTAGCTGGTATCTTATATATCAGACCCAAGAGACATAATATTTATAAATAAGATGCTTAGTCTGTGTTTGCATTGGATTTCATGTGGAACGTGGTAGGAAATTGCTAAATGTCTTGTCTAACATACAGGGTAGCTCAGCACATTTATTTTTTTAGTAGTGAACTGTTTGGGAAGAGGGGTCAGAGTGTGACAACCCTGAGACTGGATTAACTAATTCATGACATCAAATTAAAAAACAAATCTACAGAAAGTGAATGTATGATTATTGTTTTCGTTTGTATTATTATTATTGTATTTGTATGTGGGTGGACCGTCCTAATCATTATTATTGTATTTATGTGCGGGTGGTCGAGCACTGTCCCTCTTTTATTATTTACTGTTTGAGACCAGCGAAAAATCCGGTTTTATAATGTGTAGTCTGTGGGGATGGAGTTAAAACTGCTTCCCTAGAACTCTTGTGGGAATGAGGCTTGAGCCTTAATAAAGTAATTTATTATAGGTAATTAAGGCTCCAGCCGCGAATGTAAAAGGACCCACTGTCGGCTCAGAAGGCGGGGAGTGTCAGAGGAGAGACATGAGTTTGTGAAGAGAAGTAAACAATTGCTATGTATGCAGGTTTCACAAACTAGCATCCTACTTGTTACTGTTTGTTTGTTTGGCCCTTGTGCCCTTTTTGTTTGGTGTTTTTGTTTTGTATACATTTTTATTTTGTTTATTATTTAATAAACGTGCTGAGCGCCGTGCCGTTTCAGTTTTGCGCCCCCATTCCTTGTTTTCCGGAACCTGATGTCACCTCTCACATGCCACACAAGGCCATACTCCACATCTACTCTTAACTGCAGGGAACACACAATAAATGCATCCACTTTTTCCAGTATCCATTTTTTCTTCCATTCTTTTACAGTGGTCCTAACAGAGGGCACTACTTTACCATAGTGAAAAGCGATGGGTTTTGGCTGTTGTGTGACAATGACATTGTAGAGGTTAGTATGACGAAGGTGCTGTACCTTGCTATAGTTTTCCTAGTGTATGCTTTTGGGGTCTATTTAGTCAATCCAAAAGGTGACAGATCTAAATACTGAAGTCCTTGGTATGGGCTGCATATTTTTACAGACTACAAAGCACTATTGCATTGGTAGATATTTGATGTTCGTAACCTTGGTACACATATGATCACCATGCCTGTGTTTAGATCCACCTCTTAAGATCAATTGAATAGACCCCTTTGGGCCATTCAAAGTGTTTAGTTCAGTCTTAAATTAACTCCTATTTTTTAAAAGAGGGAAAATGTCTGTTAATTAAATTAAAAAAAAAAAAAAAAACAGAAACAAACAACCAAGTTTTCTTAAGCACCCTCGAGGAGTTTGCACAGTTGCATAATTGTTTTCTCTTTACAAAAATAGGGGTGTCTACAAAAAACAGCATTCTTTGCCCATGCTATATCTGCATGTTAAAAGTCAGATCTGTCTTCATTCAGCACATAAGAGCTGGCCAGTTATCACAGGAAAGATAGAAAATGTTCAAACTGCCAAATGTATTGTGTACTTTTTTATGATGCATCTTTGTGACAGGACTGGAAGGAGGTCCTGTCATAATTTGCCCTCACGACCACCGGCAGCGCTGTGTAGGGTTGACTGTGATTGGATCAGGAGGCTGAACTCTGACCATGCAGGAAGTTCCGGGTCAGGCAGCCATCTTGGCCCAAGGTAGAACCATGCGGCCGTCGGGTCCCATCATTGCAATCAGCTGTGCTGTTCTCGTTGATTGGCTGACGTGGGGCAGCGTGCTGATTGCAGGGGTGGGACTTGGCAGTATTTAAGCAGTATGATTTTGCCATTCGCTCTCCCTGGGCTGAACTGAAAACACATGCTGTGCTTGTTGTGTTGCTTTCATTCACTGCTGTTATTCACAGAAGCTTGAAAACCTTGGACACTGTGTTGGATTACCGGAGTGAGGAACCGAGGACTGGCCATTAATCTGTGAAAGGGAGCTAAGAAGCGGTGAGAGGAAACCCACCACAGTACCACAAAGAAACCCAGTGCTTCCTTTGTTGTTATTTATTTTGTAACCGTGACCTTTTTTGTTTACTCTTTTTATTTCAAACCTGAGTTTACCATTGCTGGTATTCCAGGTGGTTTTCTTGTTTATTTTTTGCAATACTGGACTGGACTGGACTATTTTTATTGTTTTTGTAAAATAAAACCCTGCCCTGATACCATTGATGGTACAGGGCTCTAAGGACTAATCTCCATTTCTGGCTCCTGTGTGCTGTCATTTCTGGTCCTTCCCAAAAGCTCCACCCACTACCCTCCCACACTCATTCATCTGGATTTAAACCCCTGTTAAAAGTGTCTGGTTTATTTTATAATACAGCTTAAACACTTTCTATTGAACCATGGATACAACCAAAACAGTCTTACACAATGTCTGTAGCAGCCCTTAAGTGACACAACTGAAGTTAGCATGAAGCATTATAATACACTAAGGCAAGTGTACAATGTAAACATATATAATTCTTCCATTAAATTTAATTGTTAAACTGTGAAGTGTTGCTATTATTAAATAATGATTTGATTATAAACTGTATTTAGTTTAATTATGATGTGCACTATTTATACTAAGAATAGCTCCAGAACAGGTTGGCAAGTTTGGCGCCACGGTTTAAATTGTATTTTATATTTATATATATATATATATATATATATATATATATATATATATATATATATATATATATATATATATAATAGCAGGCAACCAGTATACTGAACCGACATCAAGAGAAGGCATTGTCTTTAATTTAGCCATTTCTTGTTTGTTTTCACAGAAAATTGACGTCCAGGCTATTGAAGAATTCTATGGTCTAACCTCTGACATTTCCAAAATCTCTGAGTCTGTATACATTTTATTTTACCAATCGAGAGAATACATTTAAAGATTAGTAGACTAAAAATGAGGAACATTTGCATCCCTTCCCCATTCCTATTAAGAGGATATCTGGCAATAACGACAATATTCACTAGCTGCAGATGGACTGCTGCACCAGTGAGTAATCAAGGGCAGGATAACTCTGCTTGGTATGATTCTCACATCTGAGGCATTCTTTACATTATCCAGAGCTTTAATCATGCAGTCACTTTATCTGTTCTGAGTTTAGGATCAACGAGAAAAGATCAAGTTCATCCAATTTTGTAGGAATCTATATTAATAATAAAAAAACACTATCTTAAGATATAATGCTTTCAGATCAAAAGTAAACCTAGACTTAAAGAGAAATTGGCATGCTTACCCAAATGTATATAGGTAGTGGTTTTAAAATGATAAGTACCCAATACCATTTGTCTTGATTGAATCCTGCCTGAAGCAAATCCAAAACTCCTGTGCTATTACCGACAGCCACTCTAATGAAAAAGAACACAATTGCATAATGTGTTTTATATATAAATAATACTGATCAACATATAGTTATATTCAGTTTTATTACATAAGAGTAAATAAAAGCATAGAAATAAACTACCACCTTTAAATATCAATGCCTAAGCAATTATTTTCTGTAATCTAGATATTAGGTGAAAAGCAAATATACCAAAATGAACACGTTCAAACTGTACCTTGTACCTGGTGAATTCAATTTGCTGTTCAGTGCAGAGACAAGCTACACACAAAATACTACCCAAAGTCATAATAAAAAGATCATTGACAGTGTTGCTGAAATTTCTATAGGCATTTGAAGAATAAGGGGAGTTAACATCCTACACTCATAGGATTAACATTACACTCAGCTTAGTATGTTAATAATGTAAAAACAGTAATATTTGTGTAGATGATTAAATTCAGGATACTAACCAGGGTTTTTTTGACTGCCATGGGTTAATTTTCTGTTTTTATAAGGGTTTAATAAAGCCTTAAGGAGTAAGCTAGATATTTGGCGTTTTATAGCCCATGGTTGTAGTCCGAGGAAAATGGTACCCCTCACTTGCGGCCTCCACTTGCCAAGTTTTATTACTCTAGGGTTAATGTGTGTGTGTACAATGACTTAAAACTGTGATTATCTCTATTTTTAATGGTTTAAAAAAAAAAAATTACTGTTATTTATTACATTTGTCAAAGTTCGGCAGTGAAATATTCAGTGCTTGGGTGTAATGGGCAAGACAACGCTGTTTATGTAGTGGACCGAATGGACACTACACTTTCTACTACCCTGAAGATGAAGTTATTCTCATTACAATGTGCCACTCCTTGCCAAAATGTTTAAGACTGACTCAGGTTAACTGCAGGTGTCAGACTTTTTATTAAGTAGCCAGGTGAGTTCTAGTCTGCAATAACTAAGTACACAAACAATAACCAGTCAATGTGTGAACAAAGTATTTTTAATTTCGAAATTGTGATGTAAAGAGTATTTCTCATGTAAATAGACTGATAAAAAAAATCTTTGTCTCTGGAAAAGTGCAATCGTAAGATTTCTAGCAACAAACACCACAAGTCATTGTCAAAATTACAATTCAGTTTTTATTGTGTTTATTGGTTTGAATATTGTGTTTATTTGTAGGCATTGGCCTGCTTTTTTATTTAAGTTTTAACAAACTGGTTATACAGTGCAGTGAGGAAACCTTCAGTAGGCACAGTGATGGTTTTTGCATGATGGTCATGTGATGTTGGCATTTCTTTTTCACCTCTAAGGGTAATTGAATGTCCTATAAACTTGGCTAAAACAGCCTGTAAAAGAGCTTTGAAAGCACTAATCATGCTGCTGTTAGCATTTTCTGTAGTTTTGCTACGTTCTGCAGTAGTAATGTCATCCCAAGAGTGCAAACCATTGCTGTAATAAATAGTCACATTGAACAAGGTGCAAGCCATGCCCTCCTGGAAACCTGCCAAGTTTTATTGCATTACAGTATGGCACATATAAGCACTCTGGCATATCAAGTGATTTAACACACCCTGTACTATGTAAAAGAAACAAACAAAGGCCTCAGGTGGGCACAACAGCTCTCAAGCCCATATCCAAATATACTTGACAATACCTGAATGTTTGAGAGAACAAAAAACTACTTTGGTGTGTGTGTGTGTGTGTGTGTGCGTGTGTGTGTGTATATATATATATATATATATATATATATATATATATATATATATATGTGTGTGTGTGTGTGTGTGTGTGTGTGTGTGTGTTATATGTATATATATATATATATATATATATATATATATATATATATATATATATATATATATATATATATATATATATATATATACACAATGTTGCATATTTATAAAAGAAGTCGAAAGAACTCCAGTATACTATATTATTTGTTTGACAGATGTTGTGTTTTTAGGGTATAATTGTGATAGCAACGTTTTAGTTTCGTAAATGTGAAAAAACTACTTTTGTATTTACTGTTTTTGGATAACCTAGCAATGTCATTTGAAATAGATTCGAAGGTTAAAGGAGCAAGTAAAAGTGAATCCAGGCCTGGTGTTTGAGGGACTAGGGACCATTAATGGCTGCAGAACAGTGGTAATGTGTGCCCTTACTTTGTGACACATTACAGAACAGGCTGCTAATGGGGAAACTAAACTATTTTTCATGGGCCGAGTATGAATTGCATATAAATGGTGGCATCTACAACCAAGCTTATTCATTTCACTTCTATCCTAGCATTCTTTAAAGGTAACATGTATGACTACGATTGGTGGGAGATAAAGGCAAATTAAGTACACTTGGTTAACCTATAGAATGGCCCTGCTATTCAAGTCACATTGGTAATTGCTGTCCTACAGTAGCCCTAAGTAGCTAAAATGCCAAACCACCAGTAAGATGCACTGTAAGATGCTGTCTATTAGAAGATGCATAGACTGTGAAAGTATAATTTTTCTAATTTGTTGAGCGTGTGCATTTTAAACACATTGTGACTGTCTGGTTAAATGCATGCAGGGTTCTTGCACATCCTGGGAAATACAAGAATACCACATGCAAATGAGGAATGGCCATGTATAGTCATTGGTTATTCATGTGGTAGACGGGTGTATTCACAGTTATATGAAGAATGTTATTCAAAAATCGACTGTATCTGATGTGTTTTTATACAGATTTTCATTACACTTTTGTAGGTTGTCATTAAAGGAACCAACAACATTTTAAAACATATCATATCAACAAAGCCTTTAAAAAATAAAAGAATAAACTGAAAGGTGTTGTTAACCTTACTGGGCAGGTATTTCTGTACTGGAATAAAATTGGAACCAAATAGTTATCTGACTAAGTGTTAATGAAGTGCATCATGCAAATTCTAATTTATATAAAGAAAAAAAAAAGTCTGGACTTGTTTCACAAGATGCTGTGGGAACCCTGTCAGTAGTGGATCTATTTTCTACATGTCAGCTTTATAAAAAGGTACCACGATTATTTCCTTTGATGTAGAAACTGAGTGGAATACCTTCTTATATTGTATTAAATGATATTCTGGTGAGTGGACTAGTGCAATTAAAAATGACAATAATGATGATACTAATAGTCTATAAAACTAAAATAACACAACAAAAAATATGGTAGGGTCCTGACATGCAAACAACATGTTGTCACTGGTTTGCCTTTCACTTTCACATAATTGTTAGTTACAGATCTGTTCCCTTTCATCTAAACCAGTAGAGCTCATTTCTGGTTCTTCCATTCTGACTCTGGTCCTTGTTCCAATAAGGAATTACTGAATTGAACGCTAAGGCTCAGTTACAATTAAATGCCCATTTGGAGCCAGACTCTGGACTGCTCAATTCAATAACAGACAAGCTGAAACAAGGTCCTGGACTGGTATGGACAGACAAAAAAATTTGCACGGGAACCATTGAACTCTACTATGAGATGCTTGTAGAATGAAGACTTGTGATGTGTATATTTTTAGGGGAAATGTAGAAAAAAATTAGATATGCCAAAACCGGAATGTCATGGATTTGTAGTGGAAAGAGAAATGAATGTGATTGTGCGTCAAACATCTTGGTGTGAATAGTAACTCAAGAGTTCTAATTCCATTTAGTTTCTTACTATCCTTCTTTGCTGTTATGTCTAAAATGTTTGTGATGTTAATCTGGAGCAAAAAATGATCCGTAATATAATAATGTTAATAGTTTTCTGATCTGTTTTTAATTACAGGTGTACTTTTCCGTTGTGTCTTTAGAGAGAGACACGCATGGAAGATAAACTATACCTGAAAAAGGATAAATTCCAAGAAAAGCATTTCTGCCCAAATCTATTTCTAGGCATTTAGTTAAAGTCCAGTATCTTTTGTTATTGTTTGGGAACCATGTTATTATATTTAGGTTTGATTTGGTTTGTTTTTTCTTCTTCTATGTAGCAAACGTCTCAAGTGAACCTAGACTAAGATTTGTTTTATGAAAGTTTTATTTCAAATGACACGTAAAACCAATGTAGGCGTACGCCAAAACAGTTTCTACAAGACTGAGTGGGCCTTATTCACAAAACTGGAAGGACTATTTTAAGAAATGTTTTTAAAATATATACACTACCAGTCAAAGGTTTTAGAACACCCCCATTTTTCCAGTTTTTATTGAAATTTAAGCAGTTCATGTCCAGTGAATAACCTAAAATGGTACAAAGGTAAGCGGTAAACTGCCAGAGGTTAAAAAAAAAAGTTTAGGTTACCAAAAACTGAAAAATAATGTACATTTCAGAGTTATACAAAAAGGCCTTTTTCAGGGAACGAGTAATGGGTTAACAACTTATAGCTGTTCTGCAGCAATGGAAGTAAATTAAGTCTTGAAAGTTGATGCTAACAATTCCTACAGGTGTCCCAACTTTTCCTGATTACTTACAAACCCTCTGTCTGTATACAAGCAGTGTTGGAACAGACTGCATTACTACACCCTCTTAAGCATAATTTGGACAGTATTGTACTGCAGGAGGTAGTATATTGCTATCGTAATGGCGAGAAAAAGGCAATTAATAAAGGAAGACAGACAGACCATTATAACCCTTAAAAGTGTAGGTCTTTCCTTTAGAGAAATTGTAAAGAAAGCCAAGGTGTCAGTGAGTACAGTTTCCTATACCATCAAAAGGCACTTGGAAAATGGAGGAAACTCTGACAGGAAGAGGTCAACAGCTTGCGTGATAGGCGGCTCACAGTACAACAGCTTCAAGCACAGCTTAACACTGGTCAAAGTAAGCAAGTCTCAAGACTGAAGGCTGGAAGAAGGTTTATGGACCGATGAATCAAAATTTGAAATCTTTGGTTCATCACGCAGGATTTTTGTATGCCATCGAGTAGGCGAAAGGATAGTTCCTTGGTGTGTGACACCAACTGTCAAACATGGATGAGGAAGCGTGATGGTCTGGGGCTCTTGCTGGATCCAGAGTCAGCAACTTGCACAGAGTGAGTGGCACCCTGAACCAAAACAGCTACCACAGCATTTTGCAGCGCCATGCAATACCCTCTGGTATACGTCTTGTTGGTCAGGGGTTCATCCTACAGCAAAATAATGACCCAAATCATACCTCCAGGCTATGTCAGAACTACCTTAGAAGAAAAGAACAAGACGGTAGGCTTCAAATCATAAAATGGCCTGCACAGTCTCCAGACTTAAACCCCATTGAGCTGGTTTGGGATGAACTGGACAGAAGGGTGAAAGCAAAGCAACCAACAAGCAACACATTTGTGGGAATGTCTGCAACAATGTTGGGAAGAACTTTCCGCAATATTAGATTTCCATTGTAGAAAGAATGCCACGAGTGTGTTCGGCTGTTATATCTACAAAAGGTAGATACTTTGATGAGTCAAAAATTTTGATTAAATTTTGTTAAACAAAACGATTCCATGATTTTTTTTTTATCTCCAATTGTTTATTTGTTCTATGTTTTAATTTCAGAGTACACTGAGACATTAAACTGTGTAAATTTCAATAAAAACTGGAAAAATGGAGGTGTTCTAAAACTTCTGACTGGTAGTGTAAGCTCATTCTGATTTAAATCAACCTTACTGTTTATGAAACCTTTTTTGGGGAGAAGTTAGAAGTGTTTAACTTTTTTAAAGTGCTCTTCAACATGAGAGGATGTTTATAAACACTCTTTAAAAAACATTTAAAACAGTCCTTACATTTTGTAAATAAGGCCCAGAAAGTCAATTTCCCTGTCAATTTATAACACGTTAACCAACTATTAAGACCATTTTACCTTTGGCGATTGGAATGAAGGGATTACGTTTTACCTAGGTAACATTGGTAGTATATTGTATACCTGAAAAAATGAATGGAAACAAATGTTTCCAATGTATTTTCTTCAATAAAGTCTTTATGATTAAAACATTGTCTTCTGTGCTAACTTTGCTTAGTTTGTCTCCTTGGTCCACCCCATAAAGTTTTAAGAGTGGATGTACTTTGTATTTCTGGATTGTTAATAAATAACATTGCTGCTGGTGTCTCCTGTTCTTATCCAGTCACCTTTAGATCCTGAAATAAGCCAGACAATTACAGGTTATTAAAGAGGAATCATTTTCAGCATCCATGCTTTTCACACGAAAACAGTTACACAATTTATGTCACATTAAAAGCATTACAGTGAGAACTAAGGTTTAAACAACAATTTAACAAAGAAATATTAGTACATACTGACAGTACAACAAGGGATAGCACAATACATGAATAGATATTAAAGAGTATTGTTACTTAGCCTGGAAAGCAGATATTTTCAGCATTCTGTTACCTTGTGTTTCTCCGAGTGTCAGGGCCCCTGACCTAGATGGATAGATACTGAGAGCTGAGGGATCCAGGTGCAGTCTTGTAGTTTCTTTGAATCTGAGCGAGCAGGGATCAGAAGAGGAGATCAGGGGGGCTCAGCAGATCCAATGGGCTCAGCAGAGCGGTCCGGGGATGAGAGGGGCTTAGAGGAGCGGTCAGGGCAAGGAGCTAATATTTACAATCAGCTTTTGTACTTTTCAAACAAAGATTATTTGAATTTCCCGCTGCATACTCAGATTGGCTAATTTGTGGCTGAATGGGCTTGAACTTTATTGCTGCCCCCTTCCTCTTGTCTGATTAGTTCATTATCCTAATCTGGAAAGTGGAAACTTTTAAAACGTGCAGAACTTTTGCTAAATCCGATTTTTTTCTGAATTCCTGTTATTTTTACCAAATAACTAGAAATTACATTTCTTTAGACACCACATATGTCAGGTTTTTGTTTCCTGAGTCCCTGATGCATTTAAGGTGTTAGATTGATCGTTGTCGCTAGGCTAAGCTAGACAAATTAGATTAAAGTTAATTCAATTTAGCTTTCTGTTAAATTATACAATATTCACAACATTTGCAATATATTTCTGATGACAAAGACTGTATGACTTACAGTACATTTTTTTTCAAAATGTTGATGCAAAAAGTATTGTGGTTTTTAAGTTATTCTTAAACTGGTAAATGTGTAGTTACAGTACACAGTGTTCTTGACTGGATATGATGTTTCCTGTGTTGAATAATACAATTTGTTTTGTGTTACTTTTTTGTGTCTGGTAAACATGTAACAACTTTTTCTATAGGGTAGGGCTTTATGACCATGTTGAAGCTTCCATCTGTTTACTAGGTCATTGGTTTGGTCTCATAGCAACAGACAAACTACAGTACTTCAAACTGCAGCTACCTTGGGTAGGTATCCATGTAATGCTCTGATTTCTTTCCTTACTTATTGTATTTATATAAGTTACCATAGTAGACTAATACAAAACAGTGATGGTTCCATTACTGTCATTTTAAAACATGAGAGTGCTCACTAGGATTCTCAGAAGATATTTGAATTAGGTTCGTTAAGATGTCTATTTGTAATGTGTTTACCAGAGCTGTCTTAGTTAATTCATGGAAATATCATGGAAAAGATTTGTTCTACAGTGCATCTTTGGCCAGAAGCGTACTGCTATTTTGAGCAACTATTATAATGTGACCTAAAACGCATTAAAAAGAAGGAACAAAATTGAATATCTTGTATACACAATAGTCATTTAAATAGTGTTTTTTAAAGTATGTGTTTATGAATAAAACAGAGAAACTGATCAATAACTGAGAATCTAGTGTTGGGTGTTACGCAAAGAAGGCAACTGTAGAACACAACTAAAACATTTTACAAAAAGATTGGATAACACAGTATAGTACAAAAAAAAGATGACCCTGTGTTTGAGGACAAGACAAGAGTGGTCGAGTAGGAAGTGATTGTCTGTGCACATCTTCATCATTTGGCTGCACACTTCTACTGAAATATTTTTGATGCTTAGTTGCAATCCTGGATTATCAAGTTTGGTTTCTTAGCAACATAACATTAAACAGTTCGGTGTTATATACAAAAGAGCACCTTTGTGATGAGTTTTTAATTTCTTTTAACCCTAGCATTTCGACTGTTGATATTGAGGTCCAGTCAGCCTAAATAGTTCCTCTGCTAATGTTTCACAATCAACATGGCATCCATTCAACAACGAAGGTGTGTTTTTAGTCTGTGTAAACCATACTGTTTTTTTCTATTGCTTGTATACTGTAAAATTATATGTGATGTTGTGAAATCTACAATCATGCAGTAGCAAATGTGTTATTTCAGTATAAAACTTGAAACAGTGGGCCCACCAATGCCTTAAAAGTGATGGTTGGTTGCTCTTCAGTGCTCTCTCCCTGCTATGAGGCTTATTAAAGGAGTTTATCGATGTGCATGTGGTGCTGGCGTGTGTGCTAAACTTGGTAGGAGTTGTGCCTGCTTTACTCACAACATAAAAGAAATAGCTTTTATATCCATTTGTCTCTTGCATTACAATCTTACACAGAAATAGGATTTCTGCTGTAAGAAATTCAATTACATGTTTTATATTCCTATTACAGCTAGCTGCTACGGTGGTTGGTTTTTATGCAGTGCACTTTTTATATATTTTTGCATAACAGACAACTGGCAGATTGTAAAACATAAAAATGACACTCTCCAATGCAACTAATAGGAACATAAAATGTGTATAGACACCAAATCCGTGTGAGATAATATCGCTAAGCAACAAGAAGAGAGACACTGGCTCTAAAAGGCATTGGAACACCCTGCTAGATGTTTGTTTTTCACAAAGCAGCAGAAGTGTTACAAGATTTTTTGAAGTTAATGTATGTTGATAAAAAAAGAAAAAAAAAGCTATTATAAATATATTCAATATATTATTGTGTTTAAATACAAGTTGTGCTTTTAGATTGTTTTGCTGGGATGAAATGACCAAGGAAGTAGAGCAGGAAAACATCCTGGAGTGCAAGACAAGCAAATTAAGAACTTTCTTTAACTTAGTGAAGTAGCAGTTGTTTAAAAATGAACATTTATGTTTGCTATAACTTCATAATAAAAGTGCATGCCAGGCAAGCTTTATTAAATTATTTTGTTAGCTACAACCACTTTAATAAATATTGCCTGTAATTATTAAGGAATAGTCAGATATTGCTCTAGAACACTATATATAGTATATACTGTACCTTTAAGAAGCATTACTCTACAACCATGTCTACCTTGTTGATATTGTATTCATGTAGACCTCTTAGGCATGCAGGTACATTAAGGCCTTATGTCAAAAAACATTGATTTATGGAGGGAGTGACTATTTGGGAAACCAAGTTATGTTTCTATGTCTTCTGTAAAGCTTAAAAGAACCTAAATGCCATATTCTGAAACGCTTAGTGTTCACTTAAGTGTGACAAGTTAATGGTGCTGTTTCTGATTATGGCCTTTTTTTCAATTAGACATAAGTTTTGGCTCGTGCATTTATCAGTTTAGTTATTTAGTATATTTATCCAGTAATTGTGTCTCCCATGAAGTACATGGCTCCGGGTTGCATGACTAGTCCTACACTTGCGCCTCCTTGATGGACACTGATCACTAAGGTGCCTTCTTGGTTGCCTGTTGTGGCATGCACCCATTTTAAAATGGGTCTCACTTAAAAAAACAACTTTGACTCAATGTTTTATTGTTATTGGCCTTAGGAAATACATTCAACCTTTCAACAACAAAGAGATTTCAGAAGCTCCAAAACCTATTGCAAGTTATTTGGTTGGAAAATTGCTTCAGAAAGAACTCAAAATACACCATGGTCATTTTGCTGCTGAGTCAATGAAACAAAGCTATGCAGATATATTAAATAAAGGTTAGTGACACTGCTTATCTAATCTATCTCTTTCCTATTAATTTTACAATTGTACCCAAAAGTACTGAAATGGACAGTGTTGTAGGGGGACAGGTACACTCTGGTATTATTCCTGGAACCAATAATATCTGCCAATCTCCCTATTTAAACCCCAAGTCATGCCCTTGTTCTCTGTCTTGCATTTTACATTTTCCACCTTCCTCCCCTCCTCTTCCACTCCTCTGCAACTGCTGCTCCACCTCTGCAACAGTCTCCCTCTGGGGGTAAGTGAAGCTCACTTCCCAACCTTAGGCATGCTGGCCTCGTCCTCCACCAAGAAGGTTCTCAGCGAGCCAGAGGGGACCCCCGGCCAAATCTAACCTAACTCTCTCTCGGCTTCCCATTCTCTACCCTCGGGGGAAGTAACGGTAATGGTTGCTTCCCAGCCTTGGAGCCCGAGCAGTTCGGTTTCACATCTGCGAGGGACGCTCTCCGCGGGCCAAGAGGAAACACTGTACTCTTCTTCTTAAGTCACAAAGCACTTCTCTCAAATTCTCAATTCCCAAGGTTCTTCTTTGTTCCTGTCCCGTGAATTGTTATTATTAGTTTATTTGGCAGTCGTCTTTATCCAAGGTGAGTTACAGGTGTTACAGGGCAGTACAAGGTTACAGTGTAAAAACAATATTTAAATACAGTGTAGATAACAATAAGTGCACATGCTACTAGAATACAATATGAGATAAGTAGTAACAATGGATTTGTATCTACAATGACATAACAGTAGTGCCTTCTATACTGTTTCTTAGTATCTGTTGAGGCTACAGGGGTGCAATGATATATGCATAATAAGTTGCTCTTCAATTGTAAACTGCAATCTGTTAGTGTTTATAAACTGGCATGGCATGGAAACAGTTAGTGGGTAGATATTGTTTTGAAGCTGCTGATCATCCAACAGAACATCTTTTCCCTTGCAGATAGAAAGACAGAGTCTTCAAGCCCAAAGCAGAGGCTGATTGATGACATCTTAGCCAGGCGCAGCATTCAGCAGTTTGATAAGGAAATACAAGATAGTAACAATGAAAGGTTGGTAATGCATAGAAGGATCTATTATAATGATCTAAACAGCAGCAGATAGTAAGCCGGCTCAATCACTGACTCCTTTCCACTGTATTTGTATTATTTTTATTATTAAGGATGTCAATAAATCACCCTGGAAGGAAAGTGCCAGCTGTATTAATAATAAAAAGCGGCTATAATTCGACCCTACTGTTGTTTAGAGCAGTAAAATACCAGGATGTTCAATTATGAAACAAAAAACTGTTCTTATCACCTGGTGGTTAAAATGAGTCACATTTCTCCCTCTCCTCCATGTCATGGAACCAGTTACCTCAGGATTTACAGCACAGATTCAACCATCTATTTTTTTTTTTTTTTTTTTTTTGTGACACAAAGCCTAGCAGAGAAATACAATGATAGAGCATGCAGGCATCACTCAGCAAAAAGAGAAGATACCAGAGCTAACAAATTAAGTTTTGAAACTTTGGGAGAAGGGACACGTCACTCTTCTAATTAACCAGTAACATATCACTATAACCCAGCTGCCCACCTTTCATTACATTCATATGTACTCACAACCCTCTGCCTGCCTCATCTCCATCTTTGTTGATCTCTTGGCCAGTCCATGTAAGATAAATTATCAACCTTCTTACATGCATTTCTGATTCACTCCGTTGTCCCGAATGACTGAATTTAATTGGGAAATGTTTTTCAACTTTCACTTGCATTTTGCCCACTCAAATTGTTAGTGATATATCACTTTACAAAGCCACTTTTATAGTTTATTTAACCTCAGTCAAGGCGTGACACACTGTCATTGATGGTTGTTCTAATAGTCTTCATTATATCCTTTTTTATTTTATTTTTTATACAATTGCTTTGTTGGTAGAGGCTATGTGTGTGTGTGTGTGTGTGTGTGTGTGTGTGTGTGTGTGTGTGTGTGTGTGTGTGTGTGTGTGTGTGTGTATAACTAGGAGCGAATTAAAAAAATATGAATACTGTATTAAACAACTAGAAATAATTAGGTGAACTCAACATTTCAGTACTTAATTTGAGCTTGTTTGTTATAAAGCTGTCAAGTTAAAATAAAATGTTCCATTCCAGGATACTCAAGGAAGAGGAAGACCGTATCAAGAGAGAGCTTTGGGCACTTAATTTACAGAAGAATCATCATGGTGAGTGAGAATAGTCAGCTTAATGTAGAAGGTGTAATAAATAGACATCTCAGCATACTGAATCGAATGGAAAGGCAGTGGCTGGATGCAAATCGCAAACCATGTGGTTCAAAGACATAACATTCAATTAAAGGGCTCTGCAGTCGAGAGGTAAGCATGTGTCTCATGCTGATGTCAGTATTATTAAGTTATCAGCCTCCAGGAGGAGATTGATTGCAATCTCCTCCTGTTTAATCAAAGCTCTTCCTCCTGTTTTAAGCTCTGTTATGTTAATAAGTGCTCACTGGATCAAATCATATTAGAGTGGCTTCTTGTGCACTCTTTGATGTGTTCGACTCACAAGAAAAGCTCATACAAAACTGCACACTTCAGTTTTGATAATTTTTGGCTCTCCATGTGATCCCAGAAAAAAAAAAAAAAAAGCACTTTAAACTCATTGCTCCCCTGCCAAAAATGTGTTCTTTTCTACAGCCCTGGCTTTTGTATAAATCTATTTTGGGTATGCTGTTCCCTTTCAAATTAATTTTATTATTTTAAATACAATTCTGTCACTGTTAACAGTAAGCAGTTTTAAATTATTCCAGGCACCCAACACCAGAAAATGTTGCCTTGTATACTGTTATCGCTTTCATAAATTCTTTAGAGTACTGTATACATTCCTTTCTGACTCCTAGTAAAAGCCCTTGTGCTGTAACACTAACCAGTCCCCTCTTTTTTGAACAGAATTTATTGTGCCTCCACACCCAGGCAATGACCATGATCTTCAGACTCGTATACAACAGCGAATGGAGAGTCTACCAGCCATGGAGGCCAGAGTAAAAAAAATTAGGTGCTTCTTACACTCTCACATAATTCAATCAATCATCAGGTCATCATCATTGTGGTCATCAGTTTAAAAGATGTGTTAGCTTATCATTAATTAAAGTTGATGAATGTGTCTGGGTTCCTTTCAGTGGCTAAGGCTAACAGGTTTAACAGTTTAGACATGTTGGACGTTATTCAAAATACAAAAAATTGGCAGCCATTAGGTGGCCAGTGAATATAGGCCATAAATCACAGCTGGAGCCATCAATAGAAATCTTCCCATATATGAAGAATGACTATGTTGACAGCTATTGAGATGCACACTATATTCATATCTGCTGCATATGTAAACTATCTAACTACAAAGCCATCAACTGGACACTGTTGAAAACATATTTTAAAATGGACTATAATATTTTAATAAATACTGTGTATTTGTAACTCTCTAATATCTATATAATACAATTAAACTTTAATATTTTTAAAATAAATGTATTGGTGTACTGTAAATTAAGTTTTGGATTTTCTGGGGCTTTTTTTAAGAGAAGAACTTGAGAGGGAGAAATTGGCTGAAACAACTGTACCAACCCAAACAAGTCACATCAAAACGGTTAGTTTGTCTCATGGAAGACATTGCTGAATTAAAATATAACTAGGAGATTGTTACGAATTTGTAATTTACATGATTATAAATTATTTAATTTTGATGTGTTTTTACAGACATCTATGATTTATTCACAGTAGGGTTTTAATCTTTCCCTGATTCACGTTCCTCAGGTTCATCGACTATTCAATGAGGTGGTGGATGAGATAATGGATGACAATTTTTCCTTGTCACAACGGGCAGATCACTTCACCGAGTATCCTTTGGTCTTGTGCTCATTACCCAATATATTATATCACTATTGTTAGTGTTTAAAAATTAATGTACATGGCTCACTTTGTCTTTTTTAATTACTATTTTATCATTAAAACTCACCTAGCCTTTTCTCAGGCTTGACACTGAAAGCTAAAAAAATAGAATGTACAAGTGTATATATACATTTCTCTTTCAATCGGTTAGTTATCTTATAATTGATTTAAATCAAGCTTGAATTACTTAGTTTAATAGTATGGCTGGCTTATGTATAATGAATTTAAAACATAGGGCAAATAGGGCAAAATGCATAATATTATCTGGTTTTCTGGGCCGTTATTCTCATTTTGATTTACAACATAGCAAATACACATTTTCATAACCAAGGCAACATGAAAAAATGATAAAGGATGACTGTCAATAATTGCTGGGCAAACACGTATAATAATAATTTAAAAAAAATACAAAAAAAACAGTAATCAAAATGTAGCTCATTAAACGCTTTTTCTTGTACTGGCAGTGGAGGTACCTGCCTGCCACGCACAGCGATGTGTTCCATGACTTCCACGCTCTGTCCGGAAGATTTGTCCTTGACTGTGTGCTTCTACCCAGGCAGCACTCTTGGAAACAAAAGCAGCAGGTTGATAGGGTGATGGAGGAGGTCCTAACAGATCGGGTCATCAGCCTCATTATGGAGCAGATTGTCTTGGAGGTCAGTAAGTGCTTTATAGGACAGAATGATGGATACCCCCACTTAAAAGTAAACATTTAAGTGCTATAGGAATGCAATAAGTGATATGTCTATAATCACTGCAATGAAACGTATGGATTCCTTTGCCATTCCTTTGTACAGTACCATTCGCTATACTGTAAATAATAAGATAAAGCTAAACTGTGCTTTTGCTAAAAAAATGTTAAAAAAAAAAAAAGATCCTTGTGGCAAAGTGCTTTTCCATTGGTAGCCTTTGTTTTTAGAAGATAATATGTAGCTATGGCTTTGAACAGACAATATCTCTCAATTAATGTACTGTGTCAGTAACCTTTAAAGAGGAAGTTAGTAGGAGTAGAAAAACACATCATTTTATTTAGCCAGGTTCTTATTTAAACATACCTTTTTCTAAATCTTCTTGTCACCCTCTTTGTACAGGGCTGCCTGGTACAACACATGGTTAAATAAAATGCTGTATTTTTCTACTCCTACCTATTTGATCTTGAACCTACCAAGTATTTGACTAAGGCATTGGATAACTCCAAATTAAATGTTACCATGGCCACACTATTGATAAAGGTTAGCGAAATCAACCTGTTTATGGGAAATTTCTGCTGTGAAAGGTAGGGGTTTATTATGTCTGACATTTGCCTTAGCTTGCTTTCTACAAATTAATTCAAAGTGATTTAAACTGAATACTGTATCTGTCATCTTGTTTTTTCCTGAACTATTGAAGCAGTGTGAGATGACTCATTGTATAAAAAAATTATCTTAACAATCATCAAGCATTAGAAATCTCATTTAACAGCAGTACCTCAGTTATTTTTACATGAGATCTAGACCAATTCGAAACACTATTGCAGAATTTTAGAAATACTATATTCTTCAGAGTACAAAGTGCATTATATACTGGTTTTGCATTCCTAGTATCCTACATAGCATGCTATAGTGTCTTTTCTAACATACTATACAAGATGTGTTTGTTTTAGAAGAGGTGCACATTACAGTTTACAGGATATAACCCAAAGGCTATTCAATCATTAGCTTTTTACTGTGCACGGGGTGCATAATATCCTTTGAACATTACAGTAGTAGTTTATGCCTCCAGCTTTGTAACAGTGCCTTTTTTGTGGCTGTCAGTTACCCTCTGTACTCAAGGATGGAATGGTTTTCCTTTATATGGTTCTGTGACAGAGTTACTGGCTCTTATGCCCAATTGTTCTTTGTATCCCGGTCCTCGTGACTCAGGAAACGGAGGCTGGAACATGCATCCTACAAAAGTGATCCTGTCATTTTCGCACTGCGGAAACCACAGCAAGGCCACAAGACCTATAGTACTGGAGGACAACACAGACCTGAATGTTCCACTGCAGAACCACTGGCGCCCTATCTGCCACAGGGGTCGCTGATGCGCGGTGAACCCTGCCGACCTAAACCCTCCCTACCCAGGGCGGCGCTCGACCAATTGCGCATCGCCCCCTAGGAACCCCCGGTCATAATCGGTGACATAGCCTGAATTTGAATATATATATACACACACACACACACACACACAGTGCCTATAGAAAGTCTACACCCCCTTTCAAAATTGTCACCTTTTGTTGCCTTGTGTCCACCCCCTTCGTAATAGCAATCCTAAATTAGCTCAGGTGTAACCGGACGCCTTCAAAATCACACACCAAGTTAAGTGGCCTCCACCCATGTTAAATTGTAGTGATTCACATGATTTCAGGATAAATTCAGCAGTTCCTGTAGGTTCCCTCTGCTGGGTAGTGCATTTCAAAACAAAGACTCAACCATGAGCACCAAGGTGCTTTCAAAAGAACTCTGGGACAAAGTTGTTGAAAGGCACAGATCAGGGGATGGGTATAAAAAAAATATCAAAGGCCTTGAATATCCCTTGGGGAGCACGGTCAAGACGATTATTAAGAAGTGGAAGGTGTATGGCAACACCAAGACCCCGCCTAGATCAGGCCGTCCCTCCAAAAGATACAAAACTTAAATAAATATGTAAACATATTATTCTAACAATCTATTTGGACATGTAACATATGTTTGCTATGACAATTCAAACTAAATATCGATGTTTACCTCTGCAGTAGGATCACAGTGATCCTGGTATTTTGGATCAAAGTAATCCTGATCGCCTTTAAATTCTGAAAAACCCAATTGCAACATTTAAATTGTGATTAAAAGTGTGATCGGATTACCAAAACAAAATCCATATCACAGTAATCCCGTTCGCATTTTGGTGTTTTGAAAAACCCAATTGCACAATATGATCCAGATCAAAACGTGGAAATCCGATCCGATTGCTTTTTCAGATGTTACAGCGTCACTCACTAGATTTACTCAACAGCATTCTTGTTTGTTATTATCATCTATCCTATAGATAACAACTTAATACCTTTTATTTTTTTGTTTCATATACCCAAAGTACCAGCATTTTTTTCTGGTTGGTTGTTTCTGTAATTGCTTGATAATATATCTACAATGTAGGACCATGTATCAGTTTGGCTCAGATGTGCACAATACTTTACAATTTTCTTTTTTTTTTATTTAGTCGTTGCCAATTATTTTTGTATTTTCATCCAATTTGAAATGCCCAATTATTATTCAGACTCAGCTCACCGCCGCCACCCCTGCGCTGACTCGGGAGCGGTGAAGATGAACACACGCTGTCCTAAGAATCGTATGCCGTCAGCCGCCCGTTTCTTTACACACAGCGAACTCACCACACAGCCACCCAGGAGCTACAGCGTAGGAGGACAATGCATTAACATTCATATAGCCTAGCCTCTTAACTCCAAAAGAAAGTACATAGCCAGTTTCCCCCAACATATGTACGAGCACCACTGTATTTCCATTGCTCTGAATATGCATTTACAGCTGGGCATAGTCAAGGAACGGGAGGTATGCGTTTTATGGTTTTAAACGTTTATATTTGATATACTGTGGTGAATCTTAATCCTGACAGTTTTTTAAGAAATTAATCCTGCTGGTGCAATGTGGACCCATAAAAACAGGGTTATTATTTTAGGGGGTGGGGCATTAGGATCTGCTGTAGCTTAGATCATTAAAATGAACCCCATGATTCTGTATAATAACAAAGTATATTTTCTGGCAGTTTTTGAAATGACATCTCTTTGCCTGACATATATTCCTGTAGGATCAGAGTATACTGCTGTGTAACAATGTATTCCACTGAAGTGTTCACCCTGTTAGGCTTTTATGATGTATTATGGCATGGTTAGCAGCAATACGAAGTGGCGCCTAAATAATTGATCCTATATGAATTGAATCTGTCATAAATTGTTACACAGGTTTGGAATGTACAAGTCAAAAGGGCACCATAAAGCCCCCTCCAGTGTATCCAAAGGGTCAGGAATTGTTACAATTAGGCACAATAACATTCCAGGAATTGAGAAGCCCTTTTTTATTGCATAACCATGTGCAGTGGTCTACTTCCATTTGCAAGAGGTTACTTCTTAGAAATAAGAACTGTTTACTTTCAAGCTGATTTGTAACCTTCAGCCATATCATGTGACATACTGAATCAAAAGAAACCAACTGGTTTGTCTGCCTACATTCTAACTTGTGTTATTGTCATTACAGTTTCTGAAACTTCACTGTGATTTTACCACATTTCCTGTGTTTACCAAGCTTAATATTATGCTTCATGTGCCTACACAGCTTTTACCATATGCATACTCTTCCAGCTTGTATTTCTCACGCATTAGCTCTAGCATTTTATTTGCCATCCATTAGCCATGGTTTTGCTCTGATTTTCTAGACTTTATAGTGATATTATATGTACAGAACAGATTGCCGTAGCATATCCCTACTAGGTGGTTTCAGTAAACTATGTATTACAAGAGAGCTCTGTTTTAGATGCTACATGTACCTCTATTACATTTGATGGAATCGTGCTGGTAATAGAGATAGTTGCTGGCAGTTAAATCAAGACCATTTTTTTCACTCTGTGGAATCCTCAGTCTGACAACAAATTAGGGCTTAATGCCTGATTGGATAGGAACACATAGGGAAAATTAATTTGTCATGAATGTCTCTGGCCAGTGGAGACTCGGATACCAGTCACTGTTTGGTCTACAGCCAGCTAGGGATCTGATGTATGCAATCCAACTAATGCTAATTGTTTTCAGTTTCCTTTTATAAACCAACTGGATATAGAAATGGTACAATTAAAGGAATACTTTATAGCCTCTGATTTGCTTTATTTCTTACCAGTTTTAATGTCAGATTATGTGTGTTCAACCATTCTCTGTAGTTGTTGCTTGGGTCAGATAAATCCTTTTTCTCCAACTAAAATTCGTAAGTGAGGTGGTTTCAAAAATAACCACTAGTGGTGTGCAGCTGTAATTTTCTACAAACAGTCAAAGGTAGAGAACACACATAATAGGATATTCAATTTAAGACATCATGAACATAGGTGGTAGTTGGTATAAGTATTCTATTAATGTGTGCCAAAGTAAAAAAGTTTAGCTCCTGAAAATATTCCTTACTAAATTTGAGGGCAGTTCAAAGATGCTATCTTCCAATATATTTTACTCGTTTTAGCAACACTTAAGGGTGGGTTCAACATATATAAAAAAAAATCCAGAGCCACTTTGTAACCTGTTCTGTTTCCCTATTATATGGCTATATTCAATTAATCTTTCAGACGTGGACTGCTACTGGTATAGTGCACCTATGGAAAGTTTGGTTTAATATTACCAAATGGGCAGGCTGCAATATTTTATGATTGAATACACCCCTTAACCATAAGTATAGCTTGTGTTCAGGGAAGTGAGACACTGAGTAGATTGTATGTTTCAAAAAATGCATAAGCGAAGAGTCCCCTCTAGTTTAAACAGAAAAATTAAATATAAAAGAATGAAGCTTCCATAGCAGTTAATTTGTTGATACTGTAATGTTGCTGGTTTCCAGGATGAATTGAGTCAGACAAGGTAGTTAGTTTAAAGGCTTCAGCCCATATTTATTTAAACAGCAAAATAAATAAGCAAGGGAAGGATACTGGGAGCAAACACAAAATAAAGTGGCGATTTGATATTTCTAACTTTTCATTCTTTTCCTTTTCCTCGTTACTCTTATCTCTCACTTTCCTCACTCGCTATCCTGTCTTGTTTATATATATATGTATATATAAATGTAGTCGTCGCCAATGGTTTTTACCCCGGTTTTCTCCCAAATTTGGAATGCCCAATTATTTCTTAACCTGGTTCACCGCTGCAACCCCCTGGCGACTCTGGAAACACGTGTCCTCCGAAATGTGTTCCTACTAATCCGTCATTTTTCACAGTACGGATTCACAGTGAAGCCATCAGGTTGTGCTAGAGTTCTCCTGTGTGGTCTTTAGAGTTACGAGGTCTGGACGTCAGAGAGATTAGTCCGGTGTTCCCAGGCGACCACGTTGTCACTTTGCCTATAGTGCCAGAGGACAACACAGATCTCAATGGCTCCAGACCTGCAGGCGCTCTATCAGCCACAAGGGTCGCTGGTGCACAGTGAAGTGTGGATTGCCCTGCCTGCCTAAGCCCTCACTACCAAATGTGAGCTGCCCTCTAGGCAGTCCCAGTCGCAGTCGGCAATGACATAGCCTGGATTCATACCTGTGATCTCCAGGCTATAGGGGAGGATTGCTATCCTGTCACTTCCACCGTTTGCGGCAAGAGCGGGGGTTGAGAGCAATGTGCCCCCTATTTATGCCCTTGCTCGACCCCTCCTCCCCTCCAATCACTCGCATCCCTTCCTCCCTACACCCCGCCTCCCACTCCTAGCATGCACTCAAGTCATTTACCCCCAACCACGTTTCCCCTACTCCTCAACCACTCACACAAGTTAACCACTGAGGGACCCCCACCCTCCCAGGGATCGTCACAATGCATTTAGCAAAGGCTAGATCTTGCAAATGCACTTAAGAGCGAAGCTGCATAACAGCCTATAATAAATACTACATTCCAAAAGTGTTACAGACATTTCAAATGGATAAATATATAAAGATGTTATATAGCTTTCCAAGTAATTTAGTTACTTATATTTATTAGTTGTTTTCTGAAGGCTTGCAGGTGTTTGTGTCAGAAATAAAGCAAATGGATAGCATGCAATCAAACCTGGGTAACACATGCTTGCTAACTAATAAATTTAACAGAACACAAACATATTAAAATTGTAGGTCTTATTGCCTTGAGTGTTTTAATAATTACTTGCATGCAGAAAAAAAGTTTTTAATATTCCTATTTGTACATGATATTTTTTTCAACCAGAATCCTCTAAAAAAAAGTTTTTTTGTCAGTTTATCAAACATTTAAATGACCAATTTACCCTTTACAAGTCAGTGTCATATCTCTGATATTTAGGAGATATGAAAATATGTTTTTATTTAAGTCTATTATACTGTTGAAACTCTGTAGTTTAATTCTTTCATTATGGCCATTCACAGGTGATGATACATACGTTTGTCAGGAATTTACGCAATGTGTCATTAGACTTGACTTAAGTCTGGAGCTCACCACTCAAAGACAATTCTTTCGAAGTGCTTTTCAACATACCCTAGAGCAAGAAGCCTGGTTTCGAGATGCAGGCAGAAGTGCTCAATCCCATCATACACACTTTGTTTTGTCAGCCATCTAAACCACAATTGTGTGCATCCGTATCCAGCGGCTGACCTGACAGAAAGCATGAATTCAATTTTTAAATCAGCGACACATTTTAACATACTGCAGAAAGACAGTACTGTCTGTTCCTAAGTAAAGGGAATGTGTCATTGTCATAGATTGTGCCGACTCACCCAGCCTGAATGAACATGAGACTCAATAAGACTTCCCATCATCAAAAAACGTCAAAACGCATTCTGAACATCTTGGGAAGTTAGTGCTTGCCTGCTTCCCTTCTCCCCTGGGTATCCACTGGGTTAAAGCAGACCACCGCATGGTGACTGGCTGAATTGTGTCTGGAACATTAATGACGAACTGTACCCATTCTCAAAGTGTTATTTTTAGTCTCCCTATACACTCAGCACCAATTGTTTTGCTTTGATAACATTTTAAGGTTTTATTGTAAATCTGGGTTTAGTTTTGTGTCATTTGTAAATTGTAATTTTAACTTTCATTAAAAAGTCTGTTTTAAAAAATACTTTAAAAAAAAACAGCAGTCAGTACATTGAAGCACCTATATGGGGTTCTTAGAAGAGCTGTCAGAATCCTTTCTTGAAGGTAATTGTTGATGTTGGTTGTCACACGTCACTTGTTTTGAAATGACCTGAACAAATTATGTTATATGACCTTGCTGCAAAGGGGCTGGTTCTTAATCTTTGCAGATGCTTTTGCTCACATGTAACTGCTTTTCTGCTTTGAAGTTACATCATGCAGTTTTAAATTAGTATGAAAGTTTTTTTCTGCACAATTTTCCATTGTACAAGGGTAATGTGACTTTCCAAGAGTTTCCCTAGTAGTACACATGCTTCTCAAAAGTTGACAAGTAGAACAGTTTGTATTTTATTTTGTACTCTATCCTGGAAATGCTTTTACTAACCACATCATTTTTTTTTTTTCATTTAAGTCTACCTTGCAGTTTTCGAAAGAAATTGCTCATGCATTATATAATGTGAACAAAATGTGTCAAGCCTTATCCTTTGATGTCATTTTGAATTCTGCTCAGGTAAGCTTGGCACTGAAGTCCATGTTAGATTAACAAATTATCAAAGTTTGAAAAAGTAAAACTGGATAGAAAATAAGTGGTTACCCTGAAGGTCTACTTTGTTATTTCATAGGACACTGGGCTAAACTTTTTCAATAGGAAATTTCAAGTTTTGGTAATTTAGGCAAAATACTTAAGTTGTGCAAGACAAGTGGTGGCATTAGTAGTTATGGTTACGATAACTGTTTTATTCACCAACACTTTTGAAGTGAATCCTAATTTTCCTTCAATGCTTCCCCCTGGCATAATTGTATTCTGAAATTGTGGCCAATTGAGCATTACTAGATCAACAAAGCCTTTTAAGAGAACATAAGCAGTTGATTTATGAAACAATCTGGTGTGGAAAATGTAATATACTTTAGTCACATGGGGGTGATTAGAAAGCAGATGATGTCACATGACCCGAGACCAATCAACCTCCATGTTTTAGAACTTCATTGGATGCCTTGAATTCATTGGATTTCATTGAAATGTTTGAAGTCTCACTTTTCATATATTGTTTCAGCCGATCTGAATGAGATCAGTCGATTCAATGGGACGTTATCAAGCAACAAGTATCCCATACGAATGGGCCAGTAGGTACCTACTAGCTTACTAACCTCTACCTCTACTCCCTACTCTACCTGGTGGGAGGCTAGTAGGTACCTACTGACCTATTCCTATGGGCTGATTTTTGCTTGATAACTTCCCATTGAATCGCTTAATCTCAATCGGATCAGGTGATTGTTTTGTTCAGGTTGCTGTGTTCATCTATACGAATATGGGGCTGGGATTTTGAAAAGTCTAAGCTATTTTGAAGATATTCTCAAATCTGTAAATGTTTCTTTAAAAAAAAAAAAAAAAACTTTGATATATTTAAGTGCACATTTAAAATACAAATCTGTCTTTTATCCAATAACAGAGATTATTTTGACTCTATATAAACCATAAATTTAGGGAAATATAGTCTTTTAACCTATTTTTATCTTTTGAATGTTCTGTAGTGACGGGACATTTGATGCTTCTAAAAGGGCTAGTGTGGTTCTTCACAGAAGGATGCCCCCCCCCCCCCCCATTTAGTTTGTTTATTGCTGCCCCACAATTTTTTTAAACATTGTGGAGGGTAATTCTTACAGATGGTCCTCATTTTATACAACACCCTCAATTTGTGGGAGCTTTCCTGTAGCGTAATTTAACATTAGTATAGTTTTCTTTTTTTTTTTTGTAAAACAGAAATCAGCAATATTTATATAAAAAGCAACCTTGTTATACAAGAGCCCCAATACAACATCATTTGCATAGACGTTAAGGGGCGGGGGTGAACCACGCATAGTTTTAAATTGGTATTACAAAGCCCCCCCCCGCCCCCAAAAAAAAAAACACAGATTAAGTTATACTTTACCTTCTGATCCACTAGGAAGCTGGCAAAGCTAAAAAAGACCCTGGAAAGGATCAGTCTGGAAAGCCAGCTGAAGACTTGGTCCACATTCTGCTGCAACAACAGAGAGATAGGCAGCGACACAGGTACTGGTGAATCTCAGGGGAGAAGTGATGCATAGTTCACCCCTAAGTCTCTTTTAGTCGCTATGAATAAAAGGGCCCGCTAGATGACTAAACAATAATAATAATGATATAACAAAGTAGTAAACAATAAGTATATCAGACTAACAGTATTCGGATATAAGATTTAAATCAGCCCATACTACAGTATCTGCCAAATCTAAGAATGCTGATTCAGTGAGTTTAATACCTATTGGGTGATTTAATAAATATTAAACCTGCTAATAACTAAAATATTGCTAATCAAAGACATACTGTTTTTATAATAATTGACTATATTTGTTTTAGACTCCTTCCTCATAGGTAGTTTATAGTTCTGCACTAGGCATTTCTAGAGAATGAACCTGAACAGTAACCAGGAGATTGAGATGTGTAGCGTAAAGCCACATTGTACTCTCTGCTCAGGCATTACTACATCAGCATTTCTTGTCATAACTCCCCACCCCCCAGCAGATGGCACAGACATAGTCTATGATTTTAATGATATTCTACATTACAATTCTATTATTATCTGTTATTCAAGTACATTTGTAGACCACTGTAGCCTGGGTTAAAAGGTTTGTACACTGTTTGGTGTTTGCATTATTGTGTGGGCTTTCCTGTAGCGTAATTTAACTTTCTGTTATGACAAGTGCTTTTTCTATGAGCTTCATTTGGGAAATGTCTATAGAACTGACAAGCTAAATTCCTCTCTTGTTACAGAATGTATTTTTTTCTTATTTGGCCTATTCTGCTTTTGTAAGTTTGTTAAATTAGCCTATTAACCCTGATGTTCTTTTACTAATGTGATCTATATCTTCCTTTCCCTTCCCCTGCAATATTAAATGTTAATAATTGTTCAATTCTGCTGGTAACAAGCATGTCGTCAGATTTATTGAGCTTTTGTTAACAGTATTGTTATGAATATAGAAAAATGTTTTAGAGGAAAGTTACTTAATTAGATTTTAATGCAGTACTACCCTTTACATACGACAAAAGCGTTGAAGAAAGAAAATGTGTTTTTTTCTATACGTGGAAAAAAATACGAAATAGCAATCATTATGAAATAGAAATGAATTGAGAATTTACGCTGGTATTTCATCTAAAACACTGTTCATTTATGGTCACTAACATAAGCGCACATGGGTAATTGTATTGCCAATTTATTTTTGTTCTGCTCCCACACAGAAAAGAAACGTGGAGCCACACCCAAAAGGAGAAATTTACAAAAGAGGCCAAGCTCTGAAGTGGACAAGCTAATTCTGAGTGACAGTGAATCTCCACAGCCAGTGACAGCCGAGGATTCCAATAAATGTGGATCATCCCATGACTTTTATAACTTTCTCAGTACTGCTGCCAGCTATTTACTACATACTGTTGGAAATGTCTTAAATGTAACTGTCCTTGTTACCCCATTTGAGTTGTGGAGATCTCCCATCAGAACTTTATATTACAGCACACCAGTGTAAATACAGTACATTTGACTAAATTAACATTTTTATCTGAAATGTGTGGGTAGGTTGATCCCCCTGGCTTCCTTATTATTAAATTATACTATTACTCCTTTTAGAAACAGAAATGAAATATATTCATCTTCATACTTTTCCTCGTTCCCATCTTGGGCTATGAAACCCCCCACCAGGCACCAATGGCTGGTTTCAAAGAAACTTGTTATCACTAATCTTGGACTAACTAAATGTTATTTTAGGTAAAGTAACCTAAGGCTAATCAGTGTCTGTAAAACCAGTTTAATTACTAAGCCAAAGTGCATAGATAACTAGTTTAGCTGTGCCTCATTAAGATCCTGGAACCTGAAAGACTCAACTGCTTGGCAACAGAAGTCTTACCTTTAAGCGTTTTAACCAAGGATGGTAAAATTCAGTACCTGGAATACGAATTCAGAACCTATAACAGTAATGATTTAAAAATAGGCGAAGGTTGTGTCTAGTTAACTTCAGTTTAACCTTCACAGAGAGTGGTTAAGAAAATTTCCCAAAATTAATTGTAGGTTTATATCTGTAATTAGTTTAGTATCAAAGATTAAAAGTAGTGCTGTCTA